>NW_020172369.1:4054040-4088394 GCF_003031525.2 Neophocaena asiaeorientalis asiaeorientalis | reverse complement strand
ATATATACATTTGTATGTGAACCTAATTCAGAACACAAAGCACATGGGATGCCTGATATTTTTTGTACCTCTCTTCCAACACCTTGCAGCAAGGTACCCAGAGCAGAGGAATAAAGTGTGTGAGAGGTGGAATCCAGGATTTAGAATTACTGAAAATGTAAGCATATATTGCAGATGAATAAAAGGAGACTCAGAGAGACATGAATGATTGTCCCAAGGTATAACATAAGACAAATACATTTTTCTGGAACCAAACTCAAAAACTCATCTGAAAATTACCCAGGCATCAGTAAGTATCCCTGTCCGTATACAAAGCCCAAACTGTTTTCATCTCCATCCAGAATGTAAACATGGTGGGCTACCTGAACAATTATACCAGTTCTTCATCCTCAATGCCAACATTCTGTTAATTCCTAGCACTGACAAATTTGATGATGGGAACTATTAATTTAGTCAAAAGAAGGTTACAACTTTGTAAGAATGAAGAAAAATGATGATGACTGAGTTTAAAGGGCACTTGTGTCTTATTAATTACTAATTTTTAATCTATTCTCCAATGAAGCAAATTTCAGAAAGCATTATGTATGCTAGAGGAAGTGATTTATTTCCTAAAATCTTCTCAAGAATTCACTAAAATGGGATAAAATATTCTGAAATTCAGTGAAAATTGTTGTGATATGTACCGTTACCATGTTATTTTTGCAAAGACAATGATGTATAATTTAGATTTCTTTGATTTACTGCAAGAATTGTAAGGTAACAAAGATGCTTAAATTAACAGCTCTACACTTTTGGTGGTTAAAACTAAAAGAAGCATTAAAAATATAACTGGCCTTCTAATCTAAGATTCATAAAAATGGTATCAGCAAAAAAGTGCAATGTATAATTATATTTTTCCCCGGGTGTTTACATTCTTTTTTCTCATTGTCTTGCTTTTGAAAACAAATCTGGGCATCATATTAAAGTATTTAACTGTTATGCTAGCATTTTTAAAACATCTGACATAACAAAAATAATTGTTTCAACATCTGTTTCTTTTCAATTGAAATCCCAAATTTCCTAGATCATCTATAAAATATCACAGGTTTGGAGGTTATTCAAATTTACTACTCTTCACTTTGGATTTATATGCTTTTTAAAATACATTACTGTTTAATAAATGAACTTTTAAAATCACATCTAAATTTGAACATTAAAAGAAGTTTGCCCTTCTTTAGATCATACCTATCCATTAGACACATTTCAAGTTCCCCTTCCCTTCTTCAGGTGTTCTCTGTTTTTCTTCCTATCCTACACAGATCTTCCCTTGCTCTAAATTCCTATATCATGTTTCCTCTATGCCACTTCGCATAGTCTCATGTACTCTTCATTTTTGTATGGGGGTAAGCCAACTACACTTTAAGATCCTTGAGGATGAATACCTTATTCTTCTATCTCCCTCTAGCACAGTATCAGAAATAGAGTGAGTGTTCCAAAAATACTTGATTATTCTCAGTTGGTTTTGAGTAACAAAAATATCTCCTAGTACCTGAGTTATTGGTAAGAACTATGTGGTCTTCAAAGTGTATATTGAGGAATCAAATACAATAATCAGGGTCAGTTAGCTGTGTCTCACAGCTAAACCCTTTTGAATAATTTTTAAACTAACTTACTTAGAAAACTCATAAGTTGATGTGTTCTGGGATGGTTGGTCCTCAGTGTTACCATAATTGAGGCATCGTGGTCTTCTGGAGGTCCCTCATGGACTCCTTGATTTCTACTCCTACCTGTAACACTATTGTCAAATACATATCTCAAACTTTCTGAGATATTTTTCAGTGTGGGGACTGAGAGGTAGTTTTATTATAGCACATTATGTTATCAAATATGATGAACCAAAAATGTCAATGCTTGGGGAATATTTATATAGACAAAAATGCCCAAAAGAATCAAAAAAAGATAGGAATTTAGAGCAAAAATATGACAAGAGGCATAGCACCCTCTTTGTTCTCAGATATTTTAAAAAACTGAATTAAAAATAAGGTCTAGATACAGAAATATGTGGGAATCTACAAATTACCAATAGTGTTCCTTAATCACTACCATTTTCAGCTTTGTCTTTCATAAATATTCTAAGAAAAGCATTTGGAGAAAACATCTTTGAATACCCAACTGTTTTTTGTTATATTCAGCTGGATATATTTGGTTTAATTTTGAAGATACAATTTTGATAAATATATTATGTAAACAAAGAACAAAGTAAGATTTATTTCTAAATTCTACACCCAAATGTTCTCTGTGCGGGTTTTGTTTAGTTAATAGTTTCTTTTGAAAAGGAGAAGAAAAGACATTGACTAGTTAAACTGATAATGGAGTTTAAAGATTCCTTTATTCTAAGATAGCTGCTCTTTTCGCAGGATTATATTCTCCAGCTCAATAACAAGTAGAGAACCCTTTCTGTGCTTTTGCCAAGGAGTATTTTCAACTGGGAGAGTTTGCTCTATTTCTTCTTTGTAAAAATCTTGAAAATACTTTCAAAATACATCATTTTCCCTTGTAGAAAACACAGTTCCTGCACTTGATGAATAACCGATTGACTTGAGAAATGCTTTGTTTTCCGGAGAATCTGAACTCATAGGACAATCAGAAAATTTCATTTAAATGAAATTCCACAGCAATATAACCTTCTTCATTCTGTGCAAACAGGTATGGAGTCTGGTTTCCATGGTTACTTGCTTCTAGTCCTCTGCTCTCTGTGGTTCTGTGCAGAGCTGGATGAGAGATAAGCCTAGAGTGTCATTATAATGAGGCATAAACTGAGAATAATTCTTTAGTTCATGGCCATGCAGCAGTTTAGAACACACAATTTTAAGTTTACAATTATTATAAAAGTACCGTAAGAGCTCCCTCCCCCCATCTCTATTGCTTATTCAGTAATGTTAAAGGAACCAGAATGAAAAGAAAAGAAAGACTTGAAAGTATAACCAATATACTGATTATCTATCTATCTATCCACTGTGTATGACTAAAAGAATGTACTCCTTTAAAAAGTTGGATTTTTCAAAAAGTGTAGAATAGTTTAAGTATAATATTATAGTTTGTGTGTGTGCATATTTGTGTATATTAAAAGAAAATCCAAGTATACAAATGTGTAATTTTACCTAAGGTAAACTCAACAAATAGAAAAATTGAAACTCTTAGGAGAAAAGTTGTTCCCAGGATTCTATATTCAAGGATAGCTCTGATCCATTTTATTCATTCATGGAAATTATTTAATTTTTCTTGTGAAGCAATAATATAATATAGATTTGGAATAGTGTTTCAAAAAATCAAGCTATACCTTGAAAATTATGTTTTGGTTGTGTATATGCTATCTGTGTAAAGTTAAAAAAGGTTTGATATATCTTTATTTTAATTTGGCATCTGAATAGCAACAATGATGTAATTGTTACCTCCAGATCACTTCCAAAAATGTCAAGATTGTTACACAGAAATATGACTGAGGAAACTAAAGATAGAACTCTTTGATAATAAACCTTTGATAGATAACCTAAGTAGGATACACTTCAAGAAACTGAGAAGTAGCCCTTATCATTGTGACCTGCTGGATAATAGAAATATATTCTGTTCTTTTACCATTATTTTCTAAGTGTTCTTGGATACACAGGATCTGTACCAATAAAAAAATTGAATGCTCTCCTTTTGCTTCAAAGGTATGGCTTTTTGAAAAGGGAAGAATGTAATCCTTTCCCTCTTACAACTTCTAGAGCCCCAAATCCCTACAGATGAAAGATAAGGGCAAAACTAGAGATGCCTGGAAAACTGCATTTCTATATCTCATATTTATTCAAGGAATCCATTAATTTAGAGTTTTAAGAATGTTATGCAAGGAAATAGATTATTCCACATATATCCAATGGAATAACATTAGAGCAGGTGCCCTAATCTGAGGTCCAAATTCAGGAGATTCAGGAAATTAGCTGGGGAAAAAGAAAACTTTATTTTCATTAATATGAAAGTGAAATGTAACATTCTTAACAAGTATGAATATAAACAATAAACCAATTTACTAGCATAACTTATGACTTTCTGCCCAAAAGAAGTCATTAATATTATGATATCTTATTTCAATGGCTTCAGGTATCTCAAAATATCTTTTATGCTCATGGAAACTTTAGATTTATGGCAGTTATGGGACCTTTCAATAGGTATTGGTGTTAATGACTAATACCAATAACAAAAAAGCACATATGTTGGTATGTATTTTATTTTTTATAGAATACTATCTGATTTTAATATAATTTTTTCATTGGAATTTACTTTTTAAACATTTCCTTATGGTTCAATATATGGCAAAATCTTTCCATGGCACAAAAATGTAAAGAAGCCCTAGTCTAAGCAGAATATTTTCTGGAAATTGGGTAACAGCCTGGGACTTCTGTATATCAACCTGCTCCTCAGCCCTGTTTCCAAAATAAGAATTTGCCAAAGCAAGCCAACACCAAATCTCTGGGTAAGCACCAGTTCTGGATAACTCCTGAAAAGTTTAATGAGAACAGTGAAAACACCACAGATCCAAGGAAAGAAAATATCAAATGAAGACTCAGAAAAATACAGTACCTTTGAAAATGAGCTATTAATATAGAAACCATAAAATTGCTTCAGAAAATTCTTTGACATCCTTGATGTGGAAAACGATCAAGATTGAACAGGATAAGATGAAAAGGGAGAAGGAAAAGATAAAGAAGTAACCAAGAAAACAAATACTCAATGTATAGATTAAATTTTTATCAGAAAAATTAAAAACCAGGATTTAATGATATGGAAGATAGACTTTAGACACTTTCCTTCATAGCAGAGGAAAAGGAAAATAACAAGGAATGATGGAGAATGTATTAAGTTATTGTTGAAGACATAACATTATTGTTGGAGAAATGTCTCTTCAAAAAAATTACAAACATATACAAAATGAAATAGCCTAAAGGGAAAATTTTACCACTTCAGATAAAACTTTTTAAAAAGGAAACCTCTATCTTAGAAAAAAGTCAAGTAGAAACATAAGAAAATTAAAATCTACAACACAGATCAAAAGGAGAAAAAGAAAAATAGATTATCTGTAAAAGAAGAGGTCTAACCTCCAAATTCTCTATAACACTAAATACCAGATGTTAGAAGAGGATGTTTATGAAGACTCGAGATAATTTTTATCCAAACAAATTTTAGAAATAGGACAAGTATTCAAATATACAAAGTATTCAAAATATAAGTATTCAAATATATAAAAGATTCACTACAAATTACATTGACAAGTGTTTAAAAGTTTTCAGTGGATATATCAGTAATATTCCAACTACTTATAAAACAATTTCAAATTAAATGCTCAAAATTGGAGAAATCAGGTATAAAAATGTGAAAACAAATACAAATTAAGCCTAAATAATTGTTTGAGAGAATTTATGATTGTAAAATTAATTGCAGTAACCTTGGTATAAATCATGTTACATTAGAAATTGTTGTACTGTGGGAATGGGCAGGAAAAAATTGAGAGATGTTAAATTCTTTATCATAAAAAAGAGATGGCACCTTATTTTGATTCTAATACTATTCAGTATTACAAACTAACTCCAGACTTGTTATTAAAGTTCAATTTACTAGAGCTCTCTACAGTAGGGAGAATAATACAAAGTCTTAGTACTGTCTCAAAAGGGGAAACCTAAAGAGGGAGGTTTATAGACTTTGAATATAGGATCAAATGATTTCAAGGAAGGTCTTTCCAAGAGGGAATCTGTTGGAGATAGGGCTAGATTCACAATATCATAATTTAGTTTTGGTGGACACAACAAAGCAGGGGTGTTGAACTGAGTCTTGACTGATAAGCAAAATGTTTGTCTAGATGAGCAGATTATCTCTAAAATAAATGTCATAGGGATTTCCTGAATGAAATAGTGAAGTTATATAGTGTTTTACAGACATATCTTTCATAGACCAAGTTTTTTTTGGAAGAAATGACTAAATCACACTGACATAGGTGTTCTTCAGGCTTATCTACATCACATTGATACACGTAGCCTCAATGCTGTTTTGAAAACTTCTTGAAAATTACCAGTAATAAAATTAACACTATGTTAATGTATAATTACAGCATATGAATATGTGTGTATGTATGTATAATAAAACTATTTACGTAAAAGTATCAAAATTTCTGTTAAAAATGTCTATGCTTAAACTATTATATTGCCAAGAAAAGACTATTAGCTTGAGTAACGGTAATAAAATTCCAATGTATGCTCTTTATGAGAAATATACAGAAAACAAACAGATAAAAACTAATGGGCAAATGTTGAAATAACAAATGCAAATAAAAATATAAAAGATTAAATATTCATTTAAGGCAAAGTTGTCAGCAAACTAAAAGTCCTGGAAGGGAAAATAAGTAAATTTTACAGTTTTTTTCTGTTTTTTTATTTGTTTTTGTTTATTTTTTTTGCGGTATGTGGGCCTCTCACCACCGCGGCCTCTCCCGCCACAGAGCACAGGCTCCGTACGCGCAGGCCCAGCAACCACGGCCCACGGGAGCAGCCACTTTGTGGCACGGGGTATCCTCCCAGACCGGGGCACAAACCTGCGTCCCCTGCATCGGCAGGCAGACTCCCAACCACTGCGCCACCAGGGAAGCCCAAAATAAGTAAATTTTAAATAGAAAACAAAAATGCAGGCCTCAGTGATGAGATGACATGCTTTCTAAAGTAAATAGCAGAGAACAACAATATATAGAAAAATAACTTTCAGGAATCTAAGGGAAGATAACCAAGAAGTTAATTTTAATACCTGGAGAATTCCAGCCTTTACCAGAATAAACAGAGATAAATTTGTAAGTAAGTTTGCAGAATATAAATTATTTATTAAAAATTTAATTATTATGGAAACAGAGAAGATTGAGTGTCCATTTAACAAGATCTCAAGCAAATTTTATAAATACTAATGGTCCAATTATATAGGACCCATTTTCTGATTTGCGTACAACACAGATGGAAATTATTGTCAAAGTTTTTTAAATGTCATCAATAACAATAACAACAAATTACAGCAATTCTTAGATTTAAAACAGTACAAACTTTCCCAAACAATTTCTCAAAGTAGAAATTATGACCTTTAAAAATAATTAAATATGATGAGAACACTACTTACCCAAACTTACATAATGCAGTTAAGGCTATACTTAGAGGAAAAGCAATAACTTTAAAAGCTTTCACTAAAAAATAGGAAAGAAGATAGCTTAGTTAATTGGTAGTTTAAGAAATTACATGAGTAAATTAAAAATAAAACTAGACAAAGCAAGAGAAAGAGAATGATATACAAAAAATATCATGACAAAGTAGATAAATGGAAAATTAACTCTTGTAAATTTTTTTCAGTGAGTATTATATGTCAAATATTTGCCAACTAGGTGTCATGGATCATGTAAATTAATCCTCGCAACTGCCCCTTGGGCCAGTTTTTACACAATTTTATACCATATTTTTGCAGGATATTATTACATTATTGTCATACGATTTTATAGATGAGGAATCAGAGCCTTATGGAAATTATATTTCCTGGGTAAGGGCGCATAGTTTATAGATGATGAGGTTGTAATTTGATCACTGTTCTCTCTGATTCCAAAGTTTATTCCTTAACCAGTATATTAGTTTTCTATTGCTGCTGTAACAAATTACCACAAACTTGGTACTATCAAAAACACGAATTTACTATCTTATGATTTGGGAGGTCAGAAGTTCAAAATAGGTTTCATTTGGCTAAAGTCAAGGTGTTGACAGAGTTGTGTTTTTCCTAGAAGTTCTAGTGGACAATTCATTTCCTTCCCTTTTCCAGCTTCTGGAGGAATGCAGTAACATTCCTTAGCACATGGCTCCTTTCCATCTGTGGAAAGGAGATGACCTTCTGAGTATTTCTCATACAGCATTGCCCTGATACTCTTCTGCCTCCCTGCACCTTTTAAAAGGACCCTTCTGATTACATTTGGCACACTCAGATAATCCAGTATAATTTCACTATTTTAAAGTCAAGGAATTATAGCTGCAACCTTAGTTTCTCTTGCCATATTACATAATATACTCACAGGTTCTGGAGATTAGGATGTGCGTGTCTTTGGGGGGCCTGCCACAATTAGTATGCTTAAAATGTTACTCTTCCAAGTACTGTCTCTTTGAAATGTAAAATATGCAATTCTGATGAGAAAAAAATGTAGAGAGAAATAAAAAATGAAAATATTTAAATAAATAAATTAAAACTATGTTTATATTGTTTGGGTAAGGTTCTTATCAGAAGACACTGTAGCTTATTTAAGTAGAAAATAATTTAGTGTGAGATATATCTTGCTCACAGAACATTTAGGAGGTCTGGAACAATGCAACCAAACAGAATTGTCCCAGAGAGCTACTTTATCTTTCTGATGTAGAAGCTGCCTGCAGTTACTCCTGGCTCCAAATCATGCTACTGTGTTTCTTTTCACTCTGGTTTATTAGTTTTCTTGATCTAGCATTTCAAAATGCCACAGACTGGATGCATTAAGCAACAGAAATTGATTTCTCACAGCTCAGCAGGCTAGGAAAGTCCAAGGTCAAGGTGTCAGCATATTCAAGTCCCGGTGAGGTTTTCTTCCATGCTTGTAGAGGTGGATGTCACTTCTTATGGACACTAGTCTGATTGGATTGAGTTCTCCCCATTATGACCTCATTTAACCTTAATTATTTCCTTAAGGGTCCCATCTCCAAATACAGCCACATTTGGGGGTTAGGGCTTCAACATATGAATTTTTGGAGAAGAGGTCACAAACATTCAGTCCATAACATCTTAGTAATATGGGGTTTCCTTGTTTGATCTGGGTTATCATTCAACTAACTTCTAAACATAAGAATCCTATGGGTACTTTGGGAGAGCTGAAGTCTAGTAGCACCCTAGTGACACAGATGTGAAGAAATATAGTGGTTGTATTTATTTGTTTTTCATAAAGTGAGATTCACTTGTGGAAAACTATCCATCTGTATGACAGATGTTCAAAATATTGTAGGTAACCACCAAAGACAGAAAGTGCATAAAAGTAGATACAGAAGAAATATGAAAATAAATGCATTCTGTAAAAATCTCATTAATTTCAAGGCTTTTTTGTGAGATAGATGAATCAGCAGAAATTATCAAAGTTGACTAAAGTCATTATAGAAAACCTGATAAAGCTGAAGTAAATGAGACTATTGCCCTATTCCCTAAAAGAGTGGATGCAAGTCATTTTATAAGATACTTTTTTCAAATCCTCAAGAAAAAGATAATTTTCAGCCTACTTAAATGTTTCCAGAACATAAAGAAGAAAAGCTATGCTGTAATGCTGATAAGACCTAACAAAGAGTAAAAAAGAAAATATCAATCTCAATTATGAACATAGATGCAAAAATAGCAAGTAAATTATCAGCAAATGATACCCAGCTGTATTTAAAGAACTTAATCCATCATGGCCAGTGGGAGTTATTTCATGAATGCAAGAATAGATCAATACTAGGAAATTTATTAACCAAATCCTTCATTTTAACAGATCTAAATGGAAATATATTTAACTATCTACATGTGAAATTTGACTGAATATAATTATAATTTCTGCCTCAAAAGACTAGAATTTTTGCCTTGACCCAATAAAACTATATACAGTATATATCTCAGACTCAAAATCTGCATTATGCTTCATGTTTAACTTTAATCTGTTTAATTGGCTACTTCAGTTAGCACAAATTAAAAGATACAAATATTCTGAAACAGAGGCAGTGATTTTGTTATTTACAGATGAATTATCTATGTATCTTTGGCAGCAGAATCATCAGAAAAACTAAAAGAACACATGTAGCATCATGTAGCATATATAATGATGAGCCTGTGTTTGAGGTTTGACATCCAGCTGGGCCATTTGTTGCCTTGGACAATTGTTTAACATTGGACACTAGTTCAACTTCTCTAAATTTCATTTTGTATGGGTTAAAATGGGCATGCTACTTGTGCTTATCCTTCATTTTGAGAAATTTAAATGAGATGATATGCCTCAAAAACTAATCATGAGGCTGGCATAGTGTGAGTACTGGGGTTATTATTATTATATTGTCATTATTTTTATTATTGTCAGGATACATAGAATAAGAGTTAAATATAAAGTAGATATAAAAGAATCATTAAATTCCTTATATACCAGCAATATCTAGTCTGAATAAAAAAAAATCAAATTCAACTTCCTTTGTTTTACTTATGAAAACATGAAAGTTGTCATCATTATAACATCAGAAAAGCAATCCCATGAATTTTATATTAATGCATGTAGAAAAAAAATCTAAGAGAAAACAGAATAATAACAAAAAAGATACCTCATTGACTTGAAAGGCTCAATTGACTAAAATGATGACTTTCAATTGATGTCTACAAATTTGTGGAGAATTGGGATGACTAATTGACTTTAGGTAGTAATGCTAAGTGTATTTGTAGTGGTATCATCACTAACATTGTTGAAGAATTAAGGAATCACATACAATCTCTGGTACCTCCTAGTCCATTCCATTGATTCTGCAGGGCTAGGAGAATGTGAATACCTCTCTCAAGTATAAATCAATTTCCTGTTGTGATTTCATATGAGTAAACAATATGTAAGCATATCAGAAGGAAGTCCAGTACAAATATCCCTACCATTTACTGTCATTTTCCTTTAATTTCATATATATGTTACTTCATGGCTATATTGATTTTATTCTTCCTGATTCAACAGTCCCAAATGAATAAAAATTACCTCTAATTCTTTCATTTAACCAGTAATTCATTCACATAACAAATATTTACTGAGTACTCACTCTGTGTCTGGCACTGTACTAGATGATTAGAATACATTAGTGAACAAAAATGGTTTTCTGCATCTTATATTCCAGTAGTAATTTCCTTCTATTGCAGGTGTATTATTCCTGGGACTATGTGAATTAAAAAATAAATTATGGCATATCTGAAAATCTCTCATCAAAAAAAATCAATATTACTTTGCCAGTAGAAGTCACATTTTAAATGTCTTTCCTATATATATATATAGATAGATATTTTTATTTATTTATTTATTTATTGCAGTACGTGGGCCTCTCACTGTTGTGGCCTCTCCTGCTGTGGAGCACAGGCTATGGACGCGCACACCCAGCAACCATGGCTCACAGTCTTAGCCGCTCCACAGCATGTGGGATCTTCCTGGACCAGGGCATGAACCTGTGTCCCCTGCATCGGCAGACAGATCCTCAAGCACTGCGCCACCAGGGAAGCCCATTTCCCATATATTTTATACCATAAAACTGAAGCAGCCTAAATGTCCATTGACAGATGAATGGATAAAGAAGATGTGATACATATATACAATGGAATATTGCTCAGCCATTGAAAAGAATGGCATAATGCCATTTGCAGAAACATGGATAAACCTGGAGATAATCATACTAAGTGAAGTGAGACAAATACAAATATATATTGATTATATCCAGAATATTAAAAAAATGATGCAAATGAACTTATTTACAAAACAGACACATACTCACATACTTAAAGAACAAACTATGGCTACCAGGGGGGAAGGGCTGGGGAGTAGGGGTAGAATGGGAGTTTGTGATTGACATGTACATACTGCTATATTTAAAATAGATAACCAACAAGGACCTACAGTAGAGCACATGGAACACTGCTCAATATTCTGTAATAACCTAAATGGGAAAATAATTTGAAAAAGAACAGTCACATGTATATGTATAATGGAATCACTTTGCTGTACACCTGAAACTAAGACAAGATTGTTAATAACTATGCTTCAATATAAAATAAATTTTTTTTAAACATCTTTTTTTTTGTTCTTCTTTCTCTAATTGCTTGAGGTGCAAGTTTAGAAAAATAAAAATTAAAAAAAAATACAACCCAGTGCATTACCTGTGTCAGATTCAACTTAACAGATTCAACCATAGATCTGTATCTTCAAGACCATTTTTAATATATTAATTATAGTATTTATAACATTTTTTCTGTAATAAATATCCTTTGTCTCTTGACAAGCTTTAAATTTTCTCTCTGCTGTAACAAAGTAAATATTTCAGTCAACAGATATTTTGAATAGGTATAATTGTGTTACATCTTATTTAGAGAAGAAATTTATCTAGAAACCCATTTCTTAAGGATCTTACAGTTGAGTGTGTGAGATAGTCACCAAATAATGAACTTTAACATAAATAAGGGAACTTAGGGGAAGGAAAAAAAAAGGAAAGCAAAACAAAACAAATAAAGGCTAAGAGCATCATCATAAAGCTCAACCTTGAAAAAATGGGCAAATGTTAACAGGCAGATAAGGAGTGAAGGAGGAAAGGGAAGTCCAGTGTGAGAGAACAGGATAATTAAAGTCATAGAGGTGTAAGAGTGAATATATATTTGAACATTATACAATGTTTAGAAATTACAAGTGGCTGGAAAATAGGGTTCATGGCTGAAGCAGCAAGAGATGTGTCTGCAAATGTGTTACTGTGAAGAGCCTTAAACACTAAGGGTAAGGAGTTTAAAATCTTATCCTTACAAGAAATAGAATATGGTAAAAGTTTTTGAGGGCTACAAAGATCTAACTTGTACTTCAGTTTAATGATGGCTGACAATTTGGGAGAAGATAGAAATTAAAGATATAAAGACCCAGTTAGTAAGCTATCACCATGGTTCATTTGAGATGTGATGTGGATCTGAATTACAGTATTGGAAGCAGAATAGAAAGGAAATAGAACAAACAGATTGGACTTGGATGATAGGAAGAACAGGACATGACTTCATTATTGTCCAGAATGACTTGTGAGGGAGGAGATGTCATTAACCAGTAAAGAGAGCATAGGTAAAAAAGGAATTTTGGGTGTAAAGAAAACTCTTTGCTTACTTTTAGCTTTGGTTATGTTTAATTTTTTGATGTGGGAGGAGTTTAATGTGGAAATACAAGCTGACAATTGTACATTAGAGTTAAGACAAATATTCAAAATACTACCTTATACATACATTAATATTTTGAATATTAGTGACATTAGCTATATGTTTTATAATGTTACTTATAATTACAAAATATGTTATATATTGGTAAGGAATTGAATATGTAAATATTCACAGTCTCATCATTGGCTGTGTTGGGTTTGTGTTAAATTTAAAGTAATTGTTAGAAGGGAATTGAAGAAAGAGAGAAAAGTTAGTGGAGAAGGAAAATTAATATTCAGTACTATCCAAAGAGAATGTTGAATTACTTTTACTATTTTCACTTAAATTAAGTATCAATAGAAACACAGATTTTCAAGGATCACTAAAATATGTCATTAAGATACCATACACAAATAATCAGTGGTCTATGTTCTCCAAGGGAAGGACCCATAGACTTGGTTGACTATCAAGGAAGCAGATTTTAGATTAATGTATTTCAAACTTTAATTCATACAAATCTAAGGCACTTTAGTCTTAAGATACACATTCTGATATAGTAGGTCTGGAGTGGGATCCAGTATTCGGCATTTCTAACAAATGCCAGATGATGCTGAAGCCGCTGGTCACGATTTACAGTATGAACTTTGTGGGAGAAGAGGCAAATTTGATGATTTAAAATTCCCCAAAGAATGTTCTAGCAATCCACAGAAAAAAGTAAGCTGTGGGACTTTTTGTATTAAATTACTGAACTCAGTTTTCATACCTGGTTTGATATGATTCAGATTCTGAACATTGGCCATGTAGCTGGAAATGGCCGATCACATTGCAGAATGTGAAGTCACAGGTCTTTTTCAATCTCAGTTACCTGAAAATTGAATCTTGAGTTGTAACGAATTCTTAATCTTGACGCAGCACAGGATGGCCTCAGGTGCCACACGTTCCTGGAAGCAGTACCTCCTGTTCTAATGTTGCTGTGAGATTTTCAATAGCCTCTTCATTTTTTTCCTCTTTGCTTTGAAGTCTCTTTGATCTCTCAGGTACCTGAAGAGAATGGGTAAACTTTCTAGCTTATCAGGAGAATATCTCTCGGCTACCTTTACTGCAAATAAAAATAAAAAATAAACCTCAAATGCACAATCCATTTTTTTCCTTCTGGTTTTCTTTGCCAAATATTTGATAATGGATTCAGTCACAGACAAATCTGTGAAGTAGCTAAAGATTAATAACTTTCCAACCCTCAAAAACCCCTTCTTTATCCATTCCTAGAAATCCATAATCTATTTTTCCCTCTGCTTGTTAACAAGTCATTTGTTTGATCGTCTATGCACATGAAGGTAAACATAATTAGCAGTTGAAGAATTACTTCTCCCTTGAAGAATTTACACTGTAGTTAATAGACTAAGTTTTAACTTCTAAATTTCAGACCTAAAATCAGAAACACTTAAGAATTATTTGGGATATTCAGTCCTTCTCTATGGTCCTTAAACCACACCCATTTTCTAATATGTCAATAGAAGACTATCAGACAAGACAGTGTCCTGAAAGAATTCATGCACATGTATGTCTTGATTAATGATGACAGTGAGCACCTGACTAATAACCATTAGTCATTGGAGATTATTTCTATGAATGTAGAACAAGGAAATTTGGAGTCCACAATGTACAATGTCATTGCAATAATGGGCAACTGTGGGAAACAGCAAGAACCAAAAAAAAATTAGGATTTTATGTCTGGATCCAAGTCAAATTTGCCACCTTGTTTCACTAATTGGGTAGTTTTTACAGTTGAAATTTTGTTTAAGCAAACAATTAAATCATTTGCACTGGGAGAACTGCCATCTAGCCCATGAATGTCCTCAACTGATACTTAGTATCTGCATCTATATGACCTGTCTTTCTCTATCCATCCTTACCTATACAGTAATTCTTATGTTATACTGTACTGCATTGAGCATCAATATTTTATGTTACAAAGATCTCAGAAATTATTCTAAGACATATTAAGAATCTACTGAGCTTAGACTGAAAGTGGGCACTTTTTTCACTTGAGTGTTTCTATTTTAGTTTCTTGCCTAACTCTTATTCTAATTGTGACTTTGTGTTTCTGAAAACTAGAACACTAAATCCATTAAAACTATTAAAATTGGTCTAAGAAAGTTTGTATATATAGGAAATTCCATACGTACATAAATTTCAGGGCACTAGAGGAGATTTCTCCAACACATGTTTTTCTTATCACAATTTCTTAGTTATTTAAAAGACCATACAATAGTTTAGTATCCAATAATTTTGAAGACTCTAGGGATTTTTTCCCCTAACACTTATGCATATTAAAACATCTTGACTCATTATTCTGAATGTTTATGGTTATTCTACCTCATGTCTTTCATATTTAAATTGCATGAGTTATTTGTGTTTCAATGGAATATTTGTTGTATTATTTCTTTGTACTTCAAGAAAATAATTATCATAACACACAAGTAGAATTTTTTAGATTTTATTATTTCTCTAAGTTTTGGTGTACACTTTTGTATTTTGCAAACCACGAGCGCTTTGTTCTTTATCACTGTATATGTCGTAAGTTGCTGGTAGTAGGGTTTATAGTAAATATATGAAAGCAGAGAGAAGCAAATCTTTGCTAGAATTTATTACCCTAAACAAAGGGATCAAGAACACTAGTATTTCTATGTTGTATGAGATTAATTATTGATTCAATCCCATATCTTATCTCTAAAGGAAGTATTTGGAGTCTTGGGAAAAAGGCAGAATATTTTGATACTAAATTAAAGCCAGAATATATCTGAAATTACTCATGAAGTTACTTTTAAAACATTTCAACATTTGAATATTTAAAATAAAATATTTTCCAATTATCCATATCTTGGAGTAGTTTTTATTATACAAGTAAATTTTGTGAGCTTATGGTGGTGTAGAAACATAATCTAACTTTATCCATATATAGAATTTTGCATAGATTTCTGTTCATCTTTTCCTACAAATCTTAATTTTACAACCTCCTGTTTTCTCTTAATAGTTATTATTCTCAGTGAAAATCCTAATCATTTTTCTATATCTCTTGGTAATTCTAGCTGCCTATTTTTGAATATTCTTTTGCTTGACTACTATGAGAAATAATAAACAAAAATAAATACATTATTGTATATTAGAGTATTTGTTAAGATTTTTAGAAAAGGAATTTTAAAAGAGAACAATATAGATTTGGAGATAACCTTCCGAGCAAATGATATTTAAGCAGTATTTTCTGAGAACAGGAAAATAGGTAAGATTTAGCTGATTGAGAGTGAAAGGAATTACCTTCTAGGTAAAGGAAAAGCATGTGCAGAAACCCTGAGGCCAGAACATATGTGGTGAGTTAACAGATTGAAAAGTGCCAGCGTTTTTAGAATGTAGTGAGAAAAATGTGAGAAGGGCATGGGATGTTACTGGAACAGTAGTTATTAAAGGCTGTGAGAAAAATTTGGTCTTTGGAGCCTTTGGAAGTCATTGGCATAAAATTGTATTTTAATATCTATAATGAGGGAGAATTTTGTTTCTTTCCTCAGGTTCCCACAGGAAAGTTATCATCGTTTTCATAAGTTCCCTAATAGATTTTTAAAAGCACCCTTCTAGAAAGACTAATGAAAATCCCTGGGTTCTCCTTCCATACATATTTTTATTTGTTCTTTTCATATGCATTCTTAAAAAATGTATGTGTATAAGTAGAAAATAGAACTATTCCCATTTTTGGAACATTTTTATCTTTATAATTTTTATAAACATTACTCTCTCTAACATAAGGGTATCTTCATAATATTACAACTGATTTTCTATTGAAAGCAGAAAGTCATCTTCCATTGACACAAGCACTGAAAAGCCACGTCATTACTGTATCCTGAGTAATATTTATTTTAAACTTCCTTATACTCTGATGGACTGTTTTTGTTCTTCTTAGACTACTTAGGCATTTTATTAATGAGACAACTCACTTCTTGAAGCTTTGGGTTTAGATGTATTTTAATTATGCCATATGCTTCACTACAAATGGAGCTATTATAGATATCATTAAATTCAAACTTTTATCAGAGTTGTTCCAATTGGAAGGCTTTGTGCAAAAAAAAAGATGTGGAGAAAATATAGATACTGAGAATAATATTATACCCATAAAATCCTTGTTGCATTAAACCTTTATAATTTTAATTGATATAGGTATTGGACTTCTGACGTTTTGCTAGAGAAGATCCCTTGGATCAAAATGATTCTTTATATTACCAGCAAATTTAAAAAATATTGACCACATATTTATTGTTTCAAGTGATCTTCTTAGCCAATCTATTAGCTGCCCTGAAACAAACTCTCTTTTTATTATTTATTACATATTTTGATATGTAAGTATTTTAGTTTCTTTGTCCTTCAAATTGATATAATTTTAAATTAATTGGTATACATCTAATGTATTTCTATGATTTTTATGAGTGATTTTGTTGACTTTTACTAATTTTTCATCTCCATATTTCTTTTAGATAACTCATCTCTTTATAATAATGAAGGGCTGATTGCTGAATTAGCTATGCTATCTAACCATAGATGATATTAGATGATACAGGAGATATAGAGGATGCAACTCATTCTTTGATAATAACTTTTTCATCTCAATCTGTTCAACACTGTGTATTTCTATCTTTTTTGTCTCAAATTCATCCTTCCTTGTTGTTTCATTTGCTCTGCTGATTTATTTTATTTTCTTTGAACCAGAGATTTAAAAAGTGTAGTTAGTTTTATAAAACTTAATATTGTAAAGATGTCCATTATTCCTTGATGGATGAACCTATAACTTCAATGCAATCTCAGTTAATATTGCATCATGTTTTTCTTCTGTATGAAAATTACGAACTGATTTTTAATTTTATATGAACCAAGAATTCTTGGACCACGTATAACCAAGAAAATTTTGAATAACAAGATATCAAAGCATTTAGTAAAAGTACACTAATGAAGACAGTATAGGATTATTCCAAATACAGACTAAAGGAAATGTAGAGATTCTAGAAACAGAATGACAAAGGTGATACAACAGAACATCAGTGGAAAAATGTTTTTTTTTTTTTTCTGTGGCAACAGCCATAAAAGCTAGCACTCAGGGCATGAGTACAAGCTTTTCCAGAGAGATGTTTGTGACCTGGTTTTATCATTGGAGTAAACAGGGAGGGAGAAGGCAGTGGAAGTGCCTATTGGCTAATAAGAACCTGGACCCTCAGACAGCAGTTTGTAAACTATACAGTGAGTTCCTTTTCAGAAAAAGACTGGGAAATTGTTGTTTTTGCATACTTACTCTGCACTGAGATCTGGGGGCATAGTCTGAATGATCAACTGCTAGCCCTTTAAGAACTGCTTCTTTGTTTGCTACAGTATTTTATGACTCATGAATGTTAGTGCCATTGGCTATTAGAGCCAGGTGATCCAGGGGCCATCCCTTGGGTGTCAGATACAAAGGCTGGAATGTGAGTAGCTAAAATCTAGAAGACTGATTCTGCACAGATTTGGCAAGACTGTAAAGCAAGTGGAAGTATCATTTGCTACTGGCAGGACTGTACATTGGCATAACCACTATGGAACACTATCTCACAGTATTTACTAAAGTTGAACATCAACTTTCCTTATCATCCAGCAATTCTACTCCTAGGTACTTTCGAAAGAGTTATTAATGTACCAAAATACATAAACAAGAATGTGCATAGCAGTGTTGTTCATAATGTCTCTCAACTAGACTCTATCCAAGTATTCATCCAAAGTAGATTTTGGCAAATATATACCTATGTAAGCCAATGAACTATTATTATTCACAATAACATTAAAGAATATCACTAATTCATTGAAAATTCATCAGTGATCTTAGCATATGTGATTTTAGCATCTTACTTGCTTGCATAGTAGACTGAGAAAATAATGTAAGTATAGTTAAATATAAGCATCACACAAACAAATTACATTTTAAAAAGAAAAATATTTTTACTTTAAAATTAGAGGTAATAGGGAATGATAAAAAGCAAAGAAAAAGGAGGAGGAGATAAATAAATTAGGAGTTGCAATATTTATTTATATAAGTTTTTTAGCTGGTTATTATTTTCATTGGAAAGCAGTAAGTGCTGTAAAAAATATAAAATAAATTAGTTCTCATCCAGACTAAGAAAAAAATTTAGTTGATAAGACTAAACAAAATGAAAAGCAAAGCAAATGAAAGTTTAAACAAGTTTTGATGGATATAAAGGGGAGGAAGGTTCTAAGTATAGCCAGGAATCAGGAATCCTGGAGGAAATGGCATTAGCACAGCTCTTGAAGGATGGGTAAGGCACTGACATGTGTTTTTATAAGGGAGGGTCCTTCAGAGGGCTTAATCTATTGAAGGAAGAAAGTGTAGGGCAGATTTGGGAAATGAAAAAATCAGGGATTTCTGGATTGCATGTGCTTGGAAGAAAAAAGTGACAGAAAATGATGAAAAGTTAGGTTGGGTACAGATGCTGGGTAATGCTGAATCCCATTCTAAGTTACTTGGATTTTTTTTCTGTTGACACTGAGTTCCTGTGGGAAGCATTTGTGTAGGAAATTGATATTTGATCTACATTGAGAATATAATGAAATGTGAAGGGAGGTTTTAACTGGGGGAAAATAATATGATTTTAGGGGAATTTTGAGAGTGCCCATCCTTTTATTTAATAGATGATAAAAGAGGCTCTTTTCAGTTGATAGCTCAGGAAATTATAGAACCCAGATTTCAGTAATTTTAACAAAATAAATCTTTTATTCAAAACTAGAATTAAGAACAGGTGGCAAGGGACTTCCCTGGTGGTGCAGTGGTTAAGAATCTACCTGCCAATATAGGGGACACGGATTCAAGCCCTGGTCCGGGAAGATCCCACATGCCGTGGAGAAACTAAGCCTGTGAGCCACAACTACTGAGCCTGCGCTCCAGAGCCTGTGAGCCACAACTACTGAGTCCACGTGCCACAACTACTGGAGAATGCGCGTCTAGAGCCTGTGCTCTGCAACAAGGGAAGCCACTGCAATAAGAAGCCCTCGCACTGCTACGAAGAGTAGCTCCTGCTCGCTGCAACTAGAGAAAGTCTGTACAGAACAATGAAGACTCAATGCAGCCAAAAATAAAATAAATAAATAAATTTATTAAAAAAAAAAGAACAAGTAGCAAGTTATTGTGTAGTCTAGGTAAGAAGAGATGATGGCATGAACTAATGTGGTGGAAATAAGAATAAATTGACACATGAGAGGGACTTTGAACAGGTGTGACTGACAAGGTTTGGTAAGTTATTACATGTGGGGACTAAAGAATAATATTTTAGAATTCCAGCTTGAACGACTAAAGGAGGAGGGAGTTTTTAATTGGGCCAGAGAATAGGGGAACCAGTGGGTCTGGGAGGGAAGAAGAGATGTTTAATTTATCTCTGTGTACAAATCACTAGCTTTACTCAGGAGTCAGCAGTAAGTTCAGAAGTCCTGTTTCAAGACTCCTTTTCAGGGATGAGATAATATATCAAAATGACTGGTTCAGACTTCTGAATGATTTACTCATATCAATTGCTAAGAACATGATTGATTGTTTGGGTAGCCAGATTTATAAGTGCACTTTTTAAAAATTTAGTTGTTTTAGTGCTGTATAGGCCTGTTAGGACTCCTCCCTCATAAAAACATTTTGTGTTTGTTTCTTTGAACTTTGTTTTGGGCTTCATCTATGTTAACTGTGGTAGGAGGAAAAACAGCAGCTGTATTTTTCCTCCCAAAGCAGCTTTTGAAATACTCCATCAAGAATTCTCTATCTATAATGATTCATGTATTCAAAAATAATGATTGAGTTCGTCCTGTGATCCTGGCATTCCACTATGCCTAGGAATGAAAAGGTCAGTGAAAAAATAGATGCAGACCTTGCACTCATGGAACTGATGGATTAGTGTGGAATCCAGGTATCAATCAATTTATCACAAAATATAAATTTTTAATTATGAAGTCTCACTGTATTGAGTGTGAAGCAGAGAAAGGTATGCATCTCAATCTAAAATCAGTGTATAAAAAAGAATTAGCCTGAACAGTGTTTGAGAATCTAAACTGAATATGTGTTTTGAAATAATATAAACAGTATTACACTAAGAATCTAAACTAAATGCTGATCCAGATCAGTGAAGTTTGTGATTAAATCTTGTTCTAATATATTACAATTTACTAAAAGTTGAATATATGGGTCATGGCATATCAGGAAAATTAATATATTTTTTCTATAAATGCACTTTTCATCTCAAGATATTTAATTCATTTGAATTTTTATGTAAAGCAAAAATCTTACTCAATTTAATTAATTCTAAATGATACTTGAAAAATACTACTTTCTAGACTTTACTCGAATCATTTGGTCTACTTAAATGCTACCTTATTTTTGTAGAATTTTAGTATCAAGAAAATTATCTCTGTTTATTCTAACAGGGAATTTAAAAAATAACCTATAATCTCCCAAACCCCAAAATGTAATATTTTGTGTTATATGAAGGTTACTTTGGATTCTTGGAAGACACATCTCTGGGTTGATTATTCATCTCCTTTGCTGTTCTTCTCTAACTTCTACTTAAAACTGGGTTTCTACAAGTCTTAACCTCAGCTCCTTCTCATGCTATATGCCTTCTTGTGTAACCTCATTCATTCCTACAGTGTAATTATCATCAGTAATATAACTCTGTCTTCATTTCCAGAACATGGCAATTTGCTGATTGTACATCTCTAAGTGATTTTCCTCCAGGCAAGAGTTCATTGTTTTATTTTTTTTTTAAATGTGATTCCATGTCTTTTTTTTTCTTCTTCTAGTTTTATTGAGATATAATTCACATATAGCACTGTATAAGTTTAAGGTGTACAGCATAATGGTTTGACTTACATACATCATTAAATTATTATCGCAATGTTTAGTGAACATCCATTATCTCATGTAGATACAAAATTAAAGAAAAAATTTTCTTGTTATGAGAAGTCTTAGAATCTATAACAGTTTTCATACATAATGTACAGCAGTGTTAATTATATTTATCATGTTTTATATTACATCCCTAGTGCTTATTTATAACTGGAAATATGTACATTTTGACTACTTTCATCCAATTCTCCCTCCCCCCAATGCTG
Organism: Neophocaena asiaeorientalis asiaeorientalis; assembly: GCF_003031525.2. Classification (NCBI taxonomy): domain Eukaryota; kingdom Metazoa; phylum Chordata; class Mammalia; order Artiodactyla; family Phocoenidae; genus Neophocaena; species Neophocaena asiaeorientalis. The sequence continues at coordinate 4,066,257 of NW_020172369.1, read as the reverse complement.
CATCTGGTAACCCCACATCTGATCTCTTTTTCTATGAGTTTGCTTGCTTGTTTGTTTTTTTCTGAAGTATAACTGACTGACAACATTATGTTAGTTCCTGATGCACAACGTAGTTATTTGGTATTTCTATACATTTCAAAATAATCACCATGATATGTCTAGTTATTATCTGTCACCATGCAAAAATATTACAAAATTATTGTCTATATTCCCCACTCTGTACATTACATACTCGTGACTCATTTATTTTGTAACTGAAAGTTTGTACCTCTTAATCTCCCTCACCTATTTCTTTATTTCCCTCACATCCTCCCCTTTGGCAACCACCTGTTTATTCTGTAACTATGACTCTGTTTCTGCTTAGTTATGTTTGTTTATTTGCTTTGTTTTTTGGATTCCACATAGAGTGAAATCATACAGTATTTGTCTTTTATTATCCGACTTCTTTCACTTAGCATAATTTTCTAGGTTATCCATGTTGTCACAAATGACAAGATTTCATTCTTTTTTGTGGCTGAGTACTATTTCTATATATACTACAACTTCTCTATTCATCTATTGATGTGCACTGAGGTTGCTTCCGTATCTTAGCTATTGTAAATAAGACTGCAAAGAACAGAAGGGTGCATATATCTTTCCTAATTCGTGTTTTTGTTTTCTTTGGATAAATACCCAGGGATGAAACTGCTGAATCTTATAGTAATTCTATTTTTAATTTTTTGAGGAAACTCCATACTGTTTTTCATAGTGGCTGCACCAATTTATATTTCCACCAACACAGCAGGAGGGTTCCCTTTCTCCAAATCCTTGCCAACACTTGTTATTTGTTGTCATTTTTGATAATAGCCATTCTGACACATGTGGTGGTGATATCTCAATGTGACTTTGATTTGTATTTCCCTGGTGATTAGTGATGTTGAGCATCTTCTCATGTGCCTGTTGCCCATCAGTGTGCCTTCTTTGCTAAGATCAATATCAAAAGAGTGTATTCCCTATGTATTCTTCTAAGAGTTTTATGGTTTTAAGTCTTAAATTTGTCTTTATTCCATTTTGAATTTATTATTATATATGGTGTGAGAAAATAGTCAAATTTGTATCTTTTGCATGTAGTTGTCCAGTTTTCCCAACACTATTTGTTGAAGGGGCTCTCTTTCCCAATTGTATATTCTTACTTCCTTTGTTGTAGATTAGTTGACCGTATAAATGTGAGTTCATTTCTGGGCTCTCTATTCTGTTTCATTGATCTTTGTGTCTGTTTTTGTGCCAGTACCATACTGTTTTGATTACTGTAGTTTTTTAGTATAGTTTCAAATCAAGGAGCATGATGTCTCTAGTTTTGTTTTTCTTTCTTAAGGCTGTTTAGCCTATTCAGGGTCTTTTGTGCTTTCATACTGATTTTAGAATTATTTGTTCTAGTTATTTGAAAAATTCCATTGGTATTTGATAGAAATTGCATTGAATCTATAGATTGTCTTGAGTAGTACCATCATTTTAACAATATTAAGTCTTCTAATCTAAGAACATGGTATATCTTTCCAACTGTTTGTGTTGTCTTCAATATCTTTCATCAGTGTCTTACAATTTTTTTTACAGGCCTTTTACCTCGTTAGTTATATTTATTTTCAGGTAATTTATTCTTTTTGATGTGATTGTAAATGGGATTATTTTCATAATTTCCTTTTCTGATAGTTCATCATCGGTGTATAGAAATGCAACAGATTTCTGTATATTAATTTTGTATCCTGCAACTTTACTGAATTCATTGATGAGTTCTAGTAGCTTTTCAGTGGCATCTTTAGAATTCTGTAATATGATTTTTATTTTTCAAATTTTTAATGTGGCTTATCACATTGATTGATCTGTGGAACTGAACCATCCTTGTATCACTGGGATAAATCTCACTTGGTCATGTTGTATAATTCTTTTAATGTATTATTGAATTTGGTTTGCTAATATTTTGTTGAGGATTTTTGCATCTATGTTCATCAGTGATATTGGTCTGTATTTCTCTCTTTCTGTAGTATCTTTGTTTGGATTAAGTATTAGGGTGATGCCAGCCTAACAGAATAAATTCAGAAGCATTCCTTCCTCTGCAAATTTTTGGAATAGTTTGAGAAGGATAGGTGTTAACTCTTTTCTAAATGTTTGGTTGAATTCACCTGTGAAGCTCTCTGGTCCTGGATTGTGATTGTTGAGATTTTTTTTTTTTATTACTGATTCAATTTCATTACTGATAATTGGTCTGTTCATATTTTCTCTTTCTTCCTAATGAAGACTTAGGAGATTGTACATTTATAGGAATTTGTCCATTCCTTCTGGGTTATCCATTTTATTGGCATTTAATTGTTTGTAGTCATCTCTTATGCTCCTTTGTATTTCTGTGTTGTTAGTAGTAACTTCTCCTTTTTCATTTCTGATTTTATTTATTTGGATCCTCTCTCTAATTCTAGTTTATGAGTCTGGCTAAAAGTATAACAATTTTATCTTTTCAAAGAGCCAGCTCTTAGTTTCATTGATCTTTTCTATTGTCGTTTAGTCTCTATTTCATTTATTTCTGTTCTAGTCTTTATGATTTCTTTCCTTTTATTAATTTGCGTTCTGTTTTCTATTTTTCTACTCTTTTAGGTATAAGGTTATATTGTATATTTGACATTTTTCTTGTTTCCTGAAGTAAGTTTATATTGCTATAAACTGCCCTCTTCAAACTGCTTTTGCTGTGTCTAATAGATTTTGGGATGCTGTGTTTTTGTTTTCATTTGTCTCCAGGTATTTTTAAATTTCATCTTTGATTTTTTCTGTTAACCCATTGGTTGTTTAATAGCATATTGTTTAACCTCCATATGTTTGTGCCTTTGCAATATTTTTCTTGTAGTTGATTTGTAGTCTCACAGTTTTGTGGTCCAAAAAGATACTTGATATGATTTCAGACTTCTTAAATTTACTGAGACTCGTTTTGTGACCTAGCATGTGTTCTATCTCAGAGCATGTTGCATGTGCATTGAAAAGAATGTGTATTCTGCTACTTTTGGATGTAATGTTCCATATATAGCTATCAAGCTCATCTGAACTAATGTGTTGTTTAAGGCCAATGTTTCTTATTTTTTGTCTGGATGATCCGTCCATTGATGTAATTGAAGTCTTCTTATAATCCCTTACTATTATTGTGTTTCTGTTAATTTCTCCTTTTATGTCTATTAATATTTACTTTATGTATTTAGGTTCCCCTATGTTGGGTTCATATGTATTTACAATTGTAATATCTTCTTGCTGGATAGATCCTTTGATCACTTTGTGATATTCTTCTTTGTCTATTGTTAGAGTCTTTGTTTTAAAGTCTATTTTGTCTGATATAAGTATTGCTATCTTGACTTTTTGTTTCCGTTTGCATGGAATACCTTTTTCCATCTGAAATGAGTCTCTTGTAGGCAGCATATATATGGGTCTTGTTTTTCTTTCTATTAGCCACTATGTTTTGATTATACCATTTATTTCATTTACATTTAAAATAATTATTGATAGTTATATATTATTGCCATTAAAAATTGTTTTCCAGTTTTTTTTTATAGTTCATTTTTATTCCTTCCCTCTCCTTATGTTCTCTTCCCTGGTGATTTGAAAACTATCTTTAGTGTCATGTTTGGATTCCTTTCTCTTTTTTGAGTCTTGGAGCATGTATCTGTTATAGATTTTTGGTTTGTGGTTACCATAAAGTATATATATAGTTCTGTTTCTGATTTCTTAAGTTCAAATGCATTTTAACAACCCTGCATTTTTACTCTCTCACCTACATTTACTTCTTTTGACGTCATATTTTATATCCTTCAGTTTTTTGTATCCGTATTGTGGATATAAATGTTTTTTTTTTACTACTTTTGTCTTTTAACCTTCCTACTAGCTTCATAAGTGGTTGAAATACTACCTTTACCGTATATTTGCCTTTACCAAAGAGTTTTTTCTTTTGTAATTTTCATATTTCTAGTTGTGGCCTTTTCTTCTCCTCTTAAAGAAGTCTCTTTAATATTTTTTATAACGTTAGCTTGGTGGTGCACAACTCTTTTAGCTTTCACTTTTCTGTAATACTTTTGATCTCTCTGTAAAATCTGAATGAAAGCCTTGCCAGGTAAAGCGTTCTTAGTTGTGGTTTTTCCCTTTCAACGTTTTAATTATATCATACTACTCTCTCTAGCTTGAAGAATTTTTTGCTGAAAAGTCACATGATAATCTTATGGAAGTTTCCGTGTATATAACTATTTGCTTTCCCCTTGCTGGTATAATATTCTCTCTTTATCTTTATTTTTTGCCATTTTAATTTACAATGTGTTTTGATGTGGTCCTCTTAGGGTTGATCTTATTTGGGACTCTCTTTGCCTCCTGGACCTGGATGTCTGTTTCCTTTCACACATTTGGGAAGTTTTCATCTATTAATGTCTTAAAATATGTTATCTGGCCCTTTCTTTCTCTCTTCTCCTTCTGAGATCCCTATAATATGACTATTAGTATACTTGATGTTGTCACAGTGGTCTCTTAAGCTGTCCTAACTTTGGAAAAAATTAGTTGGTGGGCCGGGCCCTGGCACTAATAAGCTAAAGGGAGGGTTTCAAAATGGCACTTTCCAGCACCCATGTCTTTGTGGTAAAATTAGCTCCCACAAATGGCTTCTGTCAGCATCTATATCCCCAGGGTGAGTCTCAGTTTCTCCTGCCATTCCAGAAGTCTCTCCAAGATGAGCAAATATGTCTGACCAAGCTCATTTAAATTACTGCTGCTGTCCTGGGTCTTGGAGCATGTGATATTTTGGGTGTGCCCTTTAAGAGTGGAGTGTCTATTTCCTACAACCTTCTTGGTCTTCCCAAATTAAGCTCCGCTGGCCTTCAAAGCAAAATGTTCTGGCTTGTCTTTCTGGTGTAAGACCTCTGGACTGGGGAGGCTGATGTGGGACTTGGACCCCTCACTCCTTGAGAAGAACCTCTACAATTATAATTATTCTCCCATTTATGGGTCACCTACTAGGGTTATATGTTTTGACTCTGCAGTGTCCCTACCACTCCCACCCATATCATTGTGGTTCCTTCTTTATGACTTACTGGTAGAAGATATTTTCTGCTAGTATCCAGATCATTCTTACTGATAGTTGCTCTGTAAATACTTGTAATTTTGGTGTGCTCATGGGAGGAGGTGAGTTCAGGGTCTTCCTACCATTCCATCCTGGCCACTCCCTCAAGAGTTTGGTTCTGAGGTTAGATACCTAGGTTTGAATTCTTGCTTCACAAATTAACAGCTGTGTGTCTTTTAAAGATGTTAATTAACTTCTCTGTGTTTTGGTTTCCTTGTCTATAAAATGATAGAATGATGGCATATATATTATAGGGTTGTTTTGAGGCTTAAATAAGGTAATATATAAAAGTGCCTAAAACATTAATGCTTACGAAAAGAAGTTGCATTTCCAAGCTGCAGAGATGGAAAAATATTATTAGATTCATTAGATTCTTATATATTCTTTCTTTCATTAAATAATTTTATGTCTGGTTATAGATGCTATTATTTGTTGCAATGAGAGTCAGGGCAGTACTACATTATTTATCATTTAATGTGCCTCTCAGATATTTAAGGACAAGATGGTAAAATTAATTAATGTTTACATTTAAATCTAAATGCTAATAATATATAACATAATAAAAACAAATACAGAGATATAGATAGGCTCAAATAAAGGGCACATGTCTCTATAGGGCAGAATATGAACAGTGGTAAGAAGAGCTGACCTTGTGAATCTTGCTGGTCTCTAGGTTAATAAATGAGTGGCAGATGCCAGAGTTTAGTTCCTATCATTAAAGATCATTGAGGTTTTCAAACATTGGGTTTTCACATAAAATATTTCATTGGTTGAAAACAAAGATTATGGTGGTACCCTGCTCACAAGATTAGCAGAAAAAAACTGCCTCCAAGTTCGTCTGGGGGTTATGCTAATCTCCAAGAGCCCAAAGTATCTTGATTGGATTTGTCATATCCCTCAACACATCAGGAGTATGGTCATATATTCTTGACAGGTAGGGTCAGCTACAGGCATCATTAAAAGAGCTTGACAGAGCGGGGTGACATACAGAGGGTGAGACAGTCCAATAGTATACGCCACATGCAAAGCACTCAGTAAATATTCCATAAGTAAATGAATAAAAAGTATAATGATATAACTTATGAATATAAGTTTAAAGATGGGAAAGAATATATTAGCAAATAAAACTCAGTAGTGCTTGTAAAACAGTTTAAGATATTAGCAAACTGAATTTATCAGTATGTATATAAAAATCACATTATGATCAAATATGTTTTATCCCAGTAATCTGAGGAATTTCAACACCACAAAATTTATTATTGAAATATATATTTAGCTGATACTGTGATGTACCACTAACTACTCCTTCTGGACTTAAGGACTATTTTCCTACTGTCTGGGAATGCTACGATCAGTTAGACCTCAGTTATTGGCCAGTTTCAAAAAAAATGACTGGCTGAAGAGAGTCACCTTGTCCATGGTCAAATTCCTTTTCCTAAATAACTTGCATCAAATGACTGGGGGATTTCAAGTACATGACCCCTTTGGAGATTCTTGTGGTGTTAGCTGATGTTTTTCTTGAGATTTTTGTTACAGCCTAACTTCTCCCTTTGTCCAATCCTGCTTCTTTCCCTTTCTTTTCATAGATGATGACTCCAGAACTCATCAGCTTTCTACATGTTAACTTCCATCTCAGAATATTCATGCTGGGAAACCCAACCAGTAATGGAATAATACTAATATATTAAAGAAAAATATAAAAGGAAAACCTTTGAACAATTTAACATTTATTCAAGATATATATCTTAGGAAGCTAAAAATTGAAGATTATATCCATAAAGTGATAAAATATATTAAAACCAGTAGCATATCCAAGAACATCACAAAAGAGCCTCGTGAATAATAAAAAAGTGAAGTAAGTGTTCTTACATATAAAATCAACAGGGAAAAACTCAAAATCATCCTTATACAATTTTAAAAACTAGTAGAGAATATAACAAAAAACACTTTAATAATGGCAGCCAAGAGTTTTTGACTATGTATTGTTTGCTTGTACTTTATTGATAAAGACTTTACATATTCCCAAATAAGGTAAGGTATCTAGGAATAAACTTAATAAAATATGGCAATGTGTACATGGAGAAAATTATAGAAGAGTATTATGAAGATAGAAAAGAAAATCTGATTAAGTGAGGGATACGCCATTTTAAGGATTATAATATTCACAAAATTTTAACGAGCTGATCTTAATGTTTACACATAAGATCTAAGATCAAGAAGAACCAAGACACTTTTGAAGAAGTTGGAGGAACTTTCCTTATATATAAGAAAATAAAGACAGAGTAATATTAGGGTGTAGATAAAAATAGATCAATGTAACAAAGATCTCTAGAACAGTCTGTGAATATATGGAGGCCTGATACATGACAAATGGGGCATTGCACATCAATAGAGAAAGAATATAGTAAATGGTCTGGGACAATTGACTAACTTTATAGAAAAAAATAAATTTAGATTCTAATTCTACTATGCATAAAGATCAATTCTAGCTAGGTTATAAAACCTTAATACAAAAGAGAAAACCTTTTAGGAGAAAATATTGGCTATTATATTTATTGTCTTGTGGTTGACAAGGCTAGTTTCAAGAGAAGAAAAAAAGACCCACAATTCATAAAAGAACCAATTGATACATAGATTTCATTAAAATTTAAATCTTTTGCACAGTAAAAATAACACATGACTTTACTTCTTATTATTTCTTAACTTGATTTTAATACTGTATAGGTTTTCAAATAATATATACATATTATTATTTGGCAGGATTTTGCACATTTTATAAATAATATCCTAACTTGGTTTTTCTTTTCATTTAATAATATATTTTAAAAGTGATAGATGTAGCCTTAGTTCATTCATTTTTAATTTCCATAATATATGGAGTTGCAAGAATATTCCTCAATATACAGATCAATGGGACTTTATATTGTTTATAATTTTTTCCTTTTATGAACAATGTGGCTATGAACACTGTTGCAATATGACCTTGTAAAAGACTTTCTCTAAAGAGAAGGTACCTAGAAAGGTAAAGGATGGAGGCAGAGAAATATGATGAGGGAGGACACACAGAATTCCATACACAAAAATAGAACAAAAGAAAAGAAAATCTGAAGTAGATATGGCATAAAGTTAAGATTTGCATAAGTTGAGTGGAGGGTACATAGCTGTTCATCATATTATGCTACATGATTTTTAAAGTATATTTGAGACATTTCATGTATAAGACAAAGCTTGTTTTCTTAATGTTTTTTGTCTGGATTTCAATTTTTTCTGGTATTAATATCATGAATTCTGCTTTTTGTTTCTTTCTGATGTATATTTGTATAATCTGTTACTTGCAAAGTCTCTGAACTATTTTCTTTAGATGCAGTTTTTAAATATTACATAAAAAATGGATATTTCTTCTTTATTTAGTCTGACATTCCTTTTTCCTTCCAATAAATAGATGAGTTGATTCTACTCATATTTTTTCAATAGCTTCATATACAATACATTGCATTCATTTAAATTTACCCATTTAAAGTATGAAATTCTATCCTTTTTTAGTATCTTCATTCACAGGGTTATGCAGCCATCACCAATCAATCAATATAATTTTATAATATTTTTGCCTTCTAAAAAAGAAATGCCATACCCTTTGCAATTACTTTCCATTTTTTTCCCACCATTACCCTCACTGCTAGGCAATGATTACTCTAATTTCTGTCTCTCTAGGATTGTCTATTCCATGTAAATAGAACCACACAATATCTGGTCTTTTCTGTCTGGCTTCTTTCACTTAGAAAAATGTTTTTTGTGTTCATCCACATTGTGGTATATACTATCACTTTATTCCTTTTCGTTGCCAGATAAGACATTTGGGTTGTTTCCATTTTTTTTTCTATAGATTTTTAAGGCTTCTGTGAACATTCATATACAAGATTTTGTATGAAAGTGTTTTCATTTCTTTTGGCTGTATACCGAAGACTGGAATTGCTGGGCACTGTGGTAACATTTTGTTAAACATATGTGTTTAACATTTTAAGGAACTTCCAAACTATTTTAAAAGGCAGCTGCACCATTTTACACTTCCACCAGCAATATATGAGGATTCCTGTTTCTTCACATCCTTGTCAATGCTTGTCATTATCAGTGTCTTTAATTTTAGGCACTAGGTGGGATGAAATAATATTTCATTTTAGTTTGAGTTGCATTTTCTAAGTGACTAATGATGTTAAACATTTTTTCATGTGGCTATTGGCCATTTGTGTATCTTCTTTGCAGAAAATGTTTATTCAATCCTCTTCCCATTTTTGAATTGGATTATTTGTCATTTTATTATTGGGTTATGAGTTATTTATATATTCTGAGTATAAGTTCCTTCTCACATATAAGATTTGCATTATAGTCTCTTATTCTATGGATTGTCTTTTTACTTTCTTAATGTTGTCTTTTGAAGCACAAGATTATTTATTTCAATGAAATCCAGTTTATCTATTTTTTTCTGTTGTAATCTTAGCATTTAGAGTCATATTCAAGAATGCTTTGCCTAATCCAATGTCAAAAAGATTTACTCATACGTTTTCTTCCAAAATTTTTCTAATTTTAGCTCTTGCATTTAGATCTGTGCTCCATTTTAAGTTAATCTTTATATATAATATGAAGTAGAGGTCTAAACTCATTCTTTTGCATGTGGATATCCAATTTTCTGAGCATTATTTGTGGAAAAAATGATTCTTTTCCCACTGAAGTGCCTTGACATCCTTGTTGAAAATCAATTGACCTTAAGGTGTAAGAATATATTTCTGGGCTCTTATTTTTATTCCAGTGATCTAAATGTCTACTTTATGCCAGTATCTCATTGTCTTGATTATTGGAAGTGTGCAGTAAGTTTTGAAATTAGGAGGTATATGAGTCCTCCAATTTTGTTCTTCCCATTTATAATATATTTTTATTAATTATAATGCATATAGTATAATGTATTACATGTTATATATATATATATATTCTTATTACTGTCATTTATTTATGTTGCAGTTTTGTTTTAAGAATTCCTTACTTCTGTATTGTCTATTTACTGTTGTTATTGCTATTAATGTATATGTGTGTTTTCTTTCATTAATCTCTAAGGTAATCTGTAAACAAATCAATTTTTTGTTATTTTTGAGTTAAATTCATATGCTTGAAATGTTTAAAGTTTGAATATTTTTATAACTCCCAAATGGCATAGAGAATAATACTACAAATATTGAATACCTGTGTAGCTGCCATTCAGAATGAATATTTGTCAATATTTTATCATTTTTAAACTCAAATTTTGATAAAATGAATGTTTGCCCCAAAGTTATAGTCCTCTTTAGATCCCTTTTATAAGAAAATAAAAAGGCAAACCACAGCTTGTGAAAACATATTTTCTTTTTCTCTCTCTCTGTCTCATTCACTCTGATTGTCTCTGTCTCTCCTCTCCCTCTCCATAACTCATTCTCTCTCACACACACACACTCTCTCTCTCTGATTTTTCCTCAGAAGCAACTGTCATGGTGAATTTGATGTTCCTCTTTCAAGTACACATTTAAAAAATAAGTTTTAATTTGTCATCCATCCATTCACTCATTAAGTATAAATTGAATGCCTGGCATATAATAGACATTATTCTAAATGCTAGGGATAAAGCAGTAAAAAATATAGGAGAAATTTCTTCTTCCACTATTAGCGCATATATTCTAGTAGAAAAGGTGGTAAATATGATTTTAGGATCAATTAATGCTATCTGAAAAAATCAGTTAAGGGGATTGATTGATAAGTCGGTCAGGAAATGTAGCTGTTAGCATTATATGTGAGCGGAGATTTGAATGACACAAGTAATCAAAAAACATTAAGAAAATTTAGAGGTAGAGCGTCTCAAGCAGACATTTCTCTTGACCTTATAAGACAGCCACCAGCATTTTAACCTGTTGGTTTTGTGCTTATTTAACTCTGCTGAAATGATATTGGTCAACAGCCGGATGGTGACTGTGGTTTCTCTCTTTTACTCTTCAAGTTCTTGCTACTTCTATTGATTTCAAGCAGAGTCACACAAAATGATAGGGATGGCATGTTTTGAGTTTTATCACCTTTTGTTCCACTTTCCCTAAGGACCAATAGGAATCTTTCCTGACTCTGACATTGGCTTGTCAATGGTGTTTTTCACATGGCTTCAAGAACAGGAGTGGTGTTAGAGTTTTTAAGGATTATGTAAATTATTTTGGGGACCACAATATATGAGAATATGCATCTTGTCCAACATCTTGGCTGGTATATGGTAATTGGTGTTGTCCTTGATTTGGACCACACTTCATTTCATTTTGTAGATAATCATACTATTTTAATTTCAGATAGTGTCTATTGCATAGTTACATTAAAGGTAAAGTTTTCTTTTTATATATATATATCTTTATTGGAGTGTAATTGCTTTACAATGGTGTGTTGGTTTCTGCTTTATAACAATGTGAATCAGTTATACATATACATATGTTCCCATATCTCTTCTGGTAAAGTTTTCTTTTCATTTATTTTTTAAATTTAATTTTGTTTTAGTGCTAAGAGGGAAATGGGTAAAAATAGACTCTGGCATCATTTATAGAAGTCAAAATATAATCTATTTAGATTTTCTTTTTTTTTTTTCAAGTTTTTTTTTTAAGATTTTCTTACATATAAATTTTATCTCAATACTAATTTACCTTATCATTACCTAATTACTGGATACTTTCAAATAATGCATAGACTTTACATGGTGAAACAATTTTTAATTTTCTACTTTTATCCACACTATTTTTTGTCTTATATTGTGAAGTAAAATTTAGATGGTTTACTTAGGTTATCAGCTATGTAGATTAATATCCTCAAAACCTCTACTATAAAATCATTTGATTGTTGTATATATATTGTTATATACAGAAAATTTACACATAACTAAAATTGTCATTAATAGCTTTTACCCTTCATTTGGGTGTTATTTTAAACTAAACCTATGATTCTTTAAAACCAACATTTTTTTTTTTTTTATCACTTGCTCTTTTAACAACTAAGACTTTAATACCTGTTTGTGCTAAGCAGAGTTTTTTTTTTTTTTTTTTTTTTTTTTTTTGT
>NW_020172369.1:4035125-4053854 GCF_003031525.2 Neophocaena asiaeorientalis asiaeorientalis | reverse complement strand
TATCTTTTTTTTGTAATGAGTTTTTTTTTTTTTTTTTTTTTTTTTTTTTTGTGGTACACGGGCCTCTCACAGTTGTGGCCTCTCCTGTTGAGGAGCACAGGCTCTGGACGTGCAGGCTCAGTGGCCATGGCTCACGGGCCTAGCGCTCTGCGACATGTGGAATCTTCCCAGACCGGGGCACGAACCTGTGTCCCCTGCATCGGCAGGTGGGCTCTCAACCACTGCGCCACCAGAGAAGCCCTAAGCAGAATTTTAAAATGGCTTTGATGATTTTCACCCTGTGGTGTTACTTCTGGGATTATGTTACATTATATAGCAAAAGGGAAATTTTCCTGCTAGGAGTAATTTAATCATATGAGCCCTTTAAAAGCCGAGGAGTTTTCCACGTGAAAGTCAGAAAGAATCAAAGTATAGAGAGAGAATCAGTGCTCCATTGCTGGCTTTGAAGATGGAGGAAGCAAGTGCAAAGACCAAGGTGTACCCTTTAAAAGCTGAGCCACTCCTAGCTGAAAGTCACCAAGGAAACAGGGACCTCAGTCCTACAACCACATGAACTAGATTCTTCCAACAACCTGAATGAACCTGGAAGTGAATTCTTCCCCGAGTTTCCAGATGAGAGCCAGCTCAGCTCGCACCTTGATTTCAGCCTTGTGAAACCATAAGCAGTGAACCCAGTGAAGCCCACCCAAACTTCTGACCTATATAACACAGAAATAATAAATGGATTTTAAAGTGCTATGCTTGTGGTAATTTGTTACACAGCAATAGAAAACTAATATGCTATTAAAACATAAAATATTCATAAAATGTTCTGTTTTCTTTTTAGATAATGAAAATGCTTCAAATGATTTAATATCTTTTTTAAAAATAGATCTTTATTGGAGTATAATTGCTTCAAAATACTGTGTTAGTTTCTGTTGCACAACAAAGCAAATCAGCCATATGCATACACATGTCCTCATATCTCCTCCTTCTTCAGCCTCCTTCCTGTCATCTCTATCCTACCCCTCTAGGTCGTTGCAAAGCACTGAGCCGATCTCCCTGTGCTATGCTGCTGCTTCCCACCAGCCAACTATTTTACATTCAGTAGTGTATATATGTCGATGCTACTCTTACTTCACCCCAGCTTTGTCCTCCCACCCATGTCCTCAAGTCCATTCTCTATGTCTACCTCTTTATTCCTGTCTTGTAACTAGATTCATCAGTACCATTTTTTTTTTTTTAGATTCCATATATATGTATTAGCATATGGTATTTGTTTTTCTTTCTGACTTAATTCACTCTGTATGATAGAGTCTACATTCATCCACTTCACTACAAATAACTCAGTTTCTTTTTTTATGGCTGAGTAATATTCCATTGTACATATGTGCCACATCTTCTTTATCCATTCATCTGTTGATGGACACTTAAGTTGCTTCCGTGTCCTGACTATTGTAAATAGAGCAGTAATGAACATTTTGGTACATGATCCTTTTTGGACTATGGTTTTCTCAGGGTATATGCCCAGTAGTGAGATTGTTGGGTCATATGGTAGTTCTAATTTTAGTTTTTTAACGAACCTCCATACTGTTTTCCATAGTTGTTGTATCAATTTACATTCCCACCAACAGTCCAGGCGGGTTCCTTTTTCACCACACCCTTTCCAGCATTTATTGTTTCTAGATTTTTTGATAATGGCCATTCTGACCAGCCTAAGGTGATATCTCATTGTAGCTTTGATTTGCATTTCTCTAATAATTAGTGACATTGAGCATCTTTTCATGTGCCTCTTGGCCATCTGTATGTCTTCCTTGATGAAATGTCTATTTAGATCTTCAGCCCATTTTTAACTGGATTGTTTGTTTTTTTGATATTGAGCTCCATGAGCTGTTCGTATATTTTGGAGATCAATCCTTTGTCTGTTGTTTCATTTGCAAATATTTTCTCCCATTCTGACCAGACACTATAAAACTCTTAGAAGAAAATATAGGAAAAACACTCTTTGACATAAGCCACGGCAAGGTCTTTTTGACCCACCTCCTAGAGTAACGGAAATAGAAACAAAAATAAACAAATGGGACTTAATTAAACTTAAAAGGTTTTGCACAGCAAATGAAACCATAAACAAGACAAAAAGACAACCCTCAGAATGGGAGAAAATATATATATATCTTTTTAACATCTAGGTTGGTTTTATATCATAGGCAATAAGAGTAGTTTTTGTTTTTAAGAACCTCTGTAAAGGAGTCTGGATATACAAGGAGGCACATGATGCAGTGTCTGTAAACTTAAGTTCTTAAACCATATTTCTAGGCTTAGGTCCAATCTGAAAATATCCAATAATTTTGTGAGCCTTGACAAGTAAGTCATTCTTTTGGAGGAAATAACTTTTTCCCACTGTGAAAAATGAAATCTTGTAAAGCAGCATGAACTATTTAGTACAGTTTTCCTTTCCTTTAACACACTCTTAGTGTTTTGCAAGAGTTTGACTCATTTCATATGTGGGGTAAGTTTACCACTGGCTTAATATAAATCAAAATTTTAAGTAACTTGTAATATTATACCTTATGATTTCTGAAATTCTTTGTTTCTCGACTCTCAGCTTTATAGAAAAAAAGTCTGAAAAATGCTATTCCCATAAAAATTTATTTATTTAAACAGTATCAAGGGAGATATCTTTCTTCACATTAAACACATATATGCATGTATATGTATTTATAATCTATATACATATAATATGTATTTATATATAATCTATTACAGATTTCAAAGTAATCCTAACCTCATGGGTATCTTTGGCCTTGGCTAACATCTATAACATGTTGCTAAGTTACATTATTCATAAGTTTTTTATTGAATGTCAAGTGTCATGACCTATGCTGAGATTTTATACAAATATTGAATAACTTATGGTGTCTACATTTCAGGAGTTACATAGAAACAGATGAGAAACATAAAATGTGATAAATTTTATAAGCAATATGCCAGGGTAATAAAGAATTTTGATTCACTGCATATAGGAACTTACAGTAGTAGGGGATACTAAAGGGATTTTACTTTTGCTGTATTTGTTTAAATGCCTTAGGTGACACTTTCATCTGAATTCCATCTTCATTGTAAACAACAAAATATGAATAGGATACAATTTAATTTTTAATTCTCCTCCATAAAAACTGAAACAAGCATATTTACATACATTTTTTTAAAATTTATCTTTCTGTTTTGAAACTTTTGAAATAGTGAAAATAAAAGCACTCAATTTATAGTATTGTAGAAATATTAAGGAATTAACTTTTCCAATATGTCAACTATAGCTTCATT
Source organism: Neophocaena asiaeorientalis asiaeorientalis (assembly GCF_003031525.2). Taxonomy (NCBI): domain Eukaryota; kingdom Metazoa; phylum Chordata; class Mammalia; order Artiodactyla; family Phocoenidae; genus Neophocaena; species Neophocaena asiaeorientalis. The sequence continues at coordinate 4,050,551 of NW_020172369.1, read as the reverse complement.
ATCATGGGCAGGAAGTATCATATATATATATATATGATTTCAATAGGTGATTGGTAACAGCAAAAGGAGAACTGCTATTTTGATAATAGTATTTGTTAGTGTAATCTTTTAATCTTTGATATTTGATTACATAGCCTAGGCCAAAATAAAAAGTTTTATAATCACCACAGGCCATACAAGAAGAATAAGTGAAGTATGATGAGAATTAGATGTACAGAGAAACTTTGATTTTTTGGTAAGTATGGTTAATTAGAAAAGCTTAGTTGTCTTAGGATATTAACTGGGAATTGAATAATTAAAGGTATAGAGTGAAGGACAAACTTAGGGTCAAAAGTTTAAAGTTTAAATCTTGACTTTGCCGTTAAAAAACTTTATTTATATATATTTTTTCTTCATTTAATTTTAACTTGGATAAGATGTTTGAACTGTCTTGGAACTCTTTGAATTCTCTCTGTTTTAAGCAGCAATGATGATGTCTTTCTGCCAGAGCTGTTGGAAGATTCAATATTAATAATATATATGAGATTTCATTTTAAGCTATAAGATATACCAAAATAGCAAATACAGTTATTTATAATAATAGTATCAAATAAAATAGGTAATTGTCACTGCTTAAGATCAAAGACTTATAATGTATTTAATTTGTCAAAGAGTTGTCAATAGTCATTTTTCTAACACATTTACATGGAGGCTGAGGATGATGTGAAGTAATATTATAAAGGACATATGCTTGACAGCATTTGAAAGTTTGATGATGCACAGAAAAATGAAGTGTAGGATAACAACATGGGCAGATGGCAATAATCAAGGGTCTTATTGATGCAACATCTCTATCTTGCTCCAGTAAAAGGAGATTCTGTGGAAAGGATTTTGTTAAACTTTTATGTTAGACATGTCTTAAGCCTTTTTATACAACGATGTAACGAGAACTTTTTAATATACATACTTGATTGGTTGGTTGGTTGTTTGAATGATAATACGCTCTTACACAAAGTAATCAGATTACATTGTTAGCAATTTTCAAGACAGAGAGGCAGGGTTGAATTCACAAGGGCTCGCTCTGTGTAAATGGTCAATCTGTTTCCATGGTTACTAGCTGGCTGAGTAAACTATACATTTGTAGGTGTTGGTTTGTGCCCTCTTATCTTAAAGAATCTCAAGAAGATTGTTTCTATAAATATGGTTTCCATCTCTGGGCTAAGTATGGGTTTAAGGATAAAATTAGAAGAGACAGCTTTTAAGATATATAAATAGCAGTTCAAAAAGATATCTTTCCCTGAATCTTGCACCATGTTTTCAATATTAAACATGAACATATTTGTAGTTTCCACTATGCTAATTACAAGGAAATCCACCTTATCACATCTTTTCTGAAGGCATCAATTTTTATGATTTTCTTGGCCACATGTGCTAATGCAGTTCTCAGTAACGACAGAAGGCTGTCTTTTTAAATACAATCTATTACCACCATCTTTTCAGGACTATTACAGGAACCAATTTTAGCAGACACAAAGAGGATTTTAAAATATGATACTGGAAAAGATATTTTCACATCCAAAATAAGGTTTAGGAACTTGCAAGAAACATAAATGAACATATTTAAAAAAATGGAAATTTTTTATTTCTTATACAAGAAAGTGCATGGCTATTTTTTAAAAATTTATTCTTTTTATGTTTATTTTTTTCCTATGAAATAATACTTAGAATTTTGTTTCTTTAATTAAAAACAGCAGTCGTATCTTTTTTTTTAACTTTAAAACCATTGAACTGTGTTTTTTTCTATTTGCTTTGATTATTATTCAGTGTTATAGTGCAATTTTCCTTTCCTCCCCACTCTCTTCCCCAGCCCCCTGCCGAGTTGAATTGATTGCAGAGCTCCTATTGATTTCAAAGGGAATTCCAGACCCCCAGAACCTCCCTGGCTTTGTGTATGTGCACATAGCCAAGTGGTAAAGTGGCTGAGAATTACTTACAGCATGTGCAAAATGAAGATTAGAATAATAATTTCATCATTATCATGATTATTGCTATTTAATATTTATATAGCACCTTACTCTGTGAAGCTCAAGAAACTTTATGAATTTTAAATTATCTAATGGACTCTAATCTTAACTACACCTCTATGTGCTGGGTAAGGCACAAAATTAATAATAGATTTGAGTGACATATATTGCTAGGGAAATCTAATTGCATTGCTGTTCAGCTCTCTTCTGTTATCGGAAAACGTCATTATATATTTGCCTAGAAAGTTGGATTGCTATCTCATTTTTTTTAGCACGGGGGGTCCATTTGCTATTTATTTTGGAATAACTCCAGATGACAGATTATTCAAAAGCAAATAAGAGATAAACTGATCATTTTTATTATACTTATCATTAGTCATCAACATTCCAAACTAATCCTTAATGAAAAAAGAAAATTTTATTGCTTTTCGTCTTGCACTGACTATACTAGTTTAACATTCAGTTCCTAAACTTAGATATATTTGAATAAATTTTCCTGGTCCTTTAAGGTAAATAACACTGGATTCAGTATTCTGTATGTGGGTCTATTTTACACATGGAAGTGAATTTAAAATTATTACTAGAAAGTATTTGATGTTATTCTAATCTAAAATTATAACAGAATGTAAAGCATCATGCATTTCATGAATCTAATAGAGTTATTAAAATATTAATTTTCTTAATAATACATCACCAAAAAAACATAATTTCTTAGACTTTTGAAATATAATTTTAGCTTTATTGTATTTAGTTGCAGATTTTAGATATTTTTCCTTACATAATATACTACTGATTTTCTCTAAGACTCTTATCTTTCTATTTCTCTTTTTCCATTAAGTGGTAATAACTAAGAGTTTGAAAAATTTTATCCAGAATAGCTAATTATCCAGGAAGATATTAGAATAATCACATAGATAAATAAATAAACACTGTTATATAGGCCTGGACATATTTTTAAATGTTTTATTAGAATAAATAAATTTATGATTGTAGTATAATCAAGTAAAGGATAAAATTTTGCAAGTGATTGGGAAACAGGAGGGGGTAGTGTGGCTAAGAATAAGTGGGGTAACTTTATTGACATACTTCATTTAATTTAATATTCATAGATTCCAAATACATATTATTTGACTATTTTAGAAATAAGAAAGTTGAAACTGAAGAAAGCTAATTAATTTGAACAAGGTCATACTGAAATGACCTTGGTGAGTCATTAAAGAAATTATTCTCAAAAACCTGTGCCCCAAAACCTGTGACCTTCCTTGTCAAGGAGGCTAATAATAGAATAGATTTTGACACGAAGCAACATATCTTGAGAACATCTCAATAACCCCGGTGTGTGAACCCGAAGACAATATGTAATGTCCCCAGGACTACTATTTTATGGCTTAGAATAATTGCTCTCTTTGTCTTTATCCAAAAATTTTTTACTTCTTTATCCACTCCCACTGTGTGTTTTCATTTATAAACCATTTTACATTTTATATAAACAAACAAGATTTGTGAGGATTTTCTATTTGAATAAATAAATGCAATTCCAAATACTACAACTGCTACTCCAACCTCACCGGTAGTGGTTTTTGGCAATCAGCTTATCTCCCTTGCCTGCTTGCCATGCATGTTTTTTCAAGTTATATGAACAGCAAACCTAAAAATAACTACATGATATAGATATTCAAAGCTACTATAAACAGTGAGTCTGCTGTTGTCAAACCTCTACTAAAGTCATCCACATTTGGGTTTCAATTACTTGCTTATGTTTTTAAGCCTTGCAGTTAACTTAATTCTTTGAGGAATCAACCCACAATAAATATGGTTGCCACATGAATTTCTCATCACTGGGGAGCCTAGATAGACATATGGGGGAAACACTGGAGAAGTCATTTGGTCATTATGTACCAGTAATTCCAACACTTGGATTTCATATACAAGTGAGATATATATATATATATATATATATATATACATACACATACACACACATAGACGCATATGTGTGTATATATTTAATGTACTATGTACATATATAAACAGTCACCACCATTCTAATTGATCTGAATGGCTTCCGAACTTGCAAGAATAGAGAAGTCCTTGTTGTAAATGATAATTAAAATTCTACAGACCTTGATGATATATCATCTCTCAAAAACTAGACTGTATTCATTAAGATAAGCATGAATGCTGCATGTTAAATTTTGAAGCAGAATCCTTAGAAATGGTCTGAATAAAACACTCATATGCCTATTAAAAATCCCTGCAATATAATTTTATATAAATATGTACATTTAATTTACTAATATATTATTTATAATTGTTTCTGTATTCATTAGTAAAATTGATAATTCTCTTTTTTATATATTTATTAACTATGATAATTTAGTCCTGAGATTATAAAGAATAAGGATTAAATGAAAAGTGCAAAGGGACTATGGTTTCTCTGTAGATGTTGTTATTCATTCCTCCTCCTTGCCGGCCACTAGTCCACTGTAGTAGACAAGAGACGTACCACCCAGACACTACTTCAAGAAAGGACTTCCTGCCCAGGTATGGGGAGTGTGGTGAGCCTCCATCTGTCAGCTCCTTCATGGCCTTCATCAGAAGTAGAGAGCTTCCTCAACAAAGTCATGTCTTTTCCAGTGAAATCCGCATCCGGTGACAAGAGCCTGCCAGGGGTTTAAATACCAGCTTGATGCAGGGCATTTGTGATGGTAGTACTTTCTCTCCAAATCTCTACTTGTTAGGCCAAAGGTGTGTCAAGCCTGCACCATTGTTTGATTTCTTTCTCTGTCCAAGCCTGTGTTATCATCCTTCTTTTCATAGGTATTGGCCTCCAATAAAAGCATTGTATTGATACTTCAAACTCTATCTCAACTTTTGCCTGGGAAAACCCTAACCTATAACAACTACCCAGATAAAATTAACCCTGTTGTACCTGTTTGTTCATGGCTTGTGCAGAGAGCAATGCTCAATCCAGTGTAATGTAGAGAGGAGAAGAACATGGTTAGAAGTTCTTCTTTAGTCTTTCTCTCCACTAGGGACTGCCATTTCCCTCCAACAAAAGGAGATATATTTCTTAAAATTTTTAGTTTTCATTTCCAAGAATTTCCTTGTTGATTTTGCCACTTCACTAGGGTTGGATTTAGGAGAGAGTGTTAACAGTCTGTATTAATTCACCTTCTTGCCAAAAAACTATTTGTGGGATGCTAAAAATAAAAATATTTCAATGGTATTAGGTAGCAGTAGGCCTTCATATATTTTGTACTTCAATCATAAAAATACTAAGGACTTTTCATTTCACGGTTTGGAAATCAATTTAAAAAATTTAGCTCATAAGAGTTGACTTAAATGAAATTGCTACACCATTTGTCCCCACCAGAACCCTAGTCTTAATAGTTTATTTGTCTAAAGAAGTAAATTTAGTAGAGAATCTGTTTTCTAGCAGTTAAAATTTAATTGGATAAGTCGAACTAAACTCATTGAGGTTGACATTTCGTGTTTCCTTGTCATTCTTATCAATGAAATTCTTCCATAATAGCTGAATGGGACATCAAATGTATAATTGTAAGGCTGAAAAATAGGTACTTCATAAAATTAAAGGTACTCTCTTTAAGAGTATACTCTTTAGTAACACTCCAAGTGCATCATTAACCTCAGTCTACAGCTCTGGATTTTCAGTGTCAAATTGTGCAATTATTTGATAAAGGTGTTATGGTGAAAACAAAAACCCTGATAAAACTTTCTTAGTAATCCCCATTGTGTAGCATAAGGAAACAATAAAAGCATCGCCCCATAGACATTTATGTGAGTAAATATCATAGAGCCAACTCCTGGGAACAAGGCTGAGAGATACCACCAGGTGCTCCATTTAAATGAGATTGGCATGTCAGTTAACTATTATTAGGAGTCATTCCAATGCACTGAACTAAGTCTCTGCCTTGCTGATTATTCCAATTAAGCAGGCATGCCATTTAGCCAGCTAATGAATAAGTGGAACTCTCTTTAATTGGAGCACTCAATTTCTTAGCCCATTCTGCTCAGCAAATTGTAGCATAAAACTTTATTTTCCACTTCTTTCACTATACAAGTTTCCCCAAGTATGGATTCTTGGACCTCGATAATTACTTGTTTGGAAGTGATTTCTTAATTCTCATGGTGCCAATTTCAAATTGATCACTGAAAATATGTGGTTGAACAGTTTTGAACAGGGACTCATTCTCAAAGTTCTTCAGTATCACTCAGCAAGCCAGAATCTGGGAGCTTATTTCAAATTTCACATACATACACCTATGTAGAAAATGTTAACTGTGGTTATGTCTGGGTGATAGGATTACAGATAATTTTCATTTTCCTGTTGTGAATCTTTGTATTTGAAACAATGAACATGCAGCACTCTTCTAATAAGAAAAAAATAATAAATATGATAAAAATGCATTTTCTTTAATTGGCACATTTAAATGAGAGCAGTGAAAAATGAAAGTTTTAGAATCAGGAACTGTTAGTATAATTACTTAAAGAAATAGCACAGAATGAAAAACAGAATTATTAGATTTCCTTCTTTTATAAAATGTTCAGCTATCATTAGTACTGACTTTTTGTTTTCTTTCACATTTCCCTCAGAAGAAGTGCCTGTTATCCATCTGTCTCTCTTACAATATGCATACATAATAGACACAGAAAATCTTACAGTTAAAAGAAAACTTAAATTTCAGCAATTCTCACAGCTTTATTTTATAGATGATGTTTACTTGAGCTCCAAGAGCTTGTATTGTAGTGGCGGGGTTGTCTCCTGATTTGTAGGCGTGAACTTGACTATAGCTGATTTTATTGCTTAATTTTTGGAAATTTGGAACTCTGGATAGAGTTTTTGTACTGTGACATTATTATTTTCACAGTGTTAATATGACCTCTCAATTCATTTCTTGGTTCTGAAACTCTAGTTATGTTATTACCCCTTCCAGATGTCACATGCTGACCCAGGTAAAATACCTGAAAATACTTCTTTAACCAGGGGTTAAAATCAAATGACATTTTCCTCTCATTTAGAGCTATGACAAAGAGGCTGTCCACTTCATTTTACCATCTTTATTTAAATTATCTTTTTTTCCCAGCAACTCAATAAGAAAAAATAATATGATACTGAAGGATGAAATATGAATCTGAAGATTTAGAAGTAATAGAGGAATGAGTGAGAAGAATTGCTTGTCATTTATCCTGGGTTCTGTGCAGCTGCAAAGACCCAGTCCAACAGATGCAGCTGCTTCGGCCTGCTTTGCTTTGTAATTTTCCAGCAGCACTTCCCTTAAAAAGTGTCATTGACTATTATGATCATCTATCTTATGTAAAAATAGAGTGCTATTTAATTGGAACAACTCTTCATCACTGTCTTCTCATAACAGCAAAATGAAGTTAACGGGAAGTTTTGTGTTCTTGTCACTATAGGTTTGGCTGCAGTTTTTATTGGCTACATTTCATTAACTCGATATAGCTTGGTGGTTCCAGCCAGTGTAGACCCAAATTTCACTAATCTTCATTTGTATTAATCCATCAGAATTCATCTGGTGTTAAAAGGCAGGATAGCTCTATGGCCTTTTTTGTTTGTTTGGCTTGGTTTGGTTTTTTTGTCTCAAGTGGAAGAATTTATGTCCTGAGTTTATCCATTAGAAAGAAAAAAAGGAAACAAGTCACTACTAACATCTCCAAGCCAAGCGTCTTTAATTCTCTTTCTTCCCAGTTTTTTTGGTTTGCACTGAAAGATGGTGGCCAGCAAGTTCTTTAATTCTAAGTCTGTAGAGATGTAAGAGATGTTAATTCTCAAAAATTGATTTGGAAGTGTGGGTTTATTTTCCATTGAAGTTCATTATGCCAAATGTTGAGATACCTGAAAGTCTTTAGTATTAGTTATCTTCTCTAATGAGATCTTGAAGCAATTGAGAAATGTGATGGAAAGGTCATATGTGGAGCCAAAATATCACCTTTATTTTATAAAGGTTTGTGAGCCATACCGAACCCAAGAAGTAATTGCAGCCATAGCTATAGGGCTGGACTGGGGCAGGCCTCTCCCTGGCCTCTTTAGGAGGCTCTTTCAAAATTGGTGGAATGAAGGAGCAGATTAGTAGATATATTTCCTGAAAGCAGTTCACTTCCAAGGAGGCCAGAAGCAAGCTCTGTTCTACTCATGTGCAATTCTTCTTTCAAACTCATAATTAGGGGAAAAGTAAGAGAGGGAGTTGAGATCAGCCAGGGTTGTTATAGCCAGTGAATTCCTTCCCCATGGAGAGAAGTATTAGAAAGAGGTCATTTCCAATATCACCCCACATGTTGAAATAATCCAAAAGTAGGATATGCTATTTTATGTTTTTAATTGAAGAATAATTTATTTACAATGTTGTGTTAGTTTCTGGTGCACAGAAAGTGATTCAGTTATGTATATATAATACATACATATGTATATATATATTGTATTTCATATTTTTTCATATGGTTTATTACAAGATATTGAATAATTGAATATAATTCCCTTTGCTATACAATAAACCTTGTTGTTTATCTATAGGATATGCTGTTTTAAAAGAAACACTTCACCATTTTATCTAACAATATTTATATTGTGCTATTTAATATATAAGTAGTACTTATCATTCCTTGTTTATCTTACTTTATTTTGTAAAATAGGAGCATGATTGAAGATGTTTGGCGGGGGGAAACACCCTCTTTCCCTTGACTGACTGGCAAGTAGAGCAGTTTGTGCCCATTGGCAACAATATTTTATATGTAATTGTTCCATACAATAAAGGATTAGGGGACATTCTGATCTTATCCAGAGTTGCAGCAGACATTTGAATCTGATTTATTTATCTTCTTGGGAACTGCAGATGGTCAAGTCTCCCTTTCATTGCCTTTGGGATCAATCCATTTCCTGAGCTGATGGAACTAACTAGCCTGTTCTTCTTGGTACACCTGTCCCTGTTGATGGAAAAGATTGCTGCTTTGCCATCAACATACTTTTTAGGGTTTTATGGCAGATGTTTGTTTGTGCTACCTGTCCAAAGTTAAATTATTGGGGGAAAAAAATGCCTGAACAGTATCTTTGATTATAACGGATAACCTCATTTATATGAAAAGGTAAACTTTTCCCATGAACTTTTTCTTCACGTAAGCTTTTTAATGTTGACTCACAATAACTTGTAGTTTTTTTCATTTAAAACATAGTCTGATATTGGCAATTTCATATGGTTCAATCTACCATTATCTGAATTCATTCAAAATTTAGAATCTGCTACCTGTATGCTCTAAAGAACCTTAAATGTTTGTGTATATACACAACATAATTAAATATATGTGTAACATTTAAGATATATACAATATATATGTTACATAGATGTGTGTACATTCAGTATTGTTTTTTAGAGTATGTGGACAGCATATCCTGAGTATATAAAACAAGTGTTTCTTATAAATTAAGAAGTTTAAGAGGTTAGTTGCAATGTGGAATCTGAAGCCATATTAAGGAACTTTCATACTTTGTATACTCATGACAGAATGAGAGTTTAAAAGGCAAATAATGTCTTAGTCTTATTATAAAAATAGTTTGGAATTTCAGTCTTCCTGAAGAAGTCCGGTGGTCTCCCAGAAGTCCTTGGACTACACTTTGAGAACCCTGACTTAATAAAATATTTTAATATAGTACAACATAATAGGGGTGTGTGTGTGCGTGTGTGTGTGTGTGTGTGTGTGTGTGTGTTGGGGCAGTATTCTATACAAGGTGGTATTTCTCTGAGGAAGTAAACCTTGAGTCAATGGCTAAAAATGAAGAAGAGCCAGCACACGGTCACCTGGGAGAAGGACATTCTCTGCAAAAGAAGCAGCCAGCTTAGGCACTCCTCGTAGAAAGGAGACGAGAAGTCTGAATTACTGATTTAGATAATTCCATACTCTCTTCATAGAAAAATATATGTGTAAATTTCAGTCACTGGAAATGACTTCAGTTTCAATTTAATAAACTGTTTGTCAGAACAAGGAATGTGATTCTCCCTTACAAAGATACACTGATTTTATCAAATTGCTGCTTTACTAATAGCCATTCTGTTCTGACTTATGGAGTCTAAAGGATGTCCCTTGCCTCATTTTTCTACTAATTTTGAGGACTTAAATTACAGGGCATATTCATAGCTGGTTTCTCTAACTCAATGAAGTAAAATAGTTAATAAAGATATATAGTAATTAAGCAGCTAAAATACATGTAATTTTCTTTATTTAACTTATGAATATGGGAAAATAATTTGTTAGAATTAGCCATATGTGAAAGATTTAAATTTGCCTGTCTCTGATACAATCATGTGTGGTTACTTCTTTTAAGAAATCTTCAAGTAGAACTTGCATTTATCATTGAAATAAGTAGGTGAGAAATATGACTTTTAAGTATGATTTTATAAAGCAGAATTTACAAATATCCTTTATCCCAGAACATACCTGAAAAATATTTATGGAAGCATAATATATTTTGCATTCATGTTTTTCTTCAATTTATTTGTTTTTCCCTACCTATTTTGGACTCTTTTTATAGGAACATTTATCAGTGATGCCATTTAAAAAAAAATCTCCAAAATGCCTTTGTGTTTAATTATACTTGGTATTAGAATATGTTCAGTTTTAATTCAAAATAACAAATGAAGATGTTCCTCAACTTCTTTTCTCCAATCTACCTCAATATGTGAATTCTGTCCTATTAGGGAAGGGTCCTAAGCTGTCACATCTAAGCATTATCATTCATTGGTACCATGTCATTTAAGTGCAGCTTTCTGTCCTTAGCAGATGTGAAGGACAGATAGTCCAAACTGCATCTACCCAAGGGAACTTCTCTGGAATTTGATATGTCTCAGGTTGTAATAATCTGATTAACGGCCTTCCCTAAAAAGTCACCAGAGTTACCTCCTCTGCCAGGCCATCTGTGACAACTGGGAATGTTGTATAGGAGAACTGGGAAGGCTGTATGAACCCTATCAAAGACTGAACATGGCACATTTTATGGCTTTTGTTTCAAATATGATCCTTTCTGGTTTTGCTACTTATTATTCATTTTTATGTCTTTTCTGAATCATTTCAAAATCCTGCTATGGGAAGTGCAAGGCAAATACCGCCTCCCTAGCACAGGGTTCTTGAATCCTCTTTTATGCCTCTCTAACATTGCTTTTCACAACTAGATAAAGTTCTACTGAAAGATGCTTCTTTCAAATCACTACCACGACACCTTTTATTTGTTTTTATTGTCATGCCAATCACACTGTGCTTTGTGTTAGAGTTATCTGTGGACAGTAAGCTGTTGAGCTGTTGTGGTGGGGATAGTGGAAAATGTACTTTCTTGGATTTAGACAGTGCTGGGTTGGAACCCAGTTTGATGTTAGAAATCTTTTGTAATCTCTTTGATCTTCAGTTTCTTCAGTGATAAAGTAGGGTAAATATATATTTCATGATTTGTTTGGTAATTATAAGTGATTTTGTTTGTAAAGCATATTGAATACGCTAGAAATGTTTAGCCCATTTACCATTCCCTCCTTGCCTGGGGGTCAGGATTATGTTTTACTTGCCATTTAATCTCATAAAGTTCCATGACTAATTTTCTGGATTTCTAGAAAAAAATTTAAATTCGGCCATTTCTTTTTAAGTATTGGGAGGATTGTTTCCATTATTATCAGTGCTTTAATCTGAGAACCACTTAGTTGAAAATATAACAGAGTTGAAGAAAGAGTAAGCTATCTAGGGGAAGAAAGGAGAGTATAGGTAAGGTCTTGAGGGTAGTTCTCCAGTCTTGAAGAAAAGAATATTTACACCGCATCTTAGCCACTTAACCAAGTAGAGTAAGTATGCCTAGAGTAGTTGGAGGGAGAAGGAGGAAGTAGGAAAATACATATAACTTGAGCATAATTGGTCTTTCCAGATGTAATAAGGATTTAAGACTTGATCCTCAGGGATAGAGAAGATATTGAAGTATTTTAATCATCAGGGTAATATAACCAGATTTATATATTTTTAGTAATCTTTTTAGTGATAAAATGGAGAAAAGGTAGGGTGGTAAGTAAGAGGGGCAATAGAGAGATCAAATGAGGATGTCGTGATATGAGTGCAGGACACATTGTAAGTATATGTAAATATATACATATTTTTGAAACATACATACATGTATATAAATATAAACATACAGTATCTTAAATAACTTCAATTTCAATTTCTTCTCCCTGAGTGGTGCTATAAGAGATTATTTCATTTATCTTTATGCTCTGTTTTTTCTATAATAATTAGTTATTTATACATGTAATAATGAAATATAACTTTATATCAAAGATTACGTTGTACAATTTGATTTTACATTTTCATTAACACATATACTAATCTAGTATTGTTTTTGACAATTGCTTAGATTCTTTTTACTTAGATGTACAATATTTTATTTAACCCTTTCCATGTACTTTTTTTTGAGGACTTTTGTTCATTTCAAAATTCTCCTCTCTCATCCTTTCAGTATTTCATGTGTTCTTTTCCCTGCTACCCCTTGTTTTCCCATTTCTTTCTCAGGTTACACTTATTTCAGTTAGCTCAATTTGTATAAGTTTACATTTATTTATATTGTGAACTTTTATTTTGGTATGACTTGTTTTTCTGGGATGGATTGGATTTTTCCCAATGATACAGTGGTCAAGGGCTCTTCTCAGACGTACTTTACTGCAGCTGAGTGCCCATATATTCCTTCCATCCAGTCTTAAGTAGTAAATAAAAATCTATAATTACAGCAAACACTGCTCCAAGTGTTATCCGTTTCACTAAGCAACCGAATGAGCTTTGTGTTTGGAGAATACTCAAGCAGTTCCCAAACAGGACTAGCCATCAACACATTTGTTTTACTGACATATATTCCTGTATCCTACTTAGGTGTATTTAATTCTGTAGTTCTGGGTGGGACCTGGACATATGTATTTTTAAGTCTTTGTGGATGATACTTATATGAACCAGATTTATTTTTCATGTGTTAGGCATGGTCCTAAGCACTTTAAATACTATTTAATCCTCACAATCCTATAAGTACTGCTACTACAACAATTACAGGCATACGTCATTTAATTGTACTTCATTTCATCGCACTTCACAGATAATTGTGTCTTTTTACAAATTGAAGGTTTGTAACAACACTGCTTCAAGCAAATCTATAAGTGACATTTTTCCAACAGCATTTGCTCACTTCATGTCTCTGTGCCACATTTTGGTAATTCTCACAATATGTCAAACTCTTTCATTATTATATTTGTTAACAGTGATAAGTAATCTTTGATATTACTACTGTGACTTGCTGGATGCTCAGGTGATGGTTAGCCTTATTAAGCAATATTTTAAAATTAAGGTATATACATTGTTTAGATGTAATGCTATTGCACACTTAATAGATAAGAATATGGTATAAACATAACTTTTTTATGCACTAGGGAGACAAAAAATTTGTGTGACTTGCTTTATTGTGATAGCTGCTTTACTGAAGTGGTATGGAACAGAATCTGCAATATTTCCTAGGTCTGCCTACACTTCCTATTTTACAGGAGGACAAACTGAGATATTACTTTCACACAAGTGTAAGTGGTGGAGCTGGGCTCCACACCTAGACAGGCTGATTCTGGAGAGGATTTCAACCTGTATGAAATCTATCTCCAGGAATGTACCTTTCAGTATGCATTAGGCTACTGAGAGTTTTTTTCCTTAATATCTGGGCAGGTGTTATCTGGATATCATGATTTTACATAGAAAACATTGATGGTGAAAATTATTAGGGAGAGCAGAAGGATAGGTTGACTTGGTGGAATAAAGATCAAAGAAATAATGTGCTGTCATAACCACAAAATTGCTTCTGAGAAATTTAGAAAGTGAGCTGCTCCATTTTCTTTTTCTCCATCCATGTTTGAATTAGGTATTTTGTGGTGAGGAAGGTGTAAATCATCTTATCATTTTCAAGCAGTTTCTGTTTCACAGTGTAAAATCCACTACTATGGACTGAACTGTGTTCCTTCGAAATTCATATGTTAAAGTCCTAACCTTCAATGTAATGATATTTGGAGGTGGGGCCTTTGGGAAATCATTAGGTTTAGACCCTGTCATAAAAGTGGGTCCTCATGATGGGATTAGTGCCTTTATAAGAAGAGACAGCAGAAAGCTTACTCTTTCTTTTTCTCTCCACCATGTGATAACGCAGTGAGAAGGTGGCCATCTGCAAGCCAGGAAAATATTCCTCATCAGATGTTGACACCTTGGTCTTGTACTTCCCAGCCTCCAGAATTATACAAATATAAATTGCCATTATTTAAATCATCCAATCTATGTATTTTGTTATGGCAGCCCTAGATGACTTATATATCCAATCATAAGAATGGAGCCTTGATATAAAACTGGGCAAATTGTATTGACTATTTACTATATAACTAGGTAGTTGTAAGTACTTTCATATATCTAATTTAAACTTCCTCACTATCAAATGACATAGATTACCAATGTCCTCTATTGATCCATTCTTAGGCTTCATCTTATTTGACCTATCGGTATCATTGGACACATCTAATAAATTTTGTCATCTTGAGACACATTATTTCTTTGGTTTCAGGAACACTAGTCTTCCTTTTCCTGGCGTGGCTATTCCTTTCTTTAAAAATTGAGGTTATAATTGACATACAGCAATATATTATTTTCAGGTGTACAACATAATGATTCCATACTTGTATAATTTTGAAACAATCACCACGATGAGTCTAGTTAATATTCATCACCATACATAGTGATAGAATATTTTTTCTTGTCGTGAGAACTTTTAAGATCTATTCTCAGCAACTTTCAAATATGCGATGAAGTATTGATATAGTCACCATGCTGTTTATTACATCTCTATGACTTATTTATTTTATAACTAGAAGTTTTTACCTTTTGACTCCCTTCATCCATTTTGCCCACCTCTTGCCTCCCACCCCTGGAAACCACCAATCTCTCTTCTTTATCAATGAGCTTGTTTTTTCACTTATTTCACTTAGCATAATGCCCTCAAGTTTCATCCACGTGGTTGCAAGTGGCAAGTTTGCATTCTTTTTTATGGCTGAATAGTATTCCATTGTATATTCCATTTTCTTTATCCATTCTTTCACTGAGGAAAACTTAGTTTTTTTCCATATCTTGGCTATTGTAAATAATGCTGTAATGCACATGGTGGTACATATATCTTTTCAATTTAGTATTTTCATTTTCTTCTGATAAAAACCCAGAAGTAGAAATGCTTAATCACATGGTAGTTATAGTTTTAATTTTTTGAGGAAGCTCCATGCTGTTTTCCATGGTGACTGCACCAATTTACCTTCCCACCAAGGGTTTCTTTTTCTTTCTTTCTTTTTTTTTTTTTTTTTTT
>NW_020172369.1:4010246-4035060 GCF_003031525.2 Neophocaena asiaeorientalis asiaeorientalis | reverse complement strand
GTGCAGGGTGGGCCTGCGGCGGCAGAGGCGGCGTGACGTTGAGGCAGAGGCCAGCGTGATGTTGCTCCAGCCTGAGACCCGCCGTGCGTACTCCCGGGGAAGTTGTCCCTGGATCCCGGGAACCTGGCAGTGGCGGCCTGCACAGGCTCCGCGGAAGAGGAGCGCGAAGAGTGACCTGTGCTCGCACACAGCCCCCCTGGTGGCGGCAGCAGCAGCCCCAGCGTCTCCCGCCCGTCTCTGGGGTGCGCGGTTTTAGCTGCGGCATGAGTTGTTCCACGTGTAGATGTATTTCTGGTGTATCCGTGAGGAGGAAGGCGATCTCCACGTCTTACTCTTCCGCCATCTTCCTGCCGACTCACCAGGGTTTCTTTTTCTACACATCCTCATCAGCACTTGTGAAGTGGCTATTCTTTGTCTTTATTGAAGTGGCTATTCTTTTTCGGTAACTTTTGCTAGTTCTTCCTCATTTTCCCAACTTCCCATTGTGTTTCAGTACTCAATCCTTGGACCTCGTTCCAATCCATGTGCATTCATTCTCTTTGTGATCTCATTAAGTTTCATGGTTCTAAATGCCATTGATAGGCTAATAAATCATACATTTGTTTCTATGACCCAGCCTGCTTTCTTTGAGCTCCAGAGTTCAACACAGAATTGATCACTTGAATGTCCATGAATGTCACCCTAACATGTCAAAAAACCTACTCCTCCTTAGTTTCTTCATCTCAATTTATGACCAGTTTGTTCTTCCAGTTCTTTAACCAACCATATTGACCTTGACTCCCACAACTAATTCATTATCTAGTCCTGTCAGATACCATCAGAACATATCCAGAATGAAACTACTTCTCAGCATCTCTGCCACTACTGTTTGGGTCCATCTCTCACTAGGATCATTGGGGTAAGCTCTTAAGTGACCTTCCCTCTTCTACCTTTATCATTTAGTCTATTCTCCACACCAACCGTAGTGATATTTTTTTTTGTTGTTGTTAACATTTTTATTGGAGTATAATTGCTTTACAGTGGGTGTTAGTGATCTTAAAATGTAGGTCAGAAACTTGCCGATTCTATTCTCCACATCTGCCAAAGGATGACCAACTCACTCAGAATAAAACAAGTCCTTCAATAACCTGCAAGACCAAGACCCACTCAACTTGCCTTCCAGGTCTCCTAGCCCTATCCCTCTTTTATCACATGGTGCTCACCTTCCTGATTTCTTCCTTACTGCCCTCCTCCTTAATCCCTTCAGCGTTTTGCTGTTCTCGGCAAATGCAAACACACTACTGCCCTGCAACTTTGTCCTTATTGTTCTTTCCACTTGGAGTTATTATCTCCAGTTATCCTCAGGGAGAGAACCCCTCACTTCTTTCATGCCATTACTTCTTGGTGAGGTTGTTAATGACCACCCTACTTAAAACTGACTCCAAATATTATCACCATTTCCTTGTGTAAATTTTTAGAGTTATTTTCAAAACTAGTTAAACCTACTTAAACATCAATCAGCATATACTTTTCACATCATATTTTTTTTGTAGGGGGAGGGAAGAAGGAGTACTTTTTTCATAAATTATTTATTTTATTTTTGGCTGCATTGGGTCTTCATTGCTGCGTACAGGCTTTTCTCTAGTTGTGGTGAGGGGGGCTACTCTTAGTTGTGGTGCACGGACTTCTCATTGTGGTGGCTTCTCTTGTTGCAGATCACAGGCTTTAGGCATGTGGGCTTCAGTAGTTGTGGCACATGGGCTCAGTAGTTGTGGCTCGTGAGCTCTAGAGCATAGGCTTTGTTGCTTTGCGGCATGTGGGATGTTCCTGGACCAGGGCTCTAACCCATGTCCCCTGCATTGGCAGGTGGATTCTTAACTACTGCACCACCAGGGAAGCCCCAGGAGTACTTTGATATAACATTATTTTCCAAATTTGACTTTTTTTCTATTTTAGGCAGTTTTGATCATTCATATAATGGCAGTCTACTTACTCAAATTGTAACACTGACTTGAGGTAACTTATTTTTAATTCTGGGAGAGTAGGATGGAAGAAACTATCTCATGTTTGAATTACTTGTGTAATATCCACGAAAATAAGGTATTATAATATTAATTTTAGGAAGATTATTAACCAGTGTGTATAGAAAAATATTTTCTTAGGTAAATTCAGATTATTTTGGAATATTTGGCTAAGTGCTTTGCGTAATTTCAGCAATTAGTGCTTTATTTTATTTTTGTAAGTCCAGATTGGAAGATAGGAAACCTACCATTTCATACTGGCTGCCTTCACTAGGCCTTCCTTGTGGAATCTGAGCCATTCACAATCAGGTGGAGCCAAAATTTGGAGCCTTGATTTCTATCACTTTCTTGATACATCAGTCTTGAGCAGTGTGGAGATTTGTTTCCAAATTTTAGACTTTTTTAAAAAAATCATATGACACTTTAATTTAATGGAATAGTTGAGGTAAACAATAAACATATACCTTGCTAGTGGAGAAAGGCAAGGTGGCTGGTTAGAAGATATACTCATGAAAATCATGTTCTGAGTACCTGAGAGATTCCATACAGGTAGCACAGTCTAAGAGCTTATGCCTATTTTTTCTATTTAAAATATTGGGAGATAGTATCCTGACCACTGATGTGTACCCCAGAAACTAATAGTTCATCCTCTATTTAAAAATGTGCTTTATAATTTATTTGAGTATTTTACAGGGCATAATTATCAGGCCAGTCTTTTCAAGGATGCATATTCATAAAATGTATCCCTTTTTGATCTCCACATACATTCACACAATTCATTATTTTCATCTCTGCTTTCTTTCCTTTGAAATCTGGAGAAATAGTGCAGAATTTTGCTGATATAATTCAGTGTAATGCATTGCCATTTCTTTTTTATTGCTTTTGATGCAGGCTAAATTTTTTATGTAAGTATTTCTCAAATATTACATGGGATGTAATATAAAAAATTTATTCATTGTTTATCTGACATTCAAATTTAAGTGCACATCTTATATTTATATTTATTAAATCTGGCAAGTCAAGGGAGTTTGTTAAATCTCTCCAAATGTTATAGAATACAAATATCAATAATTTTGAGTCAATATATACATAAGAAAAAATACAGTTGAGGAAACAGATCCAATAAAAAGAAAAAAATGAGTCAAACAGTATGTGGATCTTTCCATACCATTATAAGTCCATTTATTTTGACATCATATTGATCTATTTTAAGATTAATATGGAGAAAGCTCTATAAGTGGTTGAGGGTTCCATCTCTGTAGTTAGCAGGACCAGCTATACAATTTGCAGGACCTAGTGCTAAATGAAAATGCTAAGCTCCTTGTTCAAGAATTTTTAAGAATTTAAAGGTAGAGACAATAGAACACTAACCCAAGCACACAGCCCTTTTGAGTGCGGGTCTCTGGGCAACTCCACAGGTGTTGAGCCGAGGAAACTGGTGTTGGTGGTTAAACAGGTTAGGTACATGAAGTAGGTATTGCTGTAGATATTGTTATGATTGCCATTCTGCAGATGTAAAATGTGAGGCTTTGAGAAGTTAAGTAACAATATTTGAAGCTAGGTTATCTGAGACCAGAGTGCTCCTAACCAGGAACAATATTAAATTCTGCAATGTTGGGCTTCCCTGGTGGTGCAATGGTTAGGAATCCACCTGCCAATGCAGGGGATACAGATTCAGGCCCTGGTCCAGGAGGATCCCATATGCCATGGAGCAACTAGGCCCGTGTGCCACAGCTGCTGAGCCTGCGCTCTGGAGCCCATGAGCCACGACTACTGAAGCCTGTGCGCCTAGAGCCTGTGCTCGGCAACAAGAGAAGCCACCATGGTGAGAAGCCCAAGCACCACGGCAAAGAGTGGACCCATGTTCACCACAGATGGAGAGGGCCTGCGCAAGGACCCAACGCAGACAAAATAAATAAATAAAGTTAAAAAAGAAAGAAAAAGAAATTCTGCAATGTTGAATCCTAGTAAAAAATAAAGCCAAAGGAGAAAATTAGTGGTCCCTGACAAGGGGAGGTAACTGTTTAGATGGAATTCAAATGTCTATGGGGATTAAGCAAATCAAATAAATGAGTAAAGCGGATTAGGAATCATTATAGCAGAATTGATGGGAATTGTAGCAAACTGGAGCTCATGTATAATGTGCAAATCCATTTAATTCCAAAATGCTAAATCATGCTTATGAACTAAATTTGACTGCAAGGAGAGGCAGTTTGTGATCCTGTGACCCTTTGTTTAGATAGTGTGAATAATCATATTCGTTAACTTTTTTTTTTTTAATCCCACCCTTCCTAAATAACAAGCTTTGAAATAAATGTAAGTGGGTGTTAGGGAGCCTTTTAAAATGTGACAATAGCAGTTATCTTGAAAAAAAAAAACAACATTCCTTCAATTTGATGAAAAGGAATTTACAGTATGTGCTCCAATGACAGTGTACTGGTTTGGTGTATACTGACTGTACAAAGCCTTTCTACTTTTGATGCTTTCGGCTTTAATCAACTGATTTTCATAAGGGATAACTAACTAGGTGCTCAAAATTGTCACATACTTTTCTGGTACTTCAAACATAAAACGTTTCTCTTACCCAGAGCTAGGATCTGAAAATCCTAAGCATTAAGCAAAATGGATTAGTCTTCAGAACGAGAGCTTCAGACTGTCAGTGCCAGAGGGGTTAATGGAAAATACTGTGTCATATTTGCCATTTCCCCTATATTATCTTGCCCAGAACACCTGCTTAATGAACTAGACATAAATTATCATACTATAAGCACATTCTTTAATAACAAAGCCTTGTGGAAGCATTCCTTCTTGTTGAAATAATAAACTCAGAAAAATGATTTTGATGAAATTTTCTCAAATGCTACAGGCAAAAAATGTAAAAAAATCGATTGATGATTTTTCCTTTCTCTGGGTGTAGCAAAAATAATTATATGATTTTTAATTGTTTATTTCAACTGGAATTTGAGTATTGCTTTGTCAGAGTCATAGCGCTTTTGATTTAGTATATTCTTAAGCCTGTAAATGGTTATTTAAATATTTTAAAATATTTTTATAAAGAAAATATTTAAATATTTTCTTTTCCCTTCATGTTTCTTTCAGTTGTAATAATTCCTTTCTCAATTTTCCCTTTCAGAAATATAATATATATCTTGAGTGTATAAGATATATATCTATTATATGATATATATATATTTGTAAAAGGAAAATTTCAAAAATGTTAAATATATACTTATCGATGTTCATATACCATTAGTTAAAAACAAACTGTTAATTAGGAATATATTGATAAATATTTGTCTAAGTCTAGATGTAATGCTGACACATGTTAATTTTTCTTTATTTTGATATTTTATTAGAATTTTGGAAAATAGGTAAAGCTAAATGAAATCACTAAACTGAATAGTATTTCTTCTTAAAATGTGACATAAGAAATAAATTGAAATCCACCATATAAATTAATATTTCTCTTCCACAAATCCAAAGCACTTCTTCAAAGCATTGTGTGTTTTTACTCCATTTATATTGCTCTATTCCTCCTGATTCCTGCTGCTTTTTTCACACCCTGTTCTGTGGCTAAAATTTCTTCATTATGCAGACTAGGTGATATAGAGACATCAAAATCAAGAGGGAAGGTATTCCAAAACATTTAGTTTAAGTATTTTCTTTCACTGAGAACTCACAACCAATAACCTTCACGTAAAACATCAAAATGAGATATCAAAATATTTTTTAGAAACCTGCAAAGTAAGAAAAAGTGTTTTGTGTTGTGTGCTTTCTAGAACTTTCCCTACTTCAGAATGAATTTCAGAATGAAGTGCTTCAGTGGCAGTGGCACCCAGATTCCACAAGCTTGTATTAAAATGTAAGCTCCTCCTTCACTGAAAATTTTTCATATAATCATCCAATTTATATTTTTAAAAAGCTGGAATTATAATTTCAATGAATTAGCAACAATTTTTACTTAGAAAAACTCACTTTATTGCCTTCTATAATTGAAGATTATCAGCAGAGAAGATGCTACTTGGTAATTTTAGATCCAGAAAGCAGGGGTTCAAGGAAAGTAACAGTTATGCCAGAAAACTGGGTATCACTGTTTTCAAGTCAGAGGCAAAGGGGCTGAGATTACTTTATTTCCCCAAAGTTATGGCGAGAAAGACTTATGGAGCCACTTTTCAATGGGTCTTCAAAATTTCCAGGGGGATGCTTAGGGCTGAGACTGGAGTTGCTTCTTGATACTATCTAGGAATAGAAAATACTCTTTAAATTTGGTTGTATAATTATTTAGTGTGATTTAAAGGTGTCTTTTCATATAAATTCATTTGCTTTGATAAATAAGTCATAGGCTCACCCTGGAGGGTTAGGAAGTAGTGACTTGTTATGGACTAAAAACCTTCCCCAACAGCCCTTTTCTAGCTACCACTGATAATCACAGAGCAGAGTTGAAGAGTTTCATTTCTGAATTGCATCCCTTAAGCCAAATGGTTTCTATGTATATCGGAGAAAATTGTATTTTGTACCCAAATGTAAAAAAAGCAAAACTATGTCTATACTTTGATTTTGCTCTCACTTAAAATAAGAAAAATTCCAAGTAGCACTTATACAACCCAACTTTAATTTAAAAAAAAAGGTCGACTCTAGATTACAGGCCTATAAATTATAGGCCTATAAAGTGAGATAATCAACTGCACAATTCATTAATTTGGGGAAACTAGGCAAAAGTTACGGTTTTGGTTGATTTATCTATTGACTAAAAAGAACTTATATTCTAACAAATGATGTGGATGGGAGAAGCATGGGTGAAGAGAACTCTCAACTAAGCAGTTCATAAAATAGGATTCATATTAGGTATGTTATGTTACAGTGAATGATACATTGAGAAAATATTTCAAAAAAATGAAGATTCTCTAAGGGACTGAAGAAAAATGCTTTATTTATTTATTTTTTTGAATATAGAAATTAGAGTATAATGACAAAAATAATAATTAATGTATGCAATAATTAATGTATTATTCAGTAAGACTTTGTAGGGCTGGTTTACAAATACACCAGGACTGAATTCTCCAGTGAATATTTAACATGTAGGAAACAAACAAACAAACAAACAACTTTATTGTTGCTTTGAACAAGGGTCATGTGGTTAAATTATCAGAAACAAGGGGAAGGGTTTATTCTATTTGACAGCTTAAAAGACGAGCTTCTATACTCAGTTTGATCTGCTGATCTATATAAACACCACCTATGGCAAAGATGAGAATTTTTCATCAGCGAGAACTTTACATCACTCTATCCTACATAACAGAGATTTTTGGAGACCTCCACATTATGGAACATATAGCAGAACTTTCAATTAGAAAGTTCCTTTCAGCCTACAGATTGGAGAATATTTTATATTTTCTGTATTTTCTTGGAAATTAGTATGTGTCAAGAAATGCATCGCACAGTGAGTATTACGATTTATTAATTAACAGTTGGTTATGATGCCAGCATTTGCCAATATAGCACAGTAGGTGAGAATAAATTTCACAAGCACAATTCAGACTTTTTCTTTTCTTTTCTTTTCTTTTTGGCTTACATCACGCTATTCATTGCAGTCTAATTAAAAACAAAGATTATTATTACCATTATGATTCCTTCTTTCTCACTTAGTCTAGTTTTTGTTATTTTTTCTCACCATGTCTGTTCTAATTTTTGTTTCTTTTAAAATTTTCTATGTGCTATACACTATATTTTAAGCTGAAAATTTAATTTTTTCATTTAAGATTAAGAAGATTAATTTTTATAGGACTTTTGACAAGCATTTTATGAAAAGTTGAATTTTGATGTTACCATTTGCTCATTACTATGTTTGAATATCTTTAAATAGCTGACTAAATATGATAAGTAATTTATGTTCTTATTCATCATTCAATTTACTTATTTGTTTAAAAATTCTCCATAATTGCTAAAACACCGTACACACTGGCGATGACACAAACGATCAGATTGTTAAGTCAAATATACAAAAATCAAAGGTCTTACTCAGGGTACATTTTATTAATGATTACTCAATAGTCAAGACACACAGGTGAAACAAGATGTTAAAATCCCCCAGTATGATTCCAGCCTTTGTTCTTTCATTGAATGCTTGCTAACTCAGGCTAACAGATAGAGATATACAGAGAGAACATTTTACACCAGGAAAGATCTTAATTTTGTGCTCTGTTATGAACTAAATGTTCTTTCCAAATTATATGTTTGAAACCCTAACCCCCAGTATGGTTATATTTGGAGATGAGGCCTTTCAGAAGTAATTAAGGTTAAATGAGGTTGTAATGGTGTGGCCCTGATCCAATAGGATTTGTATCTCTATAAGAAGAGAGACACCAGAGAACTCTCTCTCTCTGGATGAGGCAAGATCATGTGAGGACCCAGCAGGAAGGCAGCCAACTACAAGCCCGGAGGAGACCTCTGAAGGGGGAACTGAATTTTCTGGCACCATGATCATGGATTTTAGCCTTCAAAACTGTGAGAAAATAAATTTCTGTTGTTTCAGCCACCCAGTCTAGTGTTTTGTTATAGCAGTCCTAGAAGACTAATACATGCTCATAAAGTTTTACTGCTTTTGTGACACTTTCCAGGGAACCATGCAATTTATAGATTGCAGGTTTTGTTATCATAGCAATCTTTGAAACATTCTGCTAAAAGTATACTGAAGAAAAGGAATCTACTCCTAGCAAAAAACATTTAGCATACTTACAAGGAGAACAGACTGGACTACATGCTTTCTTTCTTTTCTAAGCATGCTCCCCACCAAAATCCCTCCCTAGGTACAAGATATAAGTAGATTGAAATATGTGTAACCCATATTTCACAACACTGTTCACACTTTTCTTTACTTCTATTTAAGATATGTTTTTAATGTGTTTGTTATCAGAACCTACAGAAATAACACATTTTAAGTGGCTATATAGTTTGCCCATTACATGAAAACACTCCATTTTATAACATTTACTCACTACTTTTTCCCAGGTATTATACATTTTATTGTTTTGTGACCCAATATTTTATATCAGATTCATCAGTAACATGGAATCAAGAAAACAAACAAATGTTTCAGATTTCCTTCTCATGGGGCTGACAGATGATCCAGAGCGCCAGTCTCTCCCCTTCATCCTGTTCCTGTCCATATACCTTATCACTGTTCCTGGAAGCCTGCTTGTCATCCTGGCTGTCAGCTCTGACTCCCCTCTCCACAAACCCATGTATTTCTTTTTCTCCAATCTGTCCTTTCCTGACATCTGTTTAAGCACAACCACAATCCCCAAAATGCTGGAAATACCCCAGCACAGAATCAGAGCATCACTTATGCAAGCTCCCTCACCCAGATCTGCTTTGTCCTGTCTTTTGTCTGTTTGGAAAATTTTCTCCTTGCTGTTATGGCCTATGACCTCTATGCGGCCATGTGTCACCCCCTGAGGTACATGGTCATCGTGAATCCCCACCTCTGTGTTCTGCTGGTAAAATGTATTCACTATTGATAGACATCTCAAGAGTTTGTTAACAGAAGCTGCTGCAATGTGTTTGCATATTTAATTGTATTTGATTAGCTTGTGTGTATGTTTATTTACTCTCTTCCTCTCATTTTCATGGTGTCAACATATTTTCTCCTTTTTTATTTTAGATTTGGCCATATGACTCGCTCTGGTCTACAGAATGGGCAGAAGCGACTGGGTGCTGATTCTCAGCCCAGACCTTAAGAAGCCTTGTATGTTTCTGCTTGATCTCTGGAGCTTCTGCTATCAGCCTGAGAGGAATACGCCCAGCAGAGCCAAACCTCTCTAGCTAAACGCAGCTGAGATGAGACAAAAAGACCCTCAGATGCATGAGAAAACCTAGTCTCAATCAGTAGAGCTGCCCAGATGAGCTCAGCCTAGAACAACAGTCAGATGAGGGTAAATTATTGTTTCAAGTGATTGAATTTCAGAATGGTTCATTACTGAGTACTTCACGGTAATAGCTACAACTTGCACATCTATATGAAGGATATATTCCTAAACTAGAATTGTTGAGACAATGAATATTTCCCTAATTCAGTGCATTATAGATTTCATTCTTTATTGATGCTCTTAACAGATGTTTAATAATAAAATATAGCCTAAGTCTTTAGGTATCTCCATTTATAGTTTCTATATTTGGAAATTCACCCAAGCATGACATCATCCTGAAAATGTTAATCTTAACAGTTTATTCTTACATTATTTGTTAATCCCATTTATCTGTATAAATTATAGACATAGATGTCTTATTTTTATCAGCACAAAGTTCAAGATAATATACTCTAATTCCTAGAATAATAAAGTCAAATACATAAATTCTGTATAAATAAATAAATAAATAAATAAATAAATAAATAAATGCATTCTGTCTTAAAACCACTTCCTGAGGGTACTCTGGAAGAAGAATATGCTTGTTAAGGCTTCTCACTTCCCCAAGGAACTATCTATCCTCTCAGATCCTTAATGTACATAGCAGTGTACATAATAGGAAGTGTAGTTGTATTTCAGATACCAGGGAGTAAAATCTTGACCTGAGAGCTGCTCAATAGCCACAAAAATCACTTTGAAAACAACTTTATTTGCTTAAGTATAGCTGATCCACCCACTTCTCTAGACATTCTAAGTACCTGTAAAGAACCTGAGAGAGTTGTGTGTATCTGGATCACATTGGTTTCCCAATTAATTGCCTGATATTGAATTGTTTGTTGTCATTATTTTATACTGAGGGATATTAAAATAAATTTCTCTGTGAAGGTCATTTTTGGACTTAAGTTGTTGGTATTGTTTAGTATATAATACAGTCTTCTCTTTGAAATGTCATAGTAAACTCTTTTCCCATCCTACTGCAACACCATATATTCCTTTGCCTCAAATTTTAAACTATTTTAAATTCACTTGGTATTGTGTGCTACGTGTATTTTTGAAAGCCACTCTGACCCTTACAAGTACATAGCAAAGTACAAATGTGAATATAAATAAAAATCTGGTTGAAGTGTGATAAGGTGAGGCAAACATCAGGATGTCCTTTCTATATGACATTAAATTATGAGACAGAGATGGATTCTTCCACTAACACTTCATTCCTCTGCATAGCTATTAATTTAACTGCCTACTTGTTTTGGCATTAGGTTAACAAGAATGAATGCATAGCACAGCTGCTCCCTGGTTCTCTGTTGCTCTTTAGAATATAAAGGAGAAAATACAGCCTGGAGAGCAGTTGCAGGGTGATATTCATAAGATCTATCAAGCAACTCTACTGATTCATGACATGTCATGGCCCTTAGGACACTAAAAATTATATAATGCACCCAGATTTTTATTGGGTAGAGAAAGAGGAAAATCTTGGACACAGCCGTCACTCCAGTACAGCAGTTTAAATGATTGTCTTATTCTTTTAGACTCAAATGGTCTATACAGAGACCCAAAATCAGTATTTCCAAATCATACAGATATGTCACATATACCTCATAAGTGTTAAAAAAAAGGTAATGATTAAAAGTTTAGAACATTTAAAAATACACAGATGTTTTTAATTATCGCTGTGAATTATTTTTGAGTACATATAATAATGAAAAACCTAGTATTTTTCTCTGTACAAAAATCTTCAAATGATTCGAACTATATATTTTTAAGATTTTGATGTTATTCTTTGGCTTAACTTGCTTGAGTTAGCAATGTTTTTTTTTTTTTTTTTTCTGCATTGAGTCTTCGTTGCTGCGCAAGGGTTTTCTCTAGTTGCAGTGAGCAGGGGCTACTCTTCGTTGCGGTGCATGGGCATCTTATTGCGGTGCCTTCTCGTGTTGCGGAGCATGGGCTCTAGGGGCGCAGCCTTCAGTAGTTGTGGCTTGTGGGTTCTAGAGCACAGGCTCAGTAGTTGTGGCACACGAGCTTAGTTGCTCTACGGCATGTGGGATCTTACTGGCCCAGGGACTGAACCTGTGTCCTCTGCATTGACAGGCAGATTCTTAACTCTTGTGCCACCAAGGAAGTCCAAAGTAGATTTTTTTTTTTAAAGAAACATAAAAATAAAAGAAAAATACAGTTCTCAAAGAACATCTGTTTGTTTTGGAACACACACATATACACCCACTAGATTTGCTCTCAGGGCATGCCTAAAGATTTTTCAAACTTTGTGGTATTTGTATTTTTTCCTTTTAGATACTGCATGGCACTTGTCTTTGGTATTGGATTATTACTTCAGTTTTTTTCTAAAATGTAAACCATATTTAAGTTATTTTATCCATTAAATCATCACAATGTACTGATTCTTTTTATTATGAAATTATTAATTTAATTAGAATAAATAAAATAAGATTCAGCCTTGCAGAATAGATCATAACATCAAATCTTAAGTGTGGATATTATCCCATTGTTCTGAAGAGGATATGCAAGTAGATCTTACCACATGTGTGAGAATGATTCAGAGAGAAAAAATGGAAAGATTTCTGAGTGAGAAGAGCCCAGGGCCAAGGTGTCATGGGACAATGTTCTAAATTATCAAAATATTCAGTTCCAAAAAATGAGGATATGTTAATAGAATAGTCATAATTCCCAGTGTGAAACTTGCATTTTAAAATGTTGTGATAAATTGTATATTTCCAGAAAAATAAATAAAGAATTTAAAGCCATTTTTTTGAAGCAATAAAGACATTTATTTGCAGTTTATTTATATATTGGTTGATATATAGAATTATGAACTTATATATAAATAAACTTATAGAGTTCTTATTTTATGTCCAGTACTGTTCCACACCCTGTATAAATACTGACTCATTTAATCCATATAACAACTTTATTAGGGAAATAGATATACCATTATCCCTATTTTATAAATGTGAAAACAGGTATTAAAGTTTAAGTAACTATAAATGAGCACTTAATTACAACAAAAGGAAGGAACATGGTTCTTTGAAATCACATTAAAACAAATAAATAGAACCTGACCTAGACTGGGATGGTGATGAGGTTATCAACCAAGGCTGCTCTAGAGAAGTGATGCTTCTGTTGAGAGCTGTAGGCTAAGTAGAAAATAAATGGCTTCTTCTCAAAAGCTGGTTCAAAGAACCTGTTGTAATTAAGTGCTAATTTATATTTATTTTATTTGATAATGTGTTCTTTTCTGATTGTTTTATCACCAAAATCTAGCACATTGCAGGGACTCGATAAATGATTTTTAACTTTATGAACGACTGAAATGATTCTTACTGAATTCAAAGAGGTTGCTCTTTTCCATCGAATTTTTTTTTCCTTCAAAACTGTGGGCTGAAAGGGGATACTTGAGTGCTTTTTATTTTATTTTATCTTAAAATATATTATTACATAATTTCTTTTGTATATAGCCAATATTACATTTTAGAAAGATTCTTTCTATTGTCATTAATATGACTAGCTGGAATTGGGACTTATCTTCTTATCTGAGATAATTCTTATCTGCATGTCTTCTGAACCAAGGGGACAGACAGGTTTTGTCAATTATGTTTGAAATGCAGACATCTTTGGAAGCTAGAGACATGTCTTTCTCCAGGTCAGAGGCAGACTTTATTTTCTGACCACAAATTTAAAGATAATGATTCTCTGTGGGCAAAAGTTGGGCAGTTTTAAAATTTTTTTAAAGATTAAGGGCTTCCTAATTTTGAGATTCCTTAGCTATGACAAAACCCTAACCCTTATGTATGTGGTGTTCATGTTGGCCTGCCTCTACATTACCCCACGGGACTTGGGAGGAGGGCAAGGGTAGCCAGTGTGGACATGAAGTTAGTGTTGCTGGCTATGGCACAAGTAATAAACTGTTTAAACCCATTTGGGCTTGTTGTGTCCTTCCAAATCCATTCTATGGAACTGTGGCAAGCTGACCTAGCAACCGTAGTCATTGGTGTTATTTAGGAACTTGACAACTTTCTGCTTAAAGGTTTAAAATTATGAATATCTATATATCTTTCAATCATGTTAAAAATATTGAGAAGTTTACAGGTTACCAAAGCATTAGCAGGCAAAATTTTAATGAAACTGGGAACTCAGAATATTGTGCTAAGCAAAGGAATTATTTTTACTCCACTGGCTTTTGCCAAACTTGAAGAATTTGAGTTTAAATTTCTAGTCTATAATCAGGAAAGGAGAAAAGAGTGAGGAGGCAAAGCTGGTCTAGGTCTGCTGGAGGAAAGAATTCTTTGGTACCAAGAGTAAAGCTGGAAGAACTATAACTTCTTAGTATGTGTGAACCAGGAGGAAACCAACAACCTTTCAACACTTCCAAGTGCTACAAGAAAAGTTGCCTTTTCACTGAACAGAGTAAGGGACACAATCTTGTGAGACATTATAGCCACAAGATTGCCAATGATGACTTACAGGACAAATCACATCATCCAGGCTGCTCAAAATACCTTGAGATGTGAGTTTCATTTAAAGTGGGAGTGTTCCAAAGTGGCTTGCAGAAGCCAATGTCAATTCTGTCTGGAAGGAGGCCCACTGATTCTAGACCTCAAATAATTCCCAGAAATAACTGGCCAAGGAAAAAGAAGAGCTGACCATGAGCAAGAATTTAAAAACAAAATAAAACAAAGCACTAGAAAGAGGAAATGACCTGCAAAGACCTCAAATATCAGAGCCATCTGTCATGTATTATTAAATTATAATACTTAACATGCTTAAAATAAAACAAGTTTGGAAATATCTTTAAGGTGCAGGAAACTACTAAAATGGACCAAACAGATTTGCAAAAACAAAGAGAATATCTAAGAAATAAAGGATAAAATAATTGGAAATAAAATTGAATAGGTAATGGGTGTATTTCACATGTAATTAGATGAAACCATAGGAAAATTAGTTAACTACTAGACTGAAAATAAAAAAAATTATCTAGAATGTAAAACAGAGGTAATAAGAGAAGGAAATCATAGAGATAAAAAGCCATGGAGTAGTAACATAAGAAAGTCCAACATAGGTCTAATTGGAGTTCTATAAGGATAGGAAATAGAAAAGCAGAAGATAAATAATATTGGAATAAATAATGTTTGGAATATTTCTGGAAATAAAAATACACTAATCCACAGATTCTAGGAGGAGCAATTAATCTGACAGCTTCTTGGTATCAGCAGTAGCGACAGTGGAAGCCAAAGAACAGTGATATATTCACTAAAAGAAAAGAAAATACGTGCCTAGGATTCTACACTAAGTGAAAATAAATGTCTAGAATTAGGGTAAAGAAATGACATCTTAGAAAAACCAAAATCAGAAAAAATGTTCCCACCAACATATCATCATTAAAGGCAAATCTGAAAGTTGTATTTCAGGCAGAAGAGATTCCAGGGGAATCACTGGAGATTGTGAGAAGGAATGAATAATAAAATAAGTGGTAAATATGTAGTAAATATAAATGATCTTTAATCTTTTAAAAACAAATAATATTTTGTGAGGTTAAAAGGTATGAAATAGAATAACAACAATGTGTAAGTGAGGAAAAGTATTAGTTGAAGCCCTTGTATGATCAAAGAGGAGAATAAGTGTATTGATCAATTTTCAATATTGAGAAATTATATATGTGTGTTGCAATTTCTAGACTAAACTTAAAAGAATATAATAGAGGGCATACAGTCCAATAGAGTAAAGGAAAAAAGAATAGAATGTGAGAAGAAATACTCAAATAAATTAAAAGAACAACAACCAAAAGGCAATAATGGAGAAAAGAAAAAAAAAATGAACTAAATTGAAAGTGTGAAATAAGATGGTAAATATAGATCTATATACATATATCTGTAAGTAAATTAAATGGGAATGAAAAAAATATTCCAAATGAAACTTAAAAAGAAAAAGGCTGCAAAATTCCCCCAAATTCCAATTATATACTATTGAAATGATCACATCCAAAATCTTAGAAATCAGAGAATTGAAAGTAAAAAGGTGAAAAATAACAATTCCATCTGGCATGACTATGTTAATATGACACAAAATACATTAAAACCAAAAATCATTACCAGACATAACGAAGATAAAATATTCAGATTATTAGAAATATGTAACAATTGTTCCTTTACAGACATTATGACATCCTGAAAAAGCCCTTAACTGACAGAACCAATACCTTGTAAACTATTTAGGAGTCATGACTTCTAAATGAAAATGCATTCTTTCCATATAATATTTTTTTATTAAAAATGTTTTTTCCGGGCTTCCCTGGTCGCACAGTGGTTGAGAGTCCGCCTTCCGATGCAGGGGACGCGGGTTCGTGCCCCGGTCCGGGAAGATCCCACATGCCGCTGAGCAGCTGGGTCTGTGAGCCATGGCCGCTGAGCCTGTGCGTCCGGAGTCTGTGCTCCGCAACGGGAGAAGCCACAACAGTGAGAGGCCCGCGTACCACAAAAAAAAAAAAAAAAAAAGTTTTTTCTTCCAGTTTTATTGAGATATAATTGGCATACTGCACTGTATATGTTTAAGGTGTACAGCATAATGATTTGACTTACAACGTCATGAAATGATTATCCCAATAAGTTAAATGAACATCCATCATCTCATAGAGATAATAAATAAAAGGAAAAGAAAAAAATATTGTGATGAGAAGTCTTGGGATTTCCTCTCTTAACAACTTTCTTATAGAACATACAGCAGTGCTAAATATATTTATCATGTTGTACATGACATCCATAGTACTTATTTATCTTATAACTGTTTGTACTTTTGACTACCTTCACCCACTTCCCCCTCACCTCACCACCCTCACAAAGGCTTTCTATATAATGTTTACACTTTAAAACTTCCAAATATCTTCAGATATTTAATAATGTAAACATACATTAACATTTATAATGTAACATACATCATTAATCTTATTGTAAGAGAATATGATTAAAATACCTACTTAATTTTTAATTCACTGTTATTTATGGATATCAACCACAAAATTAACTGATAAGGTGTGATTAAAACAAAGTCATGGATTGTTTTAGTTAGTATTTTGCTTTACAATTGCTGTAGTGACTGGCCACGGCTTACTCTACTACTCTTATGCTGAACTAACTCTTTTTAGACTAACTTCCCTTTCAATTTGTTATGAGGATTTTTTCCCCTTACTATGTGGTTGAATCTTAACTATTATGCTGCATAAAAAAGCATTTATTTATACAAAAAATTTCAGTCAGTGGATTAAGTATCTGATAACAGATTGAGATATGGATTTGGGATTTTAAAAAAGTACTTTAGTTTTGACAGTCTTTGAGATTTTGGGTGGGACCTCTCAGGACTATTACAGCTTGATCTGGAAAATGAAGGAACTAGAAGAGAAGATTGTTTTCATCAAGCCCAAGTTAAATAACCATAGTAATGGTGACACTGATGGTGATAATAACTGTTTCTACTCTGACTTCTATGCCTGTTCCCAATACTACCATATACTGAGTTCAAATTTTTAAAAAATTATTTTTGATTTGTAAACATTTTAAACATATTCTAGATACCATATCTCTACCAGTTATATACTCTGAAAATATCTGTTTCTTCTGACTAGACTGTCTTTTATGGGGTCATTTGTTAAATGAATAATTAATTTCAATATGATCAATTTTATTATTATTTTCTTTTAGAGTTTGTGCTTTTGTGTCTTGTTAAATGAAACTATATGAATGTTCTATCTTTCCGTTTATTTACTACTTATTTTATAAAGTTTCTACTTATTTAATATTTTTGTCCTTTAATGCAGTTTTACATTTTTATAAAATGTACATTCAATGATAGATATATTCCAATGCTCTTATAATTTAAGCTTCTTAGTAAATAAATCTTCTAAATTATGTGTTCTTTACATTTTCCCCCTAATTTATTGAAACTCCAATTGTTTTAAATTATGGATCTTGTTATCTGGCAATTTTGTTGAACTCTTTTATACTAATTACTGTCTACACATTATCCCATGTTTGTTATATAAATGATCAAATCATGTATACATAATAACACTCTTCTTTATGATTCTTTTCAACATTCACACCTTTATTTACTGTTTAATTTTTTTATTACTGCATTGAATAAAATCTCATTACAATGTTGAAAACAAATGATCCTAATCAACATACTTGTCTTCTGTTTTTAACTTAACAGAAATGTTTCTTACAAATCACTGTGAAGTACGAGGTATTTTGAAGGGTTTTGGAAAGAACTTGACCTTTCTCTTATACCACACTGCCTCGAAAGATCGTCTTAATATATTTTTTAAAGAAAAGAAACAATAATTTATGAGAGGAAGTCCTGATGCCCTTTGGAAATGTGATGAAATGTATGGATTTTCTCCACAGAAATAAAATGAACTTCTGTACATTAACACAAGCACTTTGTTTACAAATTTAGGGGTTAATTGATCTGTTAAATATTCTCTATTGACTCAAAGTTAAGACCCTTTGATCTCAAATTTTATACATTAAAACATTCAATAAGTATTTATTGAATACCCTCTATGACAATGACTGTGAAATCCCGTGTGCAATCAACACCCATGCACTCTAGATGCTCATAGTATAATACAGAAACTAATACAGATGTTAAAATAAAATAGGATATATGATACCTTTGAAGAGGATACATGAATTCTTATCCCAGTGACTTCTTTCTTTGGGTGTTTTAATGATAGTGCACAGTCTAATTTCAAATACCATTTTGTTATTATGTAAAAGTTGCTGATATCAAGACAAACACGAGTCTGGACAAATGAGAAAGAGTTCGTGTAATAATAAGTTTGTATACTCTATCTAGTCTTTCCACGCCTGTTAGTTTTTCTTCCCCCCTTCTAAATTTCATATTTCACCATCCTGCACTGGTACTTACACTAGCACGTAGTGGGACGTGCTCTACTTTGGTTCAGCCAACATACTGGTACTCACAGCTGTTTTTACCAGTAGTTTTGCAAAAATGTCTGCAGGTTATTTTGCTCAAAAGGAATAACAGATCCCTTAGGCTTTTAAGAAGAAGCTTTGTCTGCCTTTGCTTTCTAAAACGTCGCTGACAACTTGAAAATAAATAAACGGATAAAACGCTTTGGTTGAACTGATTGTAGTGATGGACAAGGTGCCTTCTCGGGGGAAGTATGGCCGCAGGCCGGCTGCACTGAGAATGGATTTCATGTCTGGAACTTTATCTTACCTGAAGCTCTTGCTGCCTCTCGGCGTGAAGAGCGGATGATTATTTTCGTGGGAACTCTCAGCTGCTTTTCAGATTTCCTGCACATCTCACCGGTTTATATACACTCAGAGGAGGCATTCTGCCTGTGGTTGGATTAACCTCACTTTTTCTTGGATCTTTACAAGGAGGATGTCAAATTGGTCAAAGCTTCTTTGGGTGTATTTTTATTCCATCAATCTTTTCAAATGAAATTTCTTACACCTGTTTCCAGGGAGATTTCAGGAGGGAGTTTTCATTTCAAATGATTAATACATGCAGTGTCTTCCTCACTAACAACTAAGGCTAAAATTAACACATAGAAATATACCTTTAAGCTAAGTTTGCAACAAGTTTGGAGGCAAAGTATAATGACAAAATTTGCATATGTATCTTTGCTTATCAACTCATTTAATTTTCATATGTAAGAGAAAGTAAAAGATTTGAAGAGGAAGAACTATAACCACAATATAATAAAAACAATTTCTCAGTGCATCTATCACTACTGAAACTTAGGGCAACACACCAATTGACTAATCCAAAATATATATTTTCTTGGATATAATTATGTTAAGTGTCAAGTTTCTTACCCGGAATTAGTAAAATTAACTCTCAAAGTAAAATAGAATCCATTCCAAAGAGTGGTTCTGAGTAACAATTCCTCTAATAAATGTTTAATATTCATATAAACTATTGGATCATTAGTTTATGCTCAGTCTTGAACTTGATCTAAGACTTAAAACCTTGATCTTTTGTTTCATGAATATTTAATTGGACTGAACTCTTTTCCTTTTACAGTGTGAGAGTGAAACATATTCTTTATTGCTAAAGTTACCCGTTGTGCTTGGCATTTTAATTTACTTTCTTAAACTTTTAAACCCAGGACCATTTCAATTCCAATGAGCATACTTTATCACACTTTTTCAGATGATTACATTTTCTCTTTGAAGTTTTTTTTTTTTTTAATTCTTTGGAAGCCTGAGAACACTTCTCAACTATTTCTAGCTTACTAACATGACATCGAGGTCATACAGAAGTCATTCTTTTATGGTATGGGGAGTTTGGTTGGTAAGGTGACTAACTATAGTTCAAAGAATGTTTCATCCTTCTACTAGAAATTATCAAATGTGGTCATCTTCATTTCTCTAACTGATTAATGGAATATGTGACTTATTCAGAATTAAATGTGTTAATATATATTACTATACCTTGAAGAGAATTTAATATAAATTACCTGCCATGGTTATGAAATTGTTTACACTTGTTTTGAGGGAGTTTTCATTTCAAATGATTAATACATGCAGTGTCTTCCTCACTAACAATTAAGCTAAAAATAATACATACAAATACCCTTTTAAAATAAGTTTGCAGTAAGTTTGGAGCAAAGTAACTCTCCCTTACCTGTGGTCTATCTTCATAAGGTCTATCTTCATAAGGTCTATCTTCATAAGGTCTATCTTCATAAGGTGGAGTGAGAAGCATTATGTTGGGCTACTGTTTATATGTGGTGGAGAGAGGAGGAGGTGAATTTTTACAATATACTTCTGTATATCCTGCATATACTATATATGTACATATATATATATATATATATATATGACATAAATCACAAAGAACCACACTGAAGTTACTGATTAAAAAGTAATCATTATTATTAATACAATTTAAATATGATGCTATGATTTTTTAAAGTATTTTATGACTTCCCAAGCATTTTCCTTTTCTCATTTGATTCTTATCAAAGAGTGATGAGTAAATGATGTTCCCATATATTTACTAAGTAATATAATCAGGATGAAAGAATACGTTTTCTGAAACCTAATCTGACCATCTTGAAGCTATATTGCTGTTACATAAATTTCAGTGTTTTGCACATGTATTAAGAAAATCATTGCCTATATTTGGAACTTTATTTAAATCAGATATTTCTATACTCACTTAAACATAGACTTTATCCAAGTATTACAGAATTTCCAAAATGGTAATCATCAGCCTGAAGTGAACCTGGAAATGTCCTTTGTTTATTTCATGCACTGTTTAGTATGTTAAAATAGGGAACAAAATGATTTCCAGCTTCTCTTGAAAAGAGGGAATATTGGGCAAGAAAGATTCTAAGTCTCTGTGTGGAAATCATCAAATAGTGCTAAAGAGTTGCTGTCTCCTTAATATAAGATATTCTATTTTCAGTTACCCAATACTTTGTATCTTTCTGACACTGAGACACAGCATCACATGCAGAACTAAGAACAAAATATGTTGACACTATATTACCAGAAGTTTTTTCATGAGTCTCACTTTCCTCTTTTGTGTTATGAGTCCTGACTACTTTAGGCTATGGATTTGTGACTTTTATTGAGTCAATTAATTCCTACTTTTGGGTTGTTTATAATGAGTTCTTATTGAAACTTCTTTACTGCTTATACATCCCTTAAATGATGCTGTTCCTATCAGGAAAAACAAATAGAATTGCATTGTAGAAGACTTTCTTTTCCCTCCACAAAATCTTCCTAAGAGACTTCTAATCTCAACTTTAGAGTGGAAAGTCTTACATCTCTATCTCTAGACCATCTTTCTCTTTATTTATTTTGATGTTTTGGTTTCTATATAGCACTTCTTATTACACATTCTCATTTGAGTTTAGTGTAGATATCTCTTATTAAACTCAATTTTCCATACTATTACCAAGGTTTGATCTTCCTTCTATATTCCTCAACTCAGATTATGGCACTATCATACTCTAGCTATCAAAAAATAGAAACATTAACGTTTTTAATCTCTCATTCTTTTCAACTCCTAAGTCCTCAAAAGTAAACAGCTTATGTTCATTTGACCTCTGAAATTTACTTTTGATTTAAATTTTGATTTAAAATACACTTACCACCAATGTATGTACTAGAAGCATACAATATAATGGAAATAAGAAAATTTTCTTGACTTCCAAATACTCTTAATTATACCTATGAATAAAAAATTGCATTTTAATGTGACATGAAAAATGTGAAAATTATACAGAGGATGTCACAGGACTCATAAGAATGTCACCTAGATTATATGGAGTGGGCTGGTATGGGAACTGATGGTATTACTTCAACTGAATGATGCTACAATTGAGTTCAGCAATAATAAATTTAGGGAATGGGAATTCCATGTATAGGGAATAACCTGAAGAGATAGAAGGGAAGGGTACATGTAGGAAAATTTAAAAACAGCATAGTTTGCTTGAGGATAAAGTTTAACATAGGAAGTATGGTATATAAGTTGGAGAAACAAATAGGAATTTCATTATGCAAGGCCTGGACTTTATCTTCTCAAGAGAGGATTTGAAAACACTTAGGCAAAGAAGTAGTAAAGTCAGAGATGCAATTTAGTAAGAATATGGTTGAGTGATTTTACTTGGTACAAAGGCCCAAATGGAAGGAGTCCAATTAAGGAGATAATGTGATGGTTATGAAAATAACTTCTGAGGGAGTGAAATCAAGTGGTTATAATAAGGACATAGAAAATTTAATCTGGTAAATATTTAGGAGTTAAAATCTGATGATCAAATCAAATGTAGGAGTGAGACAAAGAGACAAATAAATAATAATTTTTTAGTTTTCTAGCTTTGGTGATTGAGTAGTTGGTGTTGTGGTTGACAATAGCAACAACAAATATGTATTGAACTGGAAAGGTGTTTGTGGTAACAGAAAAAGGCAGGTAGTTGTGTAATATGGGAGTAGGATTCTATTTTTTATAAAACATAAAAATAAAACTCCTATAAGCATTCATAATTAATATTAATAAATTCTTACAAAATTTTTAAGTGGAGAATTATAAGTAGAAATGCTGATTATTTGGTATGAATGTGGGTTATTCTTACTGGACCAGCTGAATGTGCTGAGTTTGAGAGCTTTATAAGAGCTCTAGAGCTATTCAGATGCTCAAGCCCTGCCATAAATATATGAGTCAATTTTCCACTGAACCAAATAAAAATTTTTTATTCCTGTTGATAAAATCAGGTGTAATAATATTTATGATAAAATAATAGCCATATACTCACCATGTGCCAGTATTGTGGTAGGTTTGTTATATTATTTATGATTCTCACAGCAACCACAAAACATTTTACAGGACAAGAAACTAAAGCTTAGAGAGGCTAAGTGTAAAATGTCAAATTTACACTTAGGTGCCTAAATTTAAAGCCAGTTCAGTCTGAACTCTTAAACACTACTTTATATATCGCACATATATGTAACATGATCGGCTACAATTAGGAATTAATCTTTCTTCACAAGTGGGAAGACACCTGAGCAATTTCACTTTCCTTTTAGTTTATTTGTAGGTGCTTAGAAAAAAAAAAGACTAATACAATATATAAGTACTATAATTTATTTTTGGTAGGTAACTCACATATGAGGCTTGTTTGGGCAGCTGCAAAATGAGTAGATCTCTGCACCCACTAGACAGAATATTTAGAGGTCTTAATAGGATTCAGTCACTATCCAGTCCAGATGGTCTCAACAACACATTACTCTCTCAAGACTGCACCACTGAAATGGCTCCAAGTATGGGAACAGTGGGCCAAATGTACATTCCAAGTACAGGGGATGGGGTAGGGAAACTCTGACTGCCTGTGTCCAGTTTATGGGTCAACAAGCAGTCTTTGTCCTCTCATTGACCTACTCTAAAAACACTTCATGCCTTGTGACCTGTTGTAACAATCTACATGCTCTGCCTCTTCTACAATGTGGCCTGAGTGGTCAGCAAAGTGTTTCATTAACATGCAGGTAGCTAGTTTGGTGGCTACCTGGCTGCACTGGAGGTGGGTACAATAGTAACAATATTGGCATACATAAGAGAAGGGCATGGAAGATTTACTCAGGGATTAGGATAATGATTTTTCTAATTATGAAAAGTAAGGTGATTTTATTTTACTTCCTGCTTTATTCTTGTCTTCTGATGTTTTCCTGTGGTCCTAGAATTTCATCCTGATCTTTATTGTTGCAACGTTAAGAAAATATCCCTTCTTGGGAAAAAAGTGCCTAATACACAGGTAAGCATAATGTCTCACAAATATGAATGGGATATTTAGTAAATGTTTGTGAGTTAAATTTATATTAAGAACTGGTATATCAGACACTAGAAAATAAAATGCTTAAAATGTGATTTTATTTTCAAATATGGCTTTTAGTACAGAATCTATCTTAAGAGCATGCTAACCTCTTTCTCATGGAAGTGATAAAGTTGTCCTTTTAAAATTTAACATAAAAATTAAAAATATTATAAATATTCCCGAACTTTCTACATGCCATTATGTAGACTATATGACAAAGGTTCTATGTGGACTTGATCTAAGGAATGATTACTTATAATCATTAACATAAGTGAACAAAGAGCATGGCACAAGGATGACCCCAGCCTGGACTCCATTCAACAAAAAGGCAACAAAAATACATTTCAGTCAGTCTCATGAAGCTTCAGAATGCTCATACGATTTCACATTTGAAGTCAGTAAAGAACACAAAAGAAGAGAATAATAACAAGTAAATATTATAGCCATACTTATTTTGTCTTTTGCCTTTCACAAAACAAGCTGAAAGTGTAAATGCACCTTCAGTAATGAGATGTAATTTTACCATGAACAGAATATCCAAAATAATGTGAAAG
>NW_020172369.1:4007670-4009980 GCF_003031525.2 Neophocaena asiaeorientalis asiaeorientalis | reverse complement strand
ACTGGTTTTCTATTTGATAATAGACAATCCACTTTCACAATTTCTTAACAATAACACTTTTCTAAAATTAAAATTCTCCATATAATTATGAGTCACGGGCTTCCCCGGTGGCACAGTGGTTAAGAATTCTCCTGCCAATGCAGGAGACACGGGTTCGAGCCCTGGTCTGGGAAGATCCAACATGCCACGGAGCAACTAAGCCCATGAGCCACAACTACTGAGCCTGCACTCTAGAGTCTGTGAGCCATAACTACTGAGCCTGTGTGCCACACTACTGAAGCCCACGCACCTAGAGCCCATGCTCCCAACAAGAGAAGCCACTGCAATAAGCTTACGCACCACAATGAAGAGTAGCCCCTGCTCGCTACAACCAGAGAAAAGCCTGCGTGCAGCAATGAAGACCCAATGCAGCCAAAAATAAAATAAAATAAAATAAATAAATTTATTTTAAAAAATTATGAATCATTAGCTTGTATCAAATTAACTTTTCACCAAAAACAACTGTAAAGTGCAGATTTAAAAACAGAAAACAAACCAACCAACCGAAAAACCTTACTGATTGGAGGCATTGGAGAGTATCCAGGGCAGCCAGCAATTGTTAGGACAATATCCTAGTAAATGGAATACAGAAGGTGAGCCCTGCTTTCCACAAATTTTCCCCTTAAGATATTGTTTATTGCTAAGTGGCTGAGGGCATAGAGACCAAGCATA
Organism: Neophocaena asiaeorientalis asiaeorientalis; assembly: GCF_003031525.2. NCBI lineage: Eukaryota > Metazoa > Chordata > Mammalia > Artiodactyla > Phocoenidae > Neophocaena > Neophocaena asiaeorientalis. The sequence goes on along the minus strand of NW_020172369.1, from coordinate 4,009,269 downwards.
AAGGAAAAACTCAGAACTCTTGCCAGTCTTACAGAGCTAAGAAGACATAATAATATGAAGTACAAGTCTAACCAACCCAGTCAGAATTGGAAGGACCAAGACCCTCAAGAAACATAAAACACTGAGAAGTGTGTCTGATTTTCTAAGTTGACATTCACTGTAAAGCATTTGTCAATTTTGAACTGTTGTGGAATGAGAGACCAAGAAACCAAGAAGGTAGCTAAAACTATGAAGCTAAAAGCTTAACAGATATTTTGTCTGGTTTAACATGCTGGGAAAACAAAATTGGGAGTTTAGTCTGTCAAGGAGGAAGGGTCCAAGTAATTAACGCAGTACTTTATTTGAACCCCTTGAAAAGCTGCACCTGAAGAATAAGGACAAGGCAGAAATAGACCATACCTCAAAGAGACTAAAACCCAGCTTCCTGGGGATTCCCTGGTGGTCCAGTGGTTAGGATTCAGCACCTTCAATGCTGAGGGCCAGCGTTCAATCTCTGGTTGGGGAAGCTAAGATCCCACAGCTGTGTGGCCAAAAAAACCAAAGAAACAGCTTCCTATCATATTAAAAATTAAAATCCTGATTGGATCAAAATGATTTGTCCATATTCTAACTGCCAACTAGGGGGTAATTGAGGAGAGTAAAAATCTCTCTGAGAGAAGATAAAATCGCCAGAGCAGAGTTTTTCTAATATTTTATTCACAATGTCTGGAATTCAATTTAAAAAATTACCAGGCATATTAGGATCAAGGAAGAAATGACTGCAAACCAAAGAAAAAAACTGATAATAGATACAGACCTACAACCAGATATTTTACTATCCTATTCAGTCTAAAATATCACTCATTAATTTGTTCATGAAAACATTGATATAATAGAAAATTTTATCAGAGAAATGAAATCTCTAAAAATAGTCAAATGGAAAATACAGTAACTGACATTAAGATCTCAATATATGTTTAATTATAGATTAGACATGAGAAAAGGGATAAATGAACTTGAAGAAAAGAAAGTAGAAAATATCTTTACTGAAACACAGAAATAAGGAAGAAAAGAGGAAGAAGAATACAAAAGTTATTGTAAGAGATATATAGGTTATGGTGAAAGCATTAATATACATTCAATTTGAATCACAGAAGAAGAGAGAAAGAATAGACAAAAGCTGTATTTAAATTGGTTCTAGTCAATTTTCCAAAACTGAATCAAGGCATAAAAACCACAGGTTCAAGAAGCTCTAGGAATTTAAAATGCCTAGGCATAGCTTAATGAAACTGCTAAATTTCAAAGATAAACTAAAAGTAGACAACGACAAAAGATTTATTATCATCAAATGGTTAACATTAAGACTGTGAACTGACCTTTTGAGAAGAGTAAGGCTGCAATTCAGAAAGTAATAGTATAGGGCTTTCCTGATGGCTCAGTGATTGAGAGTCTGCCTGCCGATGCAGGAGACGCGGGTTTGTGCCCCGGTCCGGGAGGATCCCACATGCCACGGAACAGCTGCGCCCGTGAGCCATGGCCGCTGAGCCTGCGCGTCCAGAGCCTGTGCTCCGCAACGGGAGAGGCCACAGCAGTGAGAAGCCCACGTACCAAAAAAAAAAA
>NW_020172369.1:3998851-4006648 GCF_003031525.2 Neophocaena asiaeorientalis asiaeorientalis | reverse complement strand
AAAAAAAAAAAAAAAAAAAAAAAAAACAGGAAACAGAAAATAATAGTATAACTTCATTGTGCTAAAAGGAAACAAATGCCAGCATAGAATTCTATAGCCAGCAACAATTTCTTTACAAATGAAGGTGAAATAAAATATTTCAGACAAACAAAAATAAGATTTCATAGCCTGCAGATGTATACTACATGAGAAGGAAAATGATCCCAGATGAAAACACAAGAATTGAAGAAATCAAGAGTAATGGGAAAGATAAGTAGATTGATAGATGTAAGAAACATAATAATATCATCTGTTGATTTTATTTATTTATTTATTTATTTGCGGTACGCGGGCCTTCTCACTGCTGTGGCCTCTCCCGTTGTGGAGCACAGGCTCCGGATGCGCAGGCTCAGCGGCCATGGCTCGTGGGCCCAGCCACTCCGCAGCACGTAGGATCTTCCCGGACTGGGGCACGAACCCGCGTTCCCTGCATCGGCAGGCGGACTCTCAACCACTGCGTCACCAGGGAAGCCCCATCTGTTGATTTTAAATATATGTAGAATTAAAAAGAACATGACCATAATAATGCAAAAGACAGGAGGGGAATAAAATAAAATGTTGACGACTCTTGTGTATTCTGTTTAACTTATTTTGCTCTGACTGTTATCATCTTTTTTCTTTTCTGTTTGTGAGTTTAATTAGCTTTCTAGTTTGTGAAGGTGAGTTATGAGGTCACTGATTTGAGACGTTTCTTCTTTCTACTATATGCATTTAGCGCTGTAAATTTCTCTTTAAATTTGGGTGTATCCCAGAGATTTTATATATTGTGTTTTCATTTCCTTGTAGTTCAAAATAGATTCTAATTTCCATTTTGATTTCTTTTTTGACCCATTGGGTATTTTAAAATCCATTATTGTGTCTCCAAATTTTTTTGAAACTGTGGTATTTATTAAAATCAAGCAATCAGATATCCTTGTTTATGAAGAATAGTTAGACTTGGTTGGCTTAGATATATGCATTTAACACATGATACAGAGATTAATAGATGGATAGATGAATAGATAAACAGACAGTTGATTCTCATTGTTTGCAATAGTTATGTTCTATAAAGTTGCTTCAAACAATGAATTAGTGCATTTCATTGTTCCTGTGAGCACTTAGGCACATTTTACCTAAAAATTTATATATAACATTGTTTTATGTGTGTCTCTGTTTAAAGTCATCTTATTTAATATATATTTTGATTCATTAACATTAAATTCACAGTACTATAAATCTTCCTTGAATGAACATACATATTTTCTTCAGAAGGCACATGACAGCTTTCTTGCACTTAGGAACATTAGTCAACACTGCAATACTATGTTTGGGAGCATTTTAAATAGGGAAATCACCAATGAAAAAGAAAATGTGAAAAATATGGTACTAAATCGACTGTGAAAAAGACACTTGTTTACAGTATGATAGCTGAAATAAGAGGACAGATCATAGCCATATTCCACTGTACCATGTCCGCAGTAACTACAAAAGTGCTGCAAGTATTGATTTGAGGTTACAAATAAATTTTTATGAGTAGACAAATTTGCAGATACTGAATCTCTGAATAATCAGGATCCACTGTATATGCGTTAGTGGTATCATTAAATTAAGTCTTGTGAAACATATAATTCAAACATGGAGGTGAAGAATTTAGGTCCCCTGTGAACTCTGAAACTGTCTAGTGTGTCATTAGATACATTGACTGGAATCTTTGAGGATAGCAGACATTTTTCCTTGGATGACTTTTTGTGGTTTAACTTCCAGAATTCTGTACATAAACCCTCCCACCTTGCTCCACTCTAGGGTTTCTGGCCTACCTCTACTTTGACGATTTTGTACTCCTATAAACAAAACCAAAAATGCATTCCTCTTTTGTTCTTTCATAATATACTTTGAAATCATCAACAAAGTAAAAATGAGTTTCTTATTCCAGGAGGAAAAGAACAACTTAATCCTCCAACTCTCACAGGAAGTGAGTGATGATACTCTATCTTTCAATGCAATAAAAAAATAACCAAAAAGAAAACAGCTAGGTTTCCTTCCACATTTAAAAAGGATAAATATTTCTATCTTAAAACATATTTTTAAGGGCAAATTCTCAAAGTATATATGAGAGCAATACACACACACACGCACACACACATATATATATAAAATGTACAAAATTTTCAATTAAGAATTTTGGTAAGTGGGATATAACTTATAAATACTAGGTCAAATAGTAAAATGGTGAAATTCATAAAAGTCTGACTGAATGACTGTACTGTTTTTGTAATATCATATATAAAAGTTTAGAGTCATATCTGAAAAAAGTTTGTTTCAAAAACTTTAAACATAGGTTTCATATTATAAAATCTTTAATTTGAATTGAGTTAAATTCTTCTTGTAATTCCAGATATACTTCCATTTTTGTACTGATGAGAATTTTTTTGGAAATATCATTTGATCGTTTGTAATTCCCAAGTGCAAAATGATTTGACTTGCAAAACAAACTTCAAGACACACATGGTTAAATAACCATAGTTTTCTGATTTTACAAAATATAATAAGAACTATTTAGATTAAAATGTCAATAAATATTATATCCCCTGTTGCATAGATTTAAATGAAAAAGATGACTACAGTTTAAGAAAAATATTAATGATGTGGATAATTACTTTTCTTTGGAACTTATACCTTTTTGAAAAATCATTCAGTGCCATAGGACCACTCTACTTTATTTGGATTTGGACCATGGGTACATAATATTATAATGTGCAGGACTGGCTCAATATATATTCTTCCCCTTTTAAGGAAACTGAGTGACATTAAATTCATAATGTATGAATTCATAATGTATGGACAAATTTCAGGCTCAGCAGATATTCATTAATCTGTTTCTTTTGGGGCATCCAAGAAATTTAAACCAGTAAACCTTGCTGAGAGGGTGCTAAAATATATATTGGAAAAAAAGGGCCATGTCCTCCTAAAAGCAGGTTTAACATGGGCATTATTATATTACTAAGTACAAACTGCACATCCTTGCATACCATATATTATTATCCAGGATATCTTTGGGAATTTATGACAATTATTTTTTTGCTCTCTTGAGATACAAAAATGCTATAGGTATTCCCAATATGTTTTTCCTACATATATCAAATGTTTTTGTTAATAAAGAAAATGCATGACTATGTGCACATGTACATATGAGTGAAAGGAAATCAGACATTTTGCCAAGAAGTAAAATCCTGCATTTTACATTTAAGAAACATACATTTTCCTTTATTATTTATTATGTCATAGAGAAGAATCATTTTACTCTCACAGTTTACAAATAGCACTTAGTAGTAAGGGAGTGATTGATAAGTTAAAAGTTCCCAGCAATGACTTGCATTTTTTCAGCAATCAGTAGACAAGCATATAGATTTGTCAAGTGGAATGCTAAAGCACAATTTTAAATTGGGAGGTAGTTTTCTTAGAAAGCCATTATGATGAAGAGTCTTTTCTTTTTGCATTAGTTTTTAAGAGAGTTTCAGGACATTTAATTAGCTTAATTCATGCTCTCTAATGTACAAGAGAAAAATCTCTTAGATTTGCTTTTATTACTTGCATTTTATGTATTATAAAATAAATCCACATTTATTGTAGAACACTTTTGAAAATATGCATCAGAAAATGAAGCAAACTAAAGTCTTTTATAACCTCACTAACCCAAAATAATCCCTCTTAAAATTAGGAATATACAATTCCATTTTAGTTATATAAACATACATATATTTATGGGGAGGGGAAGACACAGAGAGAAAAAGAGTAAGGATGACACATATATTATCCACAATTTTATTTTTTACAACTACATTGACTGGCTATATTATAGTTTATTTACATAATCCCACATTTCTTGTCAAATGGCTGTTTTCAATATTTTACTATTGTCAACAGTGCACCATTGTATATTCCTGTAGCTAAACTTTGGTTACATCTGTAATTATTTCCCTTGGATTAATTTCTAGTAGTGAAGTGTAGATCATAAAGCAAAATATCTTTTAACTTTTTCTGATAAATGTTAATACAAATTGCCAAATACGTGAATAGATTCATTTTTCCAAATTGCTTTTACAGTAAATTGCGCACTTTCCCATACTTACCTAAGTTTGATATTAGCATTGAAAATGTTTTCAAAAATATTTAAATTAGCATTGATTTAAGTAAACAAGGAGTTAAACATTTATGTTTATTTATTATATTCAATATTTTAAAATTGTGTAGTAAAATCCTTTATACATCTTTATACATTTTCTACTGGGTCTTCATCTATTTTTTTTTATAAATTTATATAAAGTCTTTAATTAAAAAGACATTGGCTTGTCATCCATTATATTTCATGTATTTTTTGTCAGTTATTTTTTTAATATTATGTCAAATATTTCATAATCTAAGAAAGAATACTTACATATACACAGGTAAAAATCATTTCTCATTTTTTTCCCTTGGTATTTTTTCTCTTTGCTGAAAATGTTCTCATCAAGTTATCCTATTTTCTTTTAGATATTTGAAAATATTTCCAATTTTTTATCAAGATTGTTAATTGATCTACAATTTATTTTTGTGTTAGTAGAAGGTGAGGTTAAAATTTATATATTTTATTGAATAACCCATACTTTTTTTGTAATAGAAAATGCTGTATTTGTCAAAATTTTAATTATTCTAAGCTGTTTTTGAATTTTTAAATTTCGATTCACAGGGTTCATGTATCAAGCTACATATTTCTTTTTCGTATTCTTTTTCTTGGCACTGTAAATTTCTTTTATATTTAAACAGTTAAATACTAACAAGAAAGATCTCAAAGAGAATATCTGCACTTCCATGTTCACTGTAGCATTATCCTCATAGCCAGAACATAGATGCAACATTAACGCCCATTGATGAAAGAAAGGATAAAGAAAATGCAGTGTATACATACAATGTAATATGATTCAGCCTCAAAAAAGAAGGGAATTCTGCTGTTTGCAGAAACATGGATGAAGCTAGAGGACATTATACTAAGTGAAATAAGCCATTCCAGAAGGACAAACACTGCATATACCACTTACATGAGGAGTCTAAAATTGTCGAACTCAGTACAAGTCAGTAGAATGATAGTTGCCAGAAGATGAGGAGGAGACAGGGGAAGATATTAATCAAAGCACTAAGCTTCAGTTATACAAGATGAATAAGTCCTAGACATCCAGGTGTACAGGATGGTATCTAGAGTTAATTATACTGCATTGTATACTTAAAAGTTTTCTAAGGGGGCAGATCTTATAGTAAGTGCGCTTATCAAAGAAAACACTAATAATAAATAAAGAGGACAGTAGAAAACTTTTGGTGGTGATGGATATGTTATGGCATAGATGGTGGTGATGGTTTCACTGGAGTATACTTACCTCCAAACTGATCAAGAAATTTACCTTAAATATGTACAGCTTTGTGTATGTCAATAATACTTCAATAACGTGGTTATAAAAAAGAATGTTTCAACCTTATTTTATTACTGGATAGAGGCACAGCTGTGTCAATGAGTGACCACATAAGAGTAAAGAAAATTTAATTAAATATTCAGATAATTAACATTAGCAAGCAATAAGCCTGCAGTTAGACCAGAGGGCCCTCTGCTTCCACTAAGCCTTATATCAGAGACACATTACTTACTTTAAAACAACAAATCAGCACTACTATTATTCCTACTTTTTTTTTTTAAAGCTATATTGGAGTATAATCGCTTTATAATGGTATGTTGGTTTCTGCTGTATAACAAAATGAGTCAGCTATACATATACATATATCCCCATATCTCCTCCCTCTTGCGTCTCCCTTGCAACATCCCTATCCCACCTCTCTGTGTGGTCACAAAGCACCAAGCTGATCTCCCTGTGCTATGCAGCTGTTTCCCAATAGCTATCTATTTTATATTTCGTACTATATATAAGTCCATGCCACTCTCTCACTTCGTCCCAGCTTACCCTTCCCCCTTCCCGTGTCCTCAAGTACATTCTCTACTTCTGTGCCTTTATTTACATATATATGTGTTAGCATACGGTATTTGTTTTTCTCTTTCTGACTTACTTCACTCTGTATGATAGACTCTAGGTCCATCCACCTCACTACATATAACTCAATTTCATTTCTTTTTATGGCTGAGTAATATTCCATTGTATATATGTGCCACATCTTCTTTATACACTCATCTGTTGATGGACACTTAGGTTGCTTCCATGTCCTGACGATTGTAAATAGAGCTGCAGTGAACATTGTGGAACATGACTCTTTGAATTATAGTTTTCTCAGGGTATATGCCCAGTAGTGGGATTGCTGGGTCATATGGTAGTTCTATTTTTAGTTTTTTAAGGAACTTCCAGACTGTTTCCCATAGTGACTGTATCAGTTTACATTCCCACCAACAGTGCAAGAGAGTTCCCTTTTCTCCACAGCCTCTCCAGAATTTATTGTTTATAGATTTTTGATGATGGCCATTCTGACTGGTGTGAGGTGATACCTCACTAAAGTTTTGATTTGCATTTCTCTAATGATTAGTGATGTTTAGCATCCTTTCATGTGTTTGTTGGCAATCTGTATATCTTCTTTGAAGAAATGTCTATTTATGTCTTCTGCCCATTTTTAGATTGGGTTGTTTGCTTTTTTGACATTGAGCTGCATGAGCTGTTTGTAAATTTTTGAGATTAATCCTTTGTCAGTTGCTTCATTTGCAAATATTATTTCCTGTTCTGAGGGTTCTTTTTTCATCTTGTTTATGGTTTCCTTTGCTATGCAAAAGCTTTTAAGTTTCATTAAGACTCATTTGTTTATTTTTGTGTTTATTTCCATTTCTCTAAGAGGTGGGTCAAAAAGGATCTTGCTGTGATTTATACGACTGAGTGTTCTGCCGAGGTTTTCCTCTAAGAGTTTTATAGTGTCTGGCCTTACATTTAGGTCATTAATCCATTTTCAGTTTATTTTTGTGTATGGTGTTAGGGAGTGTTCAAATTTCACTCTTTCACATGTAGGTGTCCAGTTTTACCAGCAACAATTAATGAAGTGGCTATCTTTTCTCCGTTGTATATTCTTGCCTCCTTTATGAAAAAATAAGGTGGTCATATGTGCATGAGTTTATCTCTGGGTTTTCTATCCTGTTCCATTGATCTATATTTCTGTTTTTGTGCTAGTACCATACTGTCTTGATTACTGTAGCTTTGTAGTATAGTCTGAAGTCAGTGAGCCTGATTCCTCCAGCTCCTTATGTCCTTCTCAAGCTTGTTTTGGCTTTTCAGGGTCTTTTGTGTTTCCATACAAATCGTGAAAAATTTTGTTCTAGTTTTGTGAAAAATGCCATTGGTAGTTTGATAGGGATTGCATTGAAACTGCAGATTGCTTTGGGTAGAATAGTCATTTTCACAATGTTGATTCTTCCAATCCAAGAACATGGTATATCTCTCCATTTGTTTATATCATCTTTAACTTCTTTCACCAGTGTCTTAGAGTTTTCTGCATACAGGTCTTTTGTCTCCTTAGGTAGGTTTATACCTAGGTATTTTATTCTTTATGTTGTAGTGGGAAATAGGAGTGTTCCCTTAATTTCTCTTTAAGATTTTTCATCATTAGTATATAGGAATGCAGGAGATTTCTGTGCCTTAATTTTGTACCCTGCTACTTTAGCAAATTCATTGATTAGTTCTAGTAGTTTTCTGGTAGAGTCTTTAGGATACCCTTTTTGTGGTATGATGTCATCTGCAAAAAGTGACAGATTTACTTCTTCTCTTC
>NW_020172369.1:3960675-3998512 GCF_003031525.2 Neophocaena asiaeorientalis asiaeorientalis | reverse complement strand
TAGACATCCAGGTGTACAGGATGGTATCTAGAGTTAATTATACTGCATTGTATACTTAAAAGTTTTCTAAGGGGGCAGATCTTATAGTAAGTGCGCTTATCAAAGAAAACACTAATAATAAATAAAGAGGACAGTAGAAAACTTTTGGTGGTGATGGATATGTTATGGCATAGATGGTGGTGATGGTTTCACTGGAGTATACTTACCTCCAAACTGATCAAGAAATTTACCTTAAATATGTACAGCTTTGTGTATGTCAATAATACTTCAATAACGTGGTTATAAAAAAGAATGTTTCAACCTTATTTTATTACTGGATAGAGGCACAGCTGTGTCAATGAGTGACCACATAAGAGTAAAGAAAATTTAATTAAATATTCAGATAATTAACATTAGCAAGCAATAAGCCTGCAGTTAGACCAGAGGGCCCTCTGCTTCCACTAAGCCTTATATCAGAGACACATTACTTACTTTAAAACAACAAATCAGCACTACTATTATTCCTACTTTTTTTTTTTAAAGCTATATTGGAGTATAATCGCTTTATAATGGTATGTTGGTTTCTGCTGTATAACAAAATGAGTCAGCTATACATATACATATATCCCCATATCTCCTCCCTCTTGCGTCTCCCTTGCAACATCCCTATCCCACCTCTCTGTGTGGTCACAAAGCACCAAGCTGATCTCCCTGTGCTATGCAGCTGTTTCCCAATAGCTATCTATTTTATATTTCGTACTATATATAAGTCCATGCCACTCTCTCACTTCGTCCCAGCTTACCCTTCCCCCTTCCCGTGTCCTCAAGTACATTCTCTACTTCTGTGCCTTTATTTACATATATATGTGTTAGCATACGGTATTTGTTTTTCTCTTTCTGACTTACTTCACTCTGTATGATAGACTCTAGGTCCATCCACCTCACTACATATAACTCAATTTCATTTCTTTTTATGGCTGAGTAATATTCCATTGTATATATGTGCCACATCTTCTTTATACACTCATCTGTTGATGGACACTTAGGTTGCTTCCATGTCCTGACGATTGTAAATAGAGCTGCAGTGAACATTGTGGAACATGACTCTTTGAATTATAGTTTTCTCAGGGTATATGCCCAGTAGTGGGATTGCTGGGTCATATGGTAGTTCTATTTTTAGTTTTTTAAGGAACTTCCAGACTGTTTCCCATAGTGACTGTATCAGTTTACATTCCCACCAACAGTGCAAGAGAGTTCCCTTTTCTCCACAGCCTCTCCAGAATTTATTGTTTATAGATTTTTGATGATGGCCATTCTGACTGGTGTGAGGTGATACCTCACTAAAGTTTTGATTTGCATTTCTCTAATGATTAGTGATGTTTAGCATCCTTTCATGTGTTTGTTGGCAATCTGTATATCTTCTTTGAAGAAATGTCTATTTATGTCTTCTGCCCATTTTTAGATTGGGTTGTTTGCTTTTTTGACATTGAGCTGCATGAGCTGTTTGTAAATTTTTGAGATTAATCCTTTGTCAGTTGCTTCATTTGCAAATATTATTTCCTGTTCTGAGGGTTCTTTTTTCATCTTGTTTATGGTTTCCTTTGCTATGCAAAAGCTTTTAAGTTTCATTAAGACTCATTTGTTTATTTTTGTGTTTATTTCCATTTCTCTAAGAGGTGGGTCAAAAAGGATCTTGCTGTGATTTATACGACTGAGTGTTCTGCCGAGGTTTTCCTCTAAGAGTTTTATAGTGTCTGGCCTTACATTTAGGTCATTAATCCATTTTCAGTTTATTTTTGTGTATGGTGTTAGGGAGTGTTCAAATTTCACTCTTTCACATGTAGGTGTCCAGTTTTACCAGCAACAATTAATGAAGTGGCTATCTTTTCTCCGTTGTATATTCTTGCCTCCTTTATGAAAAAATAAGGTGGTCATATGTGCATGAGTTTATCTCTGGGTTTTCTATCCTGTTCCATTGATCTATATTTCTGTTTTTGTGCTAGTACCATACTGTCTTGATTACTGTAGCTTTGTAGTATAGTCTGAAGTCAGTGAGCCTGATTCCTCCAGCTCCTTATGTCCTTCTCAAGCTTGTTTTGGCTTTTCAGGGTCTTTTGTGTTTCCATACAAATCGTGAAAAATTTTGTTCTAGTTTTGTGAAAAATGCCATTGGTAGTTTGATAGGGATTGCATTGAAACTGCAGATTGCTTTGGGTAGAATAGTCATTTTCACAATGTTGATTCTTCCAATCCAAGAACATGGTATATCTCTCCATTTGTTTATATCATCTTTAACTTCTTTCACCAGTGTCTTAGAGTTTTCTGCATACAGGTCTTTTGTCTCCTTAGGTAGGTTTATACCTAGGTATTTTATTCTTTATGTTGTAGTGGGAAATAGGAGTGTTCCCTTAATTTCTCTTTAAGATTTTTCATCATTAGTATATAGGAATGCAGGAGATTTCTGTGCCTTAATTTTGTACCCTGCTACTTTAGCAAATTCATTGATTAGTTCTAGTAGTTTTCTGGTAGAGTCTTTAGGATACCCTTTTTGTGGTATGATGTCATCTGCAAAAAGTGACAGATTTACTTCTTCTCTTCCGATTTGGATTCCATTTATTTCTTTTTCTTCTCTGATAACTGTGGCTAAAACTTACAAAACTATATTCAAACATAGTGGTGAGAGCGTGCAACCTTGCATTGTTCCTGATCTTAGTGGAAACGGTTTCAGTTTTTCACCTTTGAGAATGATGTTGACTGTGGGTTTGTCATATATGGCCTTTATTATGTTGAGCTAAGTTCCCTCTATGGGTGCTTTCTGGAGGGTTTTTATCATATATGGTGTTGAATTTTGTCAAAAGCTTTTTCTGCATCTACTGAGCTGATCGTATGATTTTTATCCTTCAATTTTTTAATATGGTGTATTACATTGATTGATTGGCATATACTGAAGAATCCTTGCATTCCTGGGATAAATCCCCCTTGATCATGGTGTGTGATCCTTTTAATGTGCTTCTGGATTATGTTTTCTAATATTTTGTTGAGGATTTTTGTTCATCAGGGATATTGGCCTGTAGTTTTCTTTCTTTGTGACATCTTTGTCTGGTTTTGTTGTCAGGGTGATGGTGGCCTCGTAGAATGAGTTTGGGAGTGTTCCTCCCTCTGCTATATTTTGGAAAAGATTGAGAAGGATAGGTGTTAGCTCTTCTCTAAATGTTTGATAGAATTAACCTGTGAAGCCATCTGGACCTGGGCTTTTGTTTGTTGGAAGATTTTTAATCACAGTCTCAATTTCAGTGCTTGTGTTTTGTCTGTTTACATTTTCTATTTCTTCCTGGTTCAGTCTCGGAAGGTTGTGCTTTTCTAAGGATTTTCCCATTTCTTCTGGGTTGTCCACTTTATAAGCATATAGTTGTTTATAGTAATCTCCCAGGATCCTTTGTATTTCTGCAGTGTCAATTGTTACTTCTCTTTTTTCATTTCTAATTAGATTGATTTGAGTCTTCTCCTTTTTTTTCTTGATGAGTCTGGCTGATGGTTTATCATGTTTGTTTATCTTCTCCGAGAACCAGCTTTTAATTTTATTGATCTTTGCTATTATTTCCTTCATTTCTTTTTCATTTATTTTCTGATCTTATTTTATGATTTCTTTCCTTCTGCTAACTTTGGGTTTTTTTGTTCTTCTTTCTCTAATTACTTTAGGTGTAAAGTTAGGTTATTTATTTGAGATGTTTCTTGTTTCTTGAGGCAGGATTGCATTGCTATAAACTTCCCTCTTAGAACCACTTTTGGTGCATCCCATAGGTTTTGGGTCATCGTGTTTTCTTTGTCATTTGTTTCTAGGTAATTTTTATTTCCTCTTTGATTTCTTCAGTGATCTCTTGGTATTTTAGAACATATTGTTTAGCCTTCATGTGTTTTGGTTTTTTACAGGTTTTATCCTGTCGTTGATATCTAGTCTCATAGCGTTTTGGTCAGAAAACATACTTGATACAATTTCAATTTTCTTAAATTTATGCAGGATATAATCTATTCTGGAGAATGTGTTATGAGCACTTGAGAGAAGAAATTGTATTCTGTTGTTGTTTGATGGAATGTCCTTTAAATATCAATCAAGTCCATCTTGTTTAATGTATCATTTAAAACTTGTGTCGTGTTATTTATTTTCATTTTAGGTGATCTGTCCATTTGTGAAAATGGCTTGTTAAGTTCCCCTTGTATGATTGTGTTACTGTCAACTTCCTTTTACGGCTGTTAGCATTTGCCTTATGCATTGAAGTGCTCCTATGCTTGGTGCATAAATATTTACAATTGTTATATCTTCTTCTTGGATTGATCCCTTGATTGTTATGTACTGCTCTTCTTTGTCTCTTGTAATACTCTTTATTTTAAAGTCTATTTTGTCTGATATGAGAATTGCTACTTCAACCTTCTTTTGATTTCCATTTGCATGGAATATCTTTTTCCATCCCCTTACTTTCAGTCTGTATGTGTCCCTAGGTCTGATGTGGTCTCTTGTGGACAGCATATACATGGGTCTTGTTTTTGTATCCATTCAGGCAGTCTATGTCTTTTGGTTGGAGAATTTAGTCCATTAACATTTAAGGTAGTTATCAATATTTATGTTCCTATTACAATTTTCATAATTATTTTGGGTTTGTTCTTGTAGGTCTTTTCCTTCTCTTGTATTTCCTGCCTAGAGAAATTCCTTTAGCATTTGTTGAAACGTTGGTTTGGTGGTGCTGAATTCTGTTAGCTTTTGCTTATCTGTATAGGTTTTAATTTCTCCATTGAATCTGAATGAGATCCATGCTGAGTAGAATAATTTTGGTTGTAGGCTTTTCCCTTTCATCACTTTAAATATGTCCTGTCACTCCCTTCTGGCTTGCAGACTTTCTGCTGAAAGATCAGCTGTTAACTTTATGGGGATTCCCTTGAATATTATTTTTTGTTTTTCCCTTGCTGCTTTTAATATTTTTCTTTGTATTTAATTTTTAATAGTTTGATTAATATGTGTCTTGGTGCGTTCCTCCTTGGATTTATCCTGTATGGGACTCTCTGCACTTCCCGGATTTGATTGACTATTTTTTTTCCCATATTAGGGAAGTTTTCAACTATAATCTCTTCAAATATTTTCTCAGTCCCTTTCTTTTTTACTTCGTCTTCTCAGACCTCTATAATTGAATGTTGGTACATTTAATGTCCCAGAAGTTTCTGAGACTGTCCTCAATTCTTTTCCTTCTTTTTTCTTTATTCTGCTCTGCAGTAGTTATTTGTAATATTTTATCTTCCTATTCACTTATCCATTCATTTGCCTCAGTTATTCTGCTATTGATTCCTTCTAGTGAATTTTTAATTTCATTTATTTTGTTGTTCATCATTGTGTTTTTCTCTTTAGTTCTTCTAGGTCCTCGTTAAAGGTTTCTTGTATTTTCTCCATTCTATTTCCAAGGTTTTGGAGCATCTTTACTATCATTACTCTGAATTCTCTTTCAGGTAGACTGCATATTTCATCTTTATTTGTTTTGTCTGGTGGGTTTTTACCTTGCTCTTTCATTTGCTTTATATTTCTCTGTCTTCTCATTTTGCTTAACTTACTGTGTTTTGGGTGACGTTTTCACAGGCTGCAAGTTTGTAGTTACTGTTGTTTTTGGTGTCTGCTCCCAGTGGGTAGGGTGGTTCAGTGGGTTGTGTAGGCTTCCTGATACAGGGGACTAGTGCCTGTGTTCTGGTGGATGAGGCTGGACCTTGTCTTTCTGGTGGGCAGGTCTGCATCTGCTCGTGTATTTTTTGCTGTCCATGACCTTATTATGATTTTAGGCAGTCTTTCTGCTAATGGTTGGAATGTGTTCCTGTCCTGTTAGTTATTTGGCCTAGGGTGTCCAGCACTGTGGCTTTCTGGCCATTGAGTGGAGCTGGGTCTTATCATTGAGATGGAGATCTCTTGGAGAGTTTTCACCGTTTGATATTACATGGTGCTGGGAGGTCTCTGGTGGACTAGTGACCTGAACTAAGCTCTCCCACCTCAGAGGCACAGGCCTGACACCCTGCTGGAGCACCAAGACCCTGTCAGCCACATGGCTCAGAAGAAAAGGGAGAAAGAAAGAAAGAAAGAAAGAAAGAAAGAAAGAAAGAAAGAAAGAATAAAATTAAAAAGTTATTAAAATAAAAAATTAAAAATAATTATTAAAAATAAAAAAAATAAAAAGTAATACAAAGAGAAAAAAAGAAAGAAAGATGAGAGCAACCAAAGCAAAAATCAAATCCACCCATGATAACAAGCACTAAAAATATACTAATTATATATATATATATCGTTGCTCCCAAAGTCCACTGCCTCAATTTTGGGATGATTCGTTGTCTATTCAGGTATTCCACAGATGCAGGGAACATTAAGTTGAGTGTGGAGACTTAATCCACTGCTCCTTAAGCTGCTGGGTGAGATTTCCCTTTCTCTTCTTTGTTTGCCCAGCTCCTGGGGTTTAGCTTTGGGTTTGGCCCCTCCTGTGCATGTAGGTCCCCTGAGGGTATCTGTTCTGCACTCAGGCAAGACAGCATTAAAGGAACAGCTGATTAGGGGGCTCTGGCTCACTCAGGCCCGGGGGAGAGAGAGGTAAGTAATTCGGGGCTAGCCTGTCGCAGCAGAGGCCAACGTGATGGTTCCACAGCCTGAGACGTGCCACGTGTTCTCCTCAGGAAGTTGTCCCTCGATCACAGGACCCTGGCAGTGGCGGGCTGCACAGGCTCCTGGGAGGAGAGGTGTGGATACAGGCTTGCACACAGGCTTCTTGGTTGCTGCAGCAGCATCCTTAATGTTTCATGCCTGTCTCTGGTGTCTGCGCTGGTAGCTGCGGCTCATGACCCTCTCTGGAGCTTGTTTAGGCAGTGCTCTGAATCTCTCCTCCTCGAGCACCACAAAACAATGTTGTCTTGCATCTTCGGCTGGTCCAGACATTTCCCCACTCTTTCCCAGCTAGCTGTGGCGCAGTAGCCCCCTTCAGGCTGTTTTCATGCAGCCAACCCCAGTCCTCTCCCTGGGATCTGACTTCGGAAAACCTGAGCCTCAGCTCCCAGCCCGCCCCGGCGGGTGAGCAGACGAGCAGCACTCTCAGACTGGTGACAGCTGGTCGGCACTGATCCTCTGTGTGGGAATCTCTCCACTTTGCCCTTTGCACCCCTGTTGCTGTGCTCTCCTCCATGGCTCCGAGGCTTCCCCCCTGCCACCCCCTTCCATCTCTGCCTGTGAAGGGGCTTCCTAGTGTATGGAAAATTTCCCTCCTTCACAGCTCCCTCCCACTGGTGCAGGTCCCGTCCCTATCCTTTTGTCTCTGTTTATTCTTTTTTCTTTTGCCCTACCCAGGTACGTGAGGAATTTCTTGCCTTTTGGGAGGTCTGAGGTCTTCTGCCAGCATTCAGTAGGTGTTCTGTAAGAGTTGTTCCACATGTAGATGTATTTCTGATGTATTTGTGGGGAGGAAGTTGATCTCCATGTCTTACTCTTCTGCCATCTTGAAGGTCTCCTTCTATTTTTCCTACTTTATATGTGTCACTCTGCTTCTCACTCTCATTTTCATTGCTCTCCCAAGATTTTCTCATTTGAGGTCCCCAAAGATCAGCTCTGATAAGCTATATTGCCTTGGTATCTTCTCTTGTCACTTTTGACACTGATTGGCCCTATCTAGCTGAGAGAAGTGGTAATACACTGCTTTAGTCTTACTCTTTTCCTTGCTTCCTTTGTGACAAAAGAAAAGATTATGAACCTTGATAGTTTGAATTTGTTTCTGTGTGGACAAAATACAAAAACTACAGAGAAATGTCTTTTCACACATTTTCAGGTATTTTTCTCTTCCTAAAGGGTCATGTGCTTAAATGCAAGAATTTTGCTCCCTGGCACATAGAAGCATGATATTTACCATTTTTCACTGCATAATGAGAGATATTTATATATGAATTTCCAGGAAATTTCTTCTGGGTCATAAGAATAAAGAAATCTAATCAAAATGGACTGCTTTTTCAGAACACTAATAAATTCAAATTATGTGCTAAATAACATAAATTTTAGTATTTTTTGTCTATTAATGACATGCTAGTTTCATGGGCAGTGTTTATCAAATGACTTTGCTTGTTGCAAAATACATAGGACAATTAAGTGCAATTTATTTGTAAATGCTTGATTCACTTGTCTTTAGAATTCTTTTTATGGATTAATTGCCAGAATTAAGAGAAGTCTCAAAGTAAAATAAATTTAGGGAGTTGAAGTCAGTCAAGGGGAGGAGAGGCAAATAGACAACCAGTATCAGGTTGTTTTTCCTACAGTTTGGCACTTTCCATCTTTCCTGGTCTTTCCTTTTCCAGTCTCTGACACTCTCTCAAGATCCTTTTAATCCTGGCTCCTGAATCCACTTTACTCCAACTTTAAACATACTCTAAACAGCAGGATTATATGGATTCTTTCGCTCAGCTAATGCTCATCTTTGTTTTGCTGCTAGTCAGCCTTGGTGGGTGACTCAGTTGACCTTTCAGACTGTAGCTCCGTGGGGACTGACTGAATGCTTTCCTGAAATTCAGTTCTTTATTAACCAGCTACCTGATTTCTCAGCAACCTGCTTATAGTAAAACAATATCAGGGTATCTTATTGGTCATCCTTGTCCTTATTGACTGGCTTACCTCGCTTTCACCATGATTATGTTCCAAGGATTTCTGATTTCCAATTCTTCTCTGCTTTTCACGTACACACACACACATACACACACACAAACACACACACTCACACATACTCTCTTTCTCTCCTTCTCTCTCTCTCTCTCTCTCTCTCTATTTCTCTCAGTGGCTCCTACTTATGTACACTAGTCTCATCCATACATAAAGATGAATATATTAGGGGCTTCCCTGGTGGCGCAGTGGTGGAGAGTCTGCCTGCCGATGCACGGGACACGGGTTCGTGCCCTAATCAGGGAAGATCCCACATGCCACAGAGCGGCTGAGTGCGTGTGCCATGGCCACTGAGCCTGCGTGTCTGGAGCCTGTGCTCTGCAACGGGAGAGGCCACAACAGTGAGAGGCCTGTGTACCGGAAAAAAAAAAAAAAAGATGAATATATTAAATTTCAGGAAAAAATTATCACTGTATCTAAGACCTCAGAATAATAATTGAAAAGAGAGTTATCTTTAGTTTGTCTGAAAAAAGAGGGAAAGAAATCCCCCAAACCTAAAATTATTTCTGTCATCTAAATTAAAGTCTGTATGATAAGTTTTGAAACCTGAAAATATTAATAACGTTCAATTCTTAGCAAAATAAGAATATAGAATAGTCCTTAATTTAATTGATGTTTTTCTTCTAGAACTTGGTTCTTCAATGATTTAAGACCCTGCTATTTACATATTAATTTCATTTGTTTCTAAGATGTCTTTGTTTTTATTATAAAGAGTATATAATTAATTGTATTAGATTAACATCATCTCATTAGTTAGACATTTTGTTTTTCCTCTTAAATACCATATTTGCTACTTCTTAACTAAATATTTCATCTATTTCATGTGTATAATGCAGCGGCATTTTATGAAGAATATTTTTACAATAATATTATGGAGTTCTCAC
The DNA here is from genome assembly GCF_003031525.2 of Neophocaena asiaeorientalis asiaeorientalis. Classification (NCBI taxonomy): domain Eukaryota; kingdom Metazoa; phylum Chordata; class Mammalia; order Artiodactyla; family Phocoenidae; genus Neophocaena; species Neophocaena asiaeorientalis. The sequence continues at coordinate 3,988,939 of NW_020172369.1, read as the reverse complement.
TTACTCCTATTTCATTTAAATGTGAACTACTGTGCATTTTTCAACAGAACACATGAGGGCAAGGGCATGTTAGCAGTTGCCACACTGCCAAAAATATTCTTGACATACAATGGGCAAATCTGTCTCTCTCTCTGTATAACTTACCTTGATTTCACTTTTTGTTTGCTTGTTTGTTTTGTTTGTTTTGTTTTACCTTGTACTTAAACCCTTCTAACATAGTATGTACTTACTTGTATTTAGTTTTATTTACTGCTTTTTCTGCTATAATTTTCTGGGATCCAAGCAAAATTAAAGAAATTGTTTAAACAATTTGTCACATTTCAACTCAATTTATATGAATTTTTCATAAATAAGATGATAGAAATATTGACAACTTTGTAATATTGGAACAATCAAGAATGAGTGAGCAGATGGGAGAGAGAACTTTATGTAAATTTATACAAAAGGCCACTCAAAATCAGCAAAACAACTTAGGCTAGGGAAATTACATAGATGAATCATGTTAGAAAAAAAGTAATGGGAGGCAGAGAAACAGAAATTAGCTTGTTTTATAAAATACGTATTTAAGAAAAAAATATTATGATGAGCATAATGTATTAAGCATATCCAATGTGACTGACCACAATATTCATAATTTACTCTATTCAACATTCTTGTAAACTAACTTGATTAAATAGCAGAACTCAAAGAATGCTTTTTCAAAAAGTACCTAACTATACAGTCTCTAACTCTAGAAGTAACGATATGAAGATGAGAGAAAGATTAAAGTACTTTATTTGTATGAACAATGTTTCATATGTCCAAGAGACATTACACTGGCCAACTGAAACAGGCAAGGAAGACTTTATTCAAGGTTATTGCAATAGGGGAGAGAGATTGAATTGAACTCTACTGAAAGAAAAAGTGGGAGAACTTTCAAGTTCTGGGGTCATCTAATAGAAAAGTACTAGGACTTTAGGGAGGAGATTGGCTGATTGCACTGTGTTTGCTAACGTTGCCTATGGAAGTTAGGCTCCTACCCTCCCACAGAGACTGGTTGCTAGGGACTTTACCTTTCTTGAAGGTTACATTTCAAAGGGATGGCTTCCAGGGCTTTGAGAAAGACATTCCTGGGTTATAAAACTGGCAAGAAGCTAAGAAGATTTACATCTCAAAGGAGCAGTGAAAAAATCTACAATTTTAAGTGTTCTAGAGTAAGTGCTCTAAGGAAAGGGAGGTCAGGGGTCTATAGTTAGAAGGAAACTTGTCTAAAGTTTAGTCCAGCTGAGGGGTATGTTCAGACTGTGCTCAGGTCTCCACAATGATCTCTCTCTCTTGCTCTGTCTCTTAGTCTGTCTCTCTGTCTGTCTCTCTCATTCTTTTATTTTTCTTCTAGTAGCAAATATTTGCAACCCAGAGAAAACCGTTTTTTGGTGTGGTCCATTACAGAGATGAGCTGGTGAATTTATGATTCCATTTTAAGACTTACATTCAAGGAACTTTTACTTTTTTCCTGGTGTTCAGAGTTGCAGCAAATGAACATGCCTGGTCTGAGTGCTCAAGATTAATAAAAGTCTTGATACAATTCTATAACACAGTATATTAACCATGTAGAAAACTACATTATTTATGGTAGAAATTTAAATTACTTAGGTGTGTATTACTTGTTAGACATCAACATTCTGTTTGCTATTTCTAAATAGCTTGTAAATGTTAAAAATTAGTCAACATAAGAACTATATACAAGGGACTTGTTTACTTAGTGGCCACAGTTGTCTATTAAGAATAACTTGGGTATACCTGCTTCAAGTGGACAAAAGCAAGCAAATACATTATAGAAATCTATAACCTAGTGCACTGTAAAGTAGGTAAATCTTTCTATTAAACTATATATGTATAGATCTACCTATTTATACAGTTATACACTGCTTATTATAAAATTAGTATGTACATATATTAGTATATATAACATTTTCTTTTAGCTATATTATTTGAGGAAGATATATGTATGTATTTTAATATTACATTTTTGCTTTCTCCAAGTAACTTGGGAATATATTAATATATAACAAAAATGAATAGATATCCACTATTAAAATGTTATGATTTTGATTATTATTTAAATTACTACTAAATTATGATTTTAATTAAAAATTTACCTAATATAGTGGCAACACATGCATATCATATTTCATACTTTTGCTTTTATTACCATGAAGTTCAGAGTTAGACTTCATGTTTAATCATTAGTCTTAGAGGTCGATCTATTTACTTGTTCTGCATCACTGATTCTAAACAGCCAAGGAAAGACAAGCCTCCCCTAAGAAGGTGTTTTAGAGTCTGTGTTCATGAAGTTTTTCATCATATTATTGCATGATTTATAAAAAATGTGGAAACTATGTGTTTTATTATCTACAAGTTTAATAACCTTTTTATGTACATGGCTTTTATTGATTTACTTCAAATCCTTTCCAGAAGAACAATTTATATTACATATTCTTTACTCCAATAAGTATATATTTTCCCCTTGAAAAGCTTTAAGTAATTAAAATATAGCATAATTTAAAAAGTAAAGCATGATTAGGTTTAACAAACATTTATTGAACACTATAACATATGATACGTTGTAGACAGAAATATGAATGACCTGATTTTTCTCCCCTGGTAAATCTTGGTAAGGAAATGAACTTTTGAGGAGACAATTCAGTGTTGTTTACAGGAAACAATATCTGTGGAGAGGTTAAATCTAATGGACTCTGGAGTCAGACTAACTGAATTTAGATTCTCAACTTTACAACTGACTAGGTGTGTGGTCTTTGGCAAGTTATTAAACTTTCTGTATTTATATTTCATTATGCATAAAAGGATAATAATTTTAACTACTTCATATGCTTGTTGTCTGGATTACATAATTAATGTATGTGACATGCTTAGCCTAGAACTAAAGTTATATCATTAACCAAATATAATTTATAATTGTGACTAGTGGGGCTTAGATTAGGAAATGTTAATTTCCTAAACATTTCCAACTTCCTGAGGAAAGTTAGGGTTGACTTCTTGGAAAGCTCTCTTGCAGAGATGATTCTGGCTCTTGAAGGCTGAATACAAATTCTTTAAATGAAGAAAAGGGTTGTAGAGAAGCCCAGGAATGGAGAGGGATGAGCAGTTGACAAAGACAAATCTTGAAATGTCATCAGTTTTATATAATTGTAAAGAGTAAGGTGGGGAGAGGAAGAAGCACTAGAGAGATAAGCAGAAGTTTGCTCATGAAAAGAATTGTATGTCCCTCAAAAGAAATTTGACTTTACCTTGTAGGTGATAGATATAAATTAAAAGTATTTTTAAAAAAGGGAGAAAATTGGTCAGATTGGATTTTGCACAGGTCTCTTAGGATGCAATAGTTTGAGAGAAATAAGATGGGAGGCAGAAAAGAGCTTCGGAAGCTATTGAAAATTGCACTGGATAATAAAGATTAAGTTGTTCTATAGTCCTAAGGATTAATTTACAGGATTTTGAAATAACATTATTTATTTTCCTTACTTATTTTATATTTTGAAATTTCAGTGAGAAGAAAAATTACTGGTCACAGGGGAACAAATTCTCATGACAATAGCATAAATGGGAGAAGAAAGTTGACATCGTTGCTGATAATATTTCCCAGAAAGAAAAAGTTGGCTTCATATTATATTACCATTAAGATGATTTCTAAATGTTTTTGTAGGAAGTTTGTAAACATCCTATACCATAATTATATAGAGGCAGAATTAATAACATGATTTCTTCCCTTTTCTAATTTATAAAATTGTAGTAGTAATAGCAGTGGTAGTAGTAGTGGTCTTATAACTTATTTGGTAAGGAAAATTAGATTATATTTGAATTAAGATAATAAAATTAAAAAGGATTTAAGTTCATGTCTGCTCATTTCATTTGAGTAAGCTCTTGCATCAAGAATTATTTTTCTTTCTACTGTCTACATCTTCCTTTGTATGTTGATGAATATCATTATTGTTTGAATTTTTAATATAAACATACTTTTGTTCAATAGGAAATACTGGTGTTCCTTCTCTCATGTATAATCTGTGTTCTTATTTTTTATTTTTTGGCTGTGATGGGTCTTAGTTGCAGCACACAGGCTCTTTGTTGTGGTGTGCAGGATTCTCTCCAGTTGTGGGTGTGGGTTTTCTCTCTCTAGTTGTGGTGCGTGTGTTCCAGGACACGTGGGCTCTGTAGTTTGTGACATGCAGGCTCTCTTGTTGAGGCGTGCAAGCTCGGCAGTTGTGGTGTGTGGGCTTAGTTGCCCCACGGCATGTGAGATCTTAATTCTCCAACCAGGGATCGAACTAGCATCCCCTCCACTGGAAGGCAGGTTCTTTACCACTGGACCACCAGGGAAGTCCCCTATTATCTGTGATCTTCAAGTAACTACGCAGATGTACAGTACTTCTGTAGAGTGCATGATAAGCTCACAACACCCTGTGTGTGGCATACACAACCCTTGCTGAGGTAAAAAGAGCAGTGCTATCCTTTTTTTAGTCTGAGGAGACTGTGACTCAGGCTGGTCAGATGACTTGCCCAAGGAGTAGCCTGATATTTATATCCAGGCTTTTTGACTTTGCATCCAATGCTTATTTTCTATTATAGCATTACTCCATGTCCTGGGAACAGTAGAAAAAGAAGTAATCTGAACTGTAGCCCAGATTCATAGATAACTAAATTTTAACCCTATTACTGAGGATGATAAAATGGTATTTGGGTCATTTGAGGATTTATTCTGAAGGAAGGGAGGTAGTGAACCTGTGAATTGAGTCAGAGAACAGCTTGCATAAACAACTACAAAAAAAGCAAGACCCAGGCATTGACATATGCTTAATTTCTCAGGCATATTATTTAATCTCTCCAATTCTCCCTTAAAATAATTTATCTAGTGAATTATAATAATAATTATCTCACAAAGAAGTTAAGGTTAAATAATGAATATATACAAAAGCCAAGTATAGTATGTGGGAATTTAAGTTCTCAATACATATTAGGTCTTTTCATTAGTTAACTTTATAGATCTTTGATTGAATTCTTGAAAGAATAGTTCCTCGAGAAATGCTTGGCTTTTGACAAGGTTGTACCCCAAAGTAAAGTACGGCTTAGAGCCAGTAGGGGGCAGCAGAGCACCAGTCCCAAATCCACAAATCTGGGAGCTATCTCCTAAACGTTTTACAATGCAGGTGAGACAAGCCCTTGAACTTTCCCAGAGATCCAGACTAGTTGGGAAAGAACCGAAGAGCTAAAGCTGTAGTAAACGTGCTTACACAACTACAAGCTAAGATTTGGCAAAGCAGACATCCAAACAAAGACTGGAAAGCCAACTGAAATAAAAAGTAGTGTCAGCTAAGCCACATCCAGTTGCACAACAAATCATAAAAATAGTTAATAAGAGGCGAGAATGAAATTGAAATGGGTGTGATCAGATCCTCAGTTTTGGGGCAGATGAATCTCGTGGTACTGGAAGAGGTTTTACCTGCTTCTAAAACGGGGCTCCACTTTGCCCTATCGAGGACATGGCTATTTCATTGTTCAATGTCAGTCCCTCAAGGCAACCTGCTCGTACAGTGCTTCAGCCTTGGAGTGGACATTGTACTTACTAAATCATTATCAGTAGAATTATCACTAAGTGAGAAGCTAAGAAACCCTGAAGAGAAGCATAGACTCCTAGGTCAGTTTTTAAGACTTTGCCTCCCCAATACATGAGATGGTAGAGATTTCACTGCTAGACAGGATAATCTAATATTATAACAATTTTAATTTACTCTGTTTCATCCATGAGTTCCCAGGCTAAATGATCCTTTATTCACACAATGGAAATCTTAATAGTAGTATGTGCAAAGGGGATGAATAGGGCACAGCTAAGGATGTCCAACATAAGGATGTACAAAACATTTGGGGGACAGTGGGTAAAGCAGGGGACCCTATTAAGTTCAGGGTGGAATCAGAAGCTCTGCCTCCCTTGAACCAATGTACATTATGTTTTTCAGTTCTCTTGATTTAGCAGGACAAAATAGGTCATAGAATAAAAATAAGGTAAAACTATAACAGCAGAGCTCAGCTTTTGTCATATCATGTTTATACTTTGGAGACATATCCTCTTCTGGAAATTACAGGGATCTTAGTTATTTATTTTATTAGCTCAAATGGTAGATAATTAAAGTTCTTTTTTCTTATTGTAACCACATTTACCTATTTCCAGAAGTACATAAGCTAAAAGGGCAGATAAACCTCTTTCTCTAGGGTCATAAGCAGTGTAAGAATGGGGCTGAGAATTGGAGGTAGTAATGTTATCTTCTCAAAAATTTTCTATCTACTTAAACTCTTTCCAGAATATGAAAACATTTTCTTCATTTATGGACAAATATCTTGAATTGTTGCTTTCTTAAATATTCCTACATGTGACTTTCTTAAATATTCCTTCATGTGACTTTCTTAAATATTCCTTCAGTGACTTGTTATTCATGAACATCTCCAACACTTCTGCATTAGGTCTTTTAAGAAGGATGTTTAAATCTTAGGTATCAAGACATTCCACTCCCAGAGGGATGATGACTTGTCACTCACTCCTATTCAGTTTCAAATCGCTCTGGAGGTCCTTCTGCTCTTAGACAGCACTAGAGAGGTGTTATACATTGAATTGTGTCCCCCCAAAGTTCACATGTTGAAGTCCTAACTCCCAGAACCTCAGAATATGACCTTATTAGGGAATAAAGTTTTTCCTGATGTTAATTAATAAAGCTGGAGTCATTATAATAGGCTTTAATCCAATACAACTGGTGTTCTTATAAAAATGGAAACTTTGGACAAAGAGACAGACAAGCACAAAGGGAGAATTCCATTGGAGTTATGGTGCCACAGCAAATGAAGTACCAGAAGTCAGGAGACAGACCTGGAACAGATGCTTCCCTAGAGCCTTCAGAGGGATTGTAACTGCTGACACCTTGATCTCAGACTCTTAGTCTTCAGAACTCTGAGAAAATAATTTTTTGTTGTTTAAGTCACTCAGTTTGTGGTACTCTGTTGTGACAGCCCTAAAAATCTAATAGTAGAGGGAAGCAAATAGCTCTGCTGAACACTCTGTTGGTAGTTAAAGTGGCTTATTCCTCAAGACAACATTCTCACCAGGACTGTGTCTTTTGAGAAATTGTTCATTGCCACTGAAATGGCACCAGAAATATAACCTTCCTATTATATATAATTTAATTTCCATTTTTTCCTTTTACCATGGAGACAGTCTTCAACTCCATCAAGATTCCCTTTAAGGTGGGCTTCCCTGGTGGCGCAGTGGTTGAGAGTTCGCCTGCTGATGCAGGGGACACGGGTTTGTGCCCCGGTCCGGGAGGATCCCACATGCCGCGGAGCGGCAGGGGCCGTGAGTCATGGCCGCTGAGCCTGCGCGTCCGGAGCCTGTGCTCCACAACGGGAGAGGCCACAGCAGTGAGAGGCACGCGTAACGCAAAAAAAAAAAAAAAAAAAAAAAAAAAAAAAAAAAAGATTCCCTTTAAGGTTAAATTCATAAGCTTAATACCTTTGTTTATAATAATTTTAAAATTTAAACAAGGAAATATATTCTATCCATCAAAAGAAATGTTGTGAAGAATTGATGTCATCAACTCTGACAGATCCAATTGTGGCAAAGTGTCTTATAAGTATCCATAGGCCACTAAGTCTGCTCAAGCATTCTAGATGAGGCCCAATGATAGTATTAACTCTACTGAAAGTCCTACGGTTGTATGTGTAATTATTTTCTGCACTTCTGTATTGATTATTTTACAAACCTTCTTCCACATTTCATTTGATGACATCAGAGTTGTGGATCACCAAAGTTATGAAACAGATGGAAAATACAATCGAATGTCATTAAAGTAACTGTAAGACTTGTGAATATGGAAAATGAAGATAAATGAGAAAATAAGAAAGTCGTAAAAACAGTTATTTTCAGTTTTAGCAGTATGTGACTATTCACATGCTGAAATAAAATATTGAATTATAACATTTTAATACTTATGAAAGTTAACATCCTATCCGAAAAGTATGGACTGGAGTCCTCAGTTAGCAAAGTGAACTTGACAAATGGCTCAGTGTATCCCTCTTTGGTGGAGGAGAAATCACTCAAGTTATGTGTAGGTCCCCCATCCCAAAATCACTTCATTGGCTGATTGGCACCTTCAGCTTTTTGAGATGGCAACCAACACATCTGAGATGATCAGAATGTTTCCTTATTGGACATGTACCTTTCCAACATGGAAAGGTTAGAATTGAAAGCAGAAATGACATAGTAAATCAAACCTACCATAATCACACTTTGGTGTTAGAGTCAGTAGTAATATATGTAACTGGTGTTTTAAATGTCTGAGGTGTTTAAGAGAATTTGACATTAGGCTGAGATTTTATTAGATTTAAATTTACAACTTAAAGCGCACAATTGATTTTATTTTTACCAATGTTTTATTCATCTCATCTCTGAGCATAGCATCATTTTATTTTATTTATTTTTATTGGGGTATAGTTACGATTTTAGACTTATGATTTCAAGATGAAAAATGTAAATTAATCTGGCCAACATCCTAAACTGTGTTGGGATAATCAAAATAATTTGAGTAACTGTATTTTTAAGTTTGATTTCCTAGATTCTCCAAAGTTATTTTTAAGTACTTGGGGAGATTTCACTTGTTAAATCACACATTTGAAGAACATAAAAATAAAGTAGAATTATTAAATTTTTTAGTGCATTTAAATGTGAATTATAACTGAGTTGTGAATAACACTTTTCCAAAGGGCTTTAGTTTGTTTCATCTGAACTAATCAAACAAAGAAAAATTGAAGATTGTTGTCTTTCTTTATTAGATTAATAAGTGGGAATAACATTATCTGTACATTGAAATTAGGAAGAAAGTCATATTTCCACATCTGTTTCTTTAACATATTGAATATTAATTTTAAATCTAAGAAAGTGTGGATAGTATCGTCTGTGAATAAACAATCCCGAACATCATGAAATTCATTTTGACACTATGCCATAGCCTAAAATTTTGTTATGAAACAAGGACATGAAAACTGGCTATTCCCAGCTTTTAGGTCTTACCTTCCCAGCAATATCAAATGGTATAAACTCTGACAGGTGCTGTTTTCAGACTCTGTCAGTTTCTTCTGTGAAAAAGTTTTGAAAATCAAAGAACACCCAGTTCCAGCACCTCATTTTCAGTAGCTTTACAAGATCTTGGTTTTATTGACTCTAAATGTGGGAACCACTGCTGTTTGAAAAGTTGTACTTTAGAGGCTTTTTTTTTTTTTTTTTTGGCGGTACGTGGGCCTCTCGCTGTTGTGGCCTCTCCCGTTGTAGAGCACAGGCTCCGGACACGCAGGCTCAGCGGCCATGGCTCACGGGCGCATCCGCTCCACGGCATGTGGGATCTTCCCAGACCGGGGCACGAACCCGTGTCCTCTGCATCGGCAGGCGGACTCTCAACCACTGCGCCACCAGGGAAGCCCACTTTAGAGATTTATTGCCCTGTGGTAAGATTGCTGTTCTTTATGCTCTCAAAAGTGTAGTCTTGAAGGACTGTTCCACAGCTTTCTGAAGTAACATTGTCAAATTCGTATGATTATGTCTTTTTGTGGGCTAAGAGAGGAATTATTTTACTCTCTGGTATATTGTGTATCAAGTAGACATTTGACACTTAGGGAACAACAGGACGGCATCAACATAAATTAGAATTTACAGAGCAGTGAGCTCAGCCATATTTCTGTTACTTATGATTCTTAAACTGCTAGAGAAACCACTTAAGGAGTTTGGAAAATCATCTGCATTGGAATTCTGTGTTATATTTCTGCTTCTTGAATTAACAAGCGCTGGGACTGAGGGTATGCTACTTTATCTGCAACTTCTGGTAAATCTATAAAATGCATTATTTAGGCCACTGATCAATGTGATGTTTGTGAGCACAAATCTGGCTAATTCGTGAAACTCACAGAGGTCTATGTATTTTAACTTGCTATAGATGGCTTCAAAATTTAGTAAGATGTGCATCATATATATATAATCATGGGTTGGTTTGCTCTCTGTATATTCTTTTCTTTTTTTTAACATCTTTATTGGAGTATAATTGCTTTACATTGGTGTGTAAGTTTCTGCTTTATAACAAGTGAATCTGCTTTAAATATACATATATCCCCATATCTCCTCCCTCTTGTGTCTCCCTCCCACCCTCCCTATCCCACCCCTCTGGGTGGTCACAAAGCACTGAGCTGATCTCCCTATGCTATGTGGCTGCTTCCCACTAGGTATCTATTTTACATTTGGCAGTGTATATATGTCCATGTTACTCTCTCACTTTGTCCCAGCTTACCCTTCCCTTTCCCTGTGTCCTCAAGTCCATTCTCTATGTCTGCATCTGTATTCCTGTCCTGCCCCTAGGTTCTTCAGAACCATTTTTTTTTTTTTAGATTCCATATATATGTGTTAGAATACAGTGTTTTTCTCTTTCTAACTTACTTCACTCTGTATGACAGACTCTAGGTCCATCCACCTCACTACAAATAACTCAATTTCATTTCTTTTATGGCTGAGGAATATTACATTGTATATATGTATCACATCTTCTTTATCCATTAATCTGTTGATGGACACTTAGGTTGCTTCCATGTCTTGGCTAGTGCAAATAGAGCTGCAGTGATTATTGTGGCACATGACTCTTTTTGAATTATGGTTTTCTCAGGTTATATGCCCAGTAGTGGGATTGCTGGGTCATATGGTAGTTCTATTTTTAGTTTTTTAAGGAAACTCCATACTGTTCTCCATAGTGGTTGTATCAGTTTACATTCCCAGCAACAGTGCAAGAGGGTTCCCTTTTCTCCACAACCTCTCCAGCATTTATTGTTTATAGATTTTTTGATGATGGCCATTCTGACTGGTGTGAGGTGATACATCATTGTAGTTTTGATTTGCATTTCTCTAATGATTAGCATCCTTTCATGTGTTTGTTGGCAATCTGTATATCTTCTTTGGAGAAGTGCTATTTAGGTCTTCTGCCCATTTCAGGACTGCGTTGTTTGTTTTTTTGATATTGAGCTGCATGAGCTGCTTGTAAATTTTTGAGATTAATCCTTTGTCAGTTGCTTCATTTGCAAGTATTTTCTCCCATTCTGAGGGTTGCCTTTTCATCTTGTTTATGGTTTCCTTTGCTGGGCAAAAGCATTTAAGTTTCATTAGGAACCATTTGTTTAATTTTGTTTTTATTTCCATTTCTCTAGGAGGTGGGTCAAAAAGGATCTTGCTGTGATTAACGTCATAGAGTGTTCTGCCTATGTTTTCCTCTAAGAGTTTTATAGTGTCTGGCATTACATTTTGGTCTTTAATCCATTTTGAGTTTATTTTTGTGTATGGTGTTAGGGAGTCTTCTAATTTCATTATTTTACATGTAGCTGTCCAGTTTTCCCAGCACTACTTATTGAAGATGTTGTCTTTTCTCCATTGTATATTGTTGCCCCCTTTATCAAAGATAAGATGACCATATTTGCATGGGTTTATCTCTGGGTTTTCTATCCTGTTCCATTGATATATATTTCTGCTTTTGTGCCAGTATCATGCTCTCTTGACTACTGTAGCTTTGTAGTATAGTCTGAAGTCTGGGAGCCTGATTCCTCCAGCTCAAGTTTTCTTTTTCACAATTGCTTTGGCTATTCGGGGTCTTTTGTGTTTCCATACAAATTGTGATTTTTTTAAATTTTAGTCCTGGGAAAAATGCTGTTGGTAATTTGATAGGGATTGCATTGAATCTGTAGATTGCTTTGGGTAGTATAGTCATTTTCACAATGTTGATTCTTCCAATCCAAGAACATGGTATATCTCTCCACCTGTTTGTATCATTCTTAATTTCCTTCATCAGTTTCTTATAGTTTTCTTCATACAGGTCTTTTGTCTCCATAGGTCGGTTTATTCCTAGATATTTTATTCTTTTTGTTTTTGTGGTAAATGGGAGTGTTTTGTTAATTTCTCTTTCAGATTTATCATCATTAGTGTATAGGAATGCAAGAGATTTCTGTGCATTAATTTTGTATCCTGCTACTTTACCAAATTCATTGATTAGCTCTAGTAGTTTTCTGGTAGCATCTTTAGGATTCTCTATGTATAGTATCATGTCGTCTGCAAACAGTGACAGCTTTAATTCTTCTTTTCCTATTTGGATTCCTTTTATTTCTTTTTCTTCTCTGATTGTCATGGCTAAAACTTCTAAAACTATGTTGAATAATAGCGGTGAGAGTGGACAACTCTGCCTTGTTACTGTTAGTGGAAATGATTTCAGTTTTTCACAATTGAGAATGATGTTGGCAGTTGATTTGTCACATATGACCTTTATTATGTTGAGGTAAGATCCCTCAATGCGTACTTTCTGGAGAGTTTTTATCATAAATGGGTGTTGAATTCTGTTGAAAGGTTTTTCTGCATCTATTAAGATGATTATATGGCTTTTCTCCTTCAATTTGTTATTATGGTGTATCACATTGATTGATTTGTGTATATTGAAGACTCCTTGTGTTCCTGGGATAAGCCCACTTGATCGTGGTGTATGACCTTTTTAATGTGCTGTTGGACTCTGTTTGCTAGTATTTTGTTGAGGAGTTTTGCATCTATGTTCATCAGGGATATTAGCCTTTAGTTTTCTTTCTTTGTGACATCTTTGTCTGTTTTTGGTCACAGGGTGATGGTGGCCTCTTAGAATGGGGTTGAGAGTGTTCCTCCCTCTGCTATATTTTGAAAGAGTTTGAGAAGAATGGGTGTTAACTCTTCTCTAAATGTTTGATAGAATCCACCTCTGAAGCCATCTTGTCCTGGGCTTTTGTTTGTTGGAAGATTTTTAATCACAGTCTCAATTTCAGTGCTTGTGTCTGGTCTGTTTATATTTTCTATTTCTTCCTGGTTCAGTCTCAGAAGGTTGTGCTTTTCTAAGAATTTGCCCAGTTCTTCCAGGTTGTCTGTTTTATTGGCATATTGTTGCTTGTAATAATCTCTCATGATCCTTTGTATTTCTGCAGTGTCAGTTGTTACTTCTCCTTTTTCATTTCTAAATCTATTGATTTTAGTCTGGTCCCTTTTTTCCTTGATGAGTCTGGCTAATGGTTTCATTTTTGTTTATCTCTTCAGAAAACCAGTTTTTAGTTTTATTGACCTTTGCTATTGTTTCCTTCATTTCTTTTTCATTTATTTCTGATCCGATTTTTATGATTTCTTTCCTTCTGCTAACTTTGGGCTTTTCTAGTTCTTCTTTTTCTAATTTCTTTAGGTGTAAGGTTAGGTTGTTTATTTGAGATGTTTCTTGTTTCTTTAGGTAGGATTGTATGGCTATAAACTTCTCTCTTAGCAGCGCTTTTGCTGCATCCCATCGGTATTGCGTCGTCATGTTTTCTTTGTCATTTGTTTCTAGGTATTGTTTGATATCCTCTTTGATTTCTTCAATGATATCTTTGTTATTTAGTAGTGTATTGTTTAGCATCCATGTGTTCTTATTTTTTTTACAGATTTTTCTCTGTAATTGATGTCTAGTCTCACAGCGTTGGGATCAGAAAAGATACTTGATATGATTTTAATTTTCTTAAATTTATGAGGGCCTGATTTGTAACCCAAGATATGATCTATCCTGGAGAATGTTCCATGAGCACTTGAGATGAAAGTGTATTCAGTTGTTTCTGCATTGAATATACTATAAATATCAATTAACTCCATCTTGTTTAATGTATCATTTAAAGCTTGTGTTTTCTTATTATTTTCATTTTGGATGATCTGTCCATTGTTGAAAGTGGTGTGTTAATGTCCCCTACTATGATTGTGTTACTGTTGATCTCCCCTTTTGTGGCTGTTAGCATTTGCCTTATGTATTGAGGTGCTCCTATGTTGGATGCATAAATATTTACAATTGTTATATCTTCTTCTTGGATTGATTCCTGGATCATTATGTAGTGTCATTCTTTGTCTCTTCTAATAGTCTTTATTTTAAAGTCTATTTTGTCTGATATGAGAATTGCTACTCCAGCTTTCTTTCAATATCCATTTGCATGGAATATCTTTTTCCATCCCCTCACTTTCAGTCTGTATATGTCCCTAGATCTGAAGTGGATCTCTTGTAGACAGCATATATACGGATCTTGTTTCTGTATACATTCAGCCAGTCTATGTCTTTTGGTTGGAGCATTTAATCAATTTTCATTTAAGGTAGTTATTGATATGTATGTTCCTATTACCATTTTCTTAATTGTTTTGGGTTTGTTCGTGTAGGTCTTTTCCTTCTTTTTGTTTCCTGCCTAGAGAAGTTAATTTAGCATTTGTTGTAAAGCTGGTTTGGTGGTGCTCAATTGTCTTAGCTTTTGCTTGTCTGTACAATTTGAATTTCTCCATCAAATCTGAATGAGATCCTTGCTGGATAGAGTAATCTTGGTTGTAGGTTTTTCCCTTTCATCACTTTAAATATGTCCTGCCACTCCCTTCTGTCTTGCAGAGTTTCTCCTGAAAGGCCAGCTGTTAACCTTATGGGGGTTCCCTTGTATGTTATTTTTCCCTTGTGCTTTTAATATTTTTTCTTTGTATTTAATTTTTGATAGTTTGATTAATATGTGTCTTTGCATGCATCTCTTTGGTTTTATCCTGTAAGGACTCTCTGTGCCTCCTGGACTTGACTTTTTCCTTTCCCATATTAGGGAAGTTTTCAACTATGATCTCTTCAAATATTTCCTCAGTCCCTTTCTTTTTCTCTTCTTCTTCTGGGACCCCTATAATTCGAATATTGGTGAGTTTAATGTTGTCCCAGTGATCTCTGAAACTGTCCTCAATTCTTTTCATTCTTTTTTCTTTATTCTGCTCTTCAATAGTTATTTCCACTATTTTATCTTCCAGGTCACTTATCTGTTCTTCTGCCTCAGTTATTATGCTATTGATTCCTTCTACAGAATTTTAAATTGCATTTATTCTGTTGTTCTTCATTGTTTGTTTCCTTTTTAGTTCTTCTAGGTCCTTGTTAAACATTTCTTTTATTTTTCCATTGTATTTCCTAGATTTTGGATCATCTTTACATTCGTCTGATTTCGTTTTCAGGTAGACTGCCTATTTCTTCTTCTTTCATTTGGTCTGGTTGTTTTTCACCTTGCCCCTTCATCTGTTCTCTGTCTTCTAAATTTGCTTAACTTACTGTGTTTGGGATTCCCTTTTTGCAGGCTGCAGGTTTGTAGCTCCCATTGTTTTTGGTGTCTACCCCCAGTGGTTAATGTTGGTTCAGTGGGTTTTGTATGTTTCCTGTTGGAGATGTCTGGTACCTGCGTTCTGGTGGATGAGGCTGGATCTTGCCTTTTTGGTGGACAGGACAGAATCCAGTGGTGTGTTTTGGGGTGCCTGTGACCTTATTATGATTTTAGGCAGCCTCACTGCTAATGGGTGGGGTTGTGTTCCTGTCTTGCTTGTTTTTTGGCATAGGGTGTGTAACAGTGTAGCTTGCTGATTGTTGAGTGGAGCTGAACCTTAGCATTGAGATGGATATGTCTGGGGGAGAGTTCACCATTTGAAATTATGTGTAGCCAGGAGGTCTCTGGTGGACCAATATCCTGAACTTGGCTCTCCCACCTCAGAGGCACAGGCCTGACACCCAGCTGGAGCCCCATGCCCCTGTCAGCCACACAGCTCAGAAGAAAAAGGAGAAAAAAAGAAAGAAGGAAAGAAAAATAAAATAAAATAAATGTTATTGAAATAAAAAATAATATTAGAAATTTAAAAATTAATTAATAATGAAAAAAGAAAAAAAAAGAATAAGAAAGAAAGAAGAGAGCAACCAAACCAAAAAACAAATCCACCAATGATAACCAGCACTAAAATCCATACTAAAAAAAAAAAAAAAAGGACACACAGAACTGTAGGACAAATGGTAAAAGTAAAGCTATACAGATAACATCACACATAGAAACATACATGCTCACAAAAAGAAAAAAATGAAAAGAAATATATACTCATATATATATAAAAAAAGGGAAGAGAGCAACCAAATCAATAAACAAATCTACCAATGATAATAAACTCTAAATGCTAAACTAAGATAAACATAAAACAAAAAACTAATTAGATGCAGAAAGGAAACCCCAAGTCTTCAGTTGCTCCCAAATTCTACTGCCTTAATTTTGGGATGATTCGTTGTCTATTCAGGTATTACAGAGATGCAGGGTACATCAAGTTGATTGTGGGGATTTAATCCACTGCTTTTGAGGCTACTGGGAGAAATTTCCCTTTCTCTTCTTTGTTTGCACAGCTCCTGGGGTTCAGCTTTAGATTTGGCCCCGTGTTGGCATGTAGCTTGCCAGAGGGTGTCTGTTCTTTGCTCAGCCAGGACAGCATTAAAGGAGCAGCTGATTAGGGGGCTGTGGCTCACTCAGGCTGGAAGGGAGGTAGGGGTACAGAATGCAGGGTAAGCCTGTGGTGACAGAAGCCGTCATGACGTTGCAACAGCCTTAGGCATGCCATATGTTCTCCCGGGGAAGTTGTCCCTGGATCACTGGACCCTGGCAGTGGCAGGCTGCACAGGCTGCCAGGAGGGGAGGTGTGGATAGTGGCCTGTGCTTGCACACAGGCTTCTTGGTTGCTGCATCAGCAGCCTTAATGTTTCATGCCTGTATCTGGGGTCTGTGCTATTAGCTGCAGCTCACGACCATCTCTGGAGATTGTTTAGGCTGTGCTCTGAATCCCCTCTCCTTGAGGACCCTGAAACAATGGTCTCTTGCCTCTTCAGCAGGTCCAGACTTTCCCACACTCCCTTCCGGCTAGCTGTGGCACACTAGCCCTCTTAGGCTGTGTTTACGCAGCCAACTGCAGTCCTCTACCTGGGATCTGACTTCGGAAAGCCCGAGCCTCAGCTCCTAGCCCTCCCCGGCCCTGGTGGGTGAACAGAGAAGCCTCTCAGACTGGTGAGTGCTGTTCGGCACTGATCCTCTGTGCAGTAATCTCTCCACTTTGCCCTCTGCACCCCTGCTACTGCGCTCTCCTCTGTGGCTCTGAAGCTTCCCCCCCACCCCCATCTCCACCCGTGAAGGGGCTCCCTAGTGTGTGGAAACCTTTCCTCCTTCACGGCTCTCTCCCAAAGATGCAGGTCCCGTCCCTATTCTTTTGTCTCTGTTTTTTCTTTTTTCTTTTGCCCTACCCAGGTACGTGGGGGAGTTTCTTGCCTTTTGGGAAGTCTGAGGTCTTCTGCCAGCGTTCAGTAGGTGTTCTGTAGGAGTTGTTCCACATGTAGATGTATTTCTGATGTATTTGTAGGGAGGAAGGTGACCTCCACATCTTACTCCTCCTCCATCTTGAAGGTCTCTCCTGCTCTCTGTGTTTTCTTTTGTTTGCATTTAGTTTTCCTCTTCCTGCTAATGGAGTAAATTTTGATACCATCTCTTGGTCTGTCTCTGATGAAGGGGGAAGCCAAGGTAAGGAACTCTGATATGAGCCATGGAATGGAAAACCCTCTGGCCAAGGATTGTGCACTTGACTCTGGTTCATGAGACATGTTTTTGGTCAAATTAATTAGTTAGCCTGGACACATTTTAAAATAAAATGAAAGTTGTAATAATCACAATGTATTTATTCAGGTTGCTGAGGGAAATGTCTTTCCTTCTACAGGAGTTACGGAAATTAGGGCTTTAACAGTTAAAGTGGTTATAATTCAATATGCCAAGAAAAGCATTTTTTAGTTTTATTTTTACATTATTTCTTTGTCAGTGAATTGCATGCTTCTTTATCATTGTGTCTGACTTTCTAGTACAGTGCTTGGTAGATGCCATTTTATAAACTTTGGAGGAATAAATGAGTGAGCCACCATTCTCCATTTGTTAAATATAGTTACATAATAAATCCCCCCTCCCCACCAAATAGAGATTTATTGTCTTGGACAGCTTCTGTGGACCATAAATTTGGAATTGACTTAGCTGGGTAGTTCTGGCTCAAAGTCTCTTATGAGGTTATAATCAAAATGTCTGGATCTATTCTTAGAACTACATGTATGTGTTCACATCTTAGAAGCTGGCTTCCCCTAGAGCAAATGGTGGATCCTATTTGAGAACAAGGAAAACAAATCCCAAAGAGAACAAGGCATAAGCTGTAATATTTTTTATAGTTTAACCTTGGAAATCACCCACCTTCATTTCCATAACATCCTGTAGGTTAAACAGACCAGTCGTATTTAATATGGACACACACTATACAGGGGCATGAATACCAGGAGACAGGGATTACTGGGGCCAGCATGGAGGCTGGCTAGTATACATTTATAGACACTTTACATTTGACAAAAGCTTTTACGTTTACTAAGTCATTTTCCCATCTGATTTAAATCTTTTAGGTTAGAATGAGGCAAGTGCGACACAAACAATTGGTCAATTCATTATTATTCTTAAGGGTCAAGAAATATATACTTAATAAACTCTGGAAATATAAAGTGAGCAGAAGAATGATGTTAACAAATGTGTACCAGTTCAACTTTTCCTAGCTATTTTCCAAACCCCTTGCTGTAAAATTCTATGCACATCCAGATGCAGTATAGAATCTGAAGCATCTCTATCAATCTCAGATTTGCCTAGTTAAAGCTTGAGCTTTCATAAGAATGAAACCACCTCAGTTAACATCAGTGAAGTCCTTTAGCTTAAGTGCAAGAAGTCAATCACGGAAAAATCACAAAGCATAAAGTAACCCATAAAATAACACTGCCCGTTGGATCTCTCAGGAAAAACAAGAAGTGAGAGGGAAAGATGCTTTCTGAAAGCATGCACAACCTCTCCTGGCAAAACAAAAGCAAAAAAACAAATTACAGTGTATGTTTACGCTAGAATGGCTATTACCTTATGAAAAGTCAAAGAACTTTTCCACAAAAATAAGGTCATCCCATCCCAGAGTAAGAGCTGTCACTAAACTGAGGCCAACCTTACTGACAAATACGGTGGTGTTGGCGGGGTGTTGGCGGGGTGTTGGGGGACGGGAGGGAGAAACCAAACCCTGAAAATTTAAGAAAATCATGCAGTTAAAAACTACACTTTCTGCAATTTTGTCTTTTGTTTCTTTTATGTTTTGTTTTACCTGGATTTCCTTTTTTAACTTTTTGTTTGTTTGTTTTTTAATGGGAATAACATATGTCTTCTTCTGTTTGGGAATAGTTAGCTAGGGGGTAATAGTCTCAGTAATTCATAGTAGTAAATTATTCAGAATGGAGGAAGTTATTATTTTCCCATAAATTACCTAGTTTAGCCAGTTCTGGGTGATTTGTGTTTGAAGAAATCTTCCATCACTGATGGAGAAAAGGGAGAAAAGAGCTCCCACTGTTTTTCTCCTTCCATGTGCCAGGCATTGTAAAAAACAGTCTACTTTTTAAATTTTATTTATTTATTTATTTTATTTTTTGGCCATGCACTGTGGCTTGTAGGATCTTAGTTTCCCAGCCAGGGATCGAACCCATGCCCCCTGTGGTAGAAGCATGACGTCCTAACCACTGGACCACAAGGGAATTCCCTCAAAACAGTCTACTTTTATTACCTCATTTAAACTCCATAACAAACTGATGAAGGATAATCTGAGATGCAAAGTGTATGAGGAAGCTGAAGATTAGAGGTAGCTATTGTTTGTAGTTAGTAGTGAAGAAGTGGCAGAGCCAGAATTTTGTCTGAGCCCCGACCTCTCTCTACTACTCCCTGCTGTCTCCCAGGGAAAATAAATGTTCTGCAAATCTTCCCTCTAACATCATTTAAGACTGAGTAAGGCTGTCAAATGATTTTACCAGAAACCATAGAATTTGGAGAGAGATAGAGAACTAGAAAATGATGACCAAATCATATCACATTACTTTAAAGATAAACAAAACTTAAAGTTCCTAAATAATTCTCTGCTTTCAAAAAGCAATAAAGATGTCTGTTAGATAAAATAATTGTATTTTCAATGACATACAGGTATGATGGCAGATCCTAACTCAATTGAGTGTTGTTTTATTCACTCTTCTTCTGTGAACACTGTCACACAAACACTAACACTATTTGCGCTAACATTAATTGCACTAACACTATTTGACCAGAATGCCTTTCTGGCATTGCACTCAGATTTGTGCTTAATTCTGTACCCATTTCTGTTCACCTGATGACCAGGCATGACTCCTATCTCTCACCAACCATCCCTTCAAATGTAGCCTGAATGGCTTTTTGAGGTATGTAGGTGATTAACTAATGCTCACCACACCAGTGTATTCCAAACACTGTAATGATAGCTGTCTTAATTTCTTGGGGGTAAGCCTGTCTAAAGGGGAAAATAATATTTAAAGAACACTGTTTAAAAATACATTAGAATTCTCCTAGTCCAATACCTTACATTCATGAAAGAATTGAACATAAACACAAACACTGATTGCTAGCCAGGCCATGCTCTAGAATTTTGACAACCTCCTTCAATTTATTGCTCCAATATTTTGATAATCCTACCATCATGAAGTTTATTTTTAGTTGCTTTAAGTTTCAAGGTACTCAAGTCCTCCTAAGCTCTTTTCAATCTTTGTTTGCTTTCTAGTGATCAATCCGCATGTATTTTAACTTCAGTCTAAGTAATTCATTGTTCAATTAACATTTCTTGGCTTCTATAAATTATTCTTCAGTTAAGTTTGGGGTAAGGTAATTGGTTTAACCGGTGGCAGCTCCTGCTCATCTGCATGACCACAGAGGCTCTCTGAGATGTTATGCTGTTCTTGATGCCATGTGCAATCTACATGCAACTTTTCTTCAAATAAAGTGCTATTGAGGTCCGAAGAAAGGTTATACACTCATTTAAGGGAAGTCTAGAGCTATTAGCACAGCATTTTCAGTCCTTCTCAAACTCATTCCTCTATGAATCTTCATGAATTTATATGACTCTGTCATACAGAATACAGATATCTTTATCATCATCATCATAGATCACTGCTGTACCTCTTGCTAATTCTTCTTGTGTCTGATAACTTTTACAGAACTTCAGAATATCAACATTTTCATTTACTGAAATGACCAATCCAAGATTGAAGGAAGGAGGCAAAACCTGTAAGAAATCTTTTGGTGACTCTGTAGTGTGTGCATGCGTAGACACAAGCATAACCTCGACAAGGGAAAATGCAAACAGAATGAGGAAAATCTATTTTCCTCTTGTTTTGATTATCAAAAAGAAGTTCATCCACTTGCTAGGGAGTGGAGTGTAATGAGGAGGGGGAATCAGACAAACTGTCAGAATTTGTTACAGCCTAGTTTAGTTCTTCTCAATTTTTATTAAATTTATATAGATCAACTGGGGGTCTTGTTAAACTACAGTTTTCACCTACGGTAGTCCTGGGGTAGGAGCTGACATTCGGAATTTCCTACAAGTTCCTAGGTGATGCTGACTTTGGCATTTGGGTAGAAAGAACTTGGTTAACTAACTTTGAAGAAGTCCCTTGTCCTTTTTTGTTTTTGTTTATGTATTTACAAAATAAAATGCTGGACTCAATAATATGCAAGGAGCCTGAATCGCACAAGCCCTCAGTACCTCTGTTAACATATATTACTTTATATCCTTTGTGACTTTGTCATAAATTTACTTAAGAAGATAATTTGGTAACTTACTTCTTTTCATGCCCTAATGAAGCTAGAATCACAGTTAAGAAAATATTTGAGGTTGATTAAAGATTTTTTCATAATTAAATTACAAGCCATAGCTTCATGATACAGAAACATACTAAGAAAATAATTGAATGTCTATAGAACAAAAGCTGTGTATGTTCATATGGTCTTTATTTTTAAGAATATTGTACTTATCTGTGAATTCATATATATATATTTCATGAAAAATGTAAATATATATACATACATGCACATGTAAGAGAATATGTATATGTATATTTGCTGTTGATACTTACTTTTAACATCATTTTATGGAAATCTTCACAAATACAAAAATGCAAAGAAACCTATATACCAATCCCCCAATTTAAAAAATGTAAATATTTTTACTAGTTTTGTTTTATCTATTCCCTATCCTCCCACCAACTCATTTTTTTGTGAAGGTTGGATTATTTTAAAGTAAATGCTAAATATAATATAAGTGCGAATATTATTTTACTACAACATTTACTACAACATTAAAAATCTTTCAAAGAGAGTGTTGCTCTTTCAAGACAACACTTTATTTGCATGTGTAATTCTGAAACATTGCATAAATCCAGTGGTGTACCGGTAGATGTTTAACAACTGGCTCTCTGAAAGCAACAAAACAAAATAAAAACCACTGGTTTGCTGCGTTTACAATTTCTCTGGTGTAAATATTTCCACTATGGCCAGTTTCAAGCCAGCAACTTGACATTATTGAATATGGATTTGAAAAGAGATGCTTACAACTGTTCTCCTGAGCCAAAATAAGCTGACTCCAGCATACCACTCTATAAGCCTCCTTATTCAAATACATGGTTTGGGCACATACATGTATGCTTCCCTCTGCAACTCAAATATAAGTTTTGTGTCATTTTAAGTGTAAAATGGATATCTTATCTCTATAAATAATTTATGCCAGCAATTTACCAAAGTATTTCTGTCAATTGCCTGCATGGGAGGTGCAGAATATGCTAGAAATAATGATTTCTTAATTAAATTAAACAATGTCATATATCTCTATCATGGCACCTTGTACCAATGGGCACTCAATAAAAATGAAACACTGCAATATGCAAATACAGTTATAATTATGCAAAAATACATATTCTCTTTCATATATAATCAAGGCAGAGCACTGGATATTTTATTTAAAATAACATTCTTAAGTTATATAGGTGATTTATATTCAAAACCTAAAATGCCTGGGGCTGTTCTGTTTCCAGGCATGTGAGTCATCTAAAATCAAGAGATGGAAATCCAGGGGGCATGATGTTAAATAATGCATGAGTGATATAATTTTATTTTGTATCTCATTAGGAAAATTTTGCAGGAGACATAATGTTAAAAAAAATCTTTTTTTTAGACACCATTTTTTCAGCATCATCACATTTAAAGAGGGAATTTTCAGACAAACTGATGGGAAATCATATGAAGTTATAATGCAGTACAGACAGTTGCTATTCTGTGTATCAAAAGGAAAATCATGAGTCTCATTTTTAATTCAAGTTTCAGTCTCTTTCTCTCTATTTCCCCTTTTTAATCTTCTGCAACAAACAATTTCAAATCTCCTCCACCTAATAAAATGTAAATTACCTCTTGAGTTCAAAGTTATCAGAGAGGTTTTATTAGCTCTTTTCCTGTACAACGTTGTGGTAAGGAACCAGGTTATATAAATAATCATCTTTTCCCTTATCTCCTGACTTCTATCTATAATTAGTGGTCTACATCACCTTACCTTACAGAGAACAATTTCTTCATAAACAAATAGTGGTCTGGTGCAGATGTGGCTGAGTGTCCTAAAAAAACTGTATATCATTTTGCTGCATTTTAAAGCCTACAATTTCATGCCCAGCACTTGGCATTGTAACCATGGTATCTGCAGTTAGATGCTGGATCCAGAAACATCAAATAGAAGGATCATTTCCTGGGTCTGTTGTTTACAGTCAAGAGTCTAAAAGGGACAGATTGTGAAAGCATGTGTGTATACTAAAGATATTTATTATATTTAAAAAAATACCCACTTTAGAAAATTTGTTATTTGAAGCTTTTACCAGAAAAATAATTACAAACATGTTCATTTGCTTTATGTATGATCCTTGGTTTTTACAGTTTCTCTTCAAATAAAAATATTTTAGCTGGGTTTTCTCAAGTTTCTTTATCAAGAAAGAGGTACTGTGAGGAATAACTGAGCTGTATCTTTCCAATTTGTAGATTTTGATATAAAGCACACACATGCACACACACACATTTAAAATATAAAGGTACAATTTTTAAAATTATGGTTACCTTATTCAGGTACCAAAGCATTTTAAAAAAAATCTCAGTGTGTTGATTAGACTCTGTGTTGGAGTCTATTTTTATTTTTATTTTTGCTGCTCAGCGTGTATTTCCCCTTTCTAACAACTTTCCAATCTACCTTTAGGAATGTTTTACACTCATTGGTGTTTTGTTGGGGAAATTTATCCAGGTTCTCTACCTACACTTAACAGAAACTAGAGGAGCTCCTGCAAACTTCTTCAGCCAAATATCTCCTATCAACTGTCTTCCCTTCCTCACAATTTAACTTGTATGATGGGCAGTATTATGGTCTAATCTTGAGCAATAAGACTTTCTCTCTCAGGAATTACGAATGTCACCTCATACAAGAGATTGAAACAGAGACCAAGTTTGTTGTTGTTGTTCATTTACTTGTTTCCTGTATTTTCTTGGTTAAGGCTTGAGTCTTAATTACTTCAATAATCAAAAGACCCATCAATGGACTTAACTAAACCAGATGCAATTTACTCAAGAAGGAACTTTTTAAAATTTATGTTATTGAAGTATAGTTGATTAACAATGTTGTGTTAATTTCTGCTGTATGGCAAAGTGATTCAGTTTACATACATATATATATATATATATCATATTCTTTTCAATTATGGTTTATTACAGGATATTGAATATACTTCTCTGTGCTATACAGTAGGCCCTTGTTGTTTATCCATTCTATATATAATAGGTTGGATATATATATATATCCTCTCTCTTGGACCTCCCTCCCATCCTCCCCATCCCATCCATCTTGGTCATCATAGAGCACCGAGCTGAGCTCCCTGTGCTGTACCACAGGTTCCCACTAACTATCTGTTTTACAAATGGTAGTGTATTTATGTCAAACCTAATCTCTCAATTCATCCCACTCTCCCCTTCCCAACCTCTGTCCACACATTTGTTCTCTACATCTGTGTCTCCATTCCTGCCCTAGAATGGCTACATTTTTAATAGAGTTTACTGGAAAAAAACTCAAATTATTTATAATATACTGGGCCTAATTCGCTGAATTAAGTCCCTCCCCCACCCCCCTCTTCCTTGGTAACCACAAGTCTGTTCTCTATGTTTGTGAGTCTGTTTAGTAGATAAGTTCATCTGTGTCATATTTTAGATTCCACATATAATTGATATTGTGGTATTTGTCTTTCTCTTTCTGACTTCCTTCATTTAGTATGATAATCTCTAGGTCCATCCGTGTTGCTGCAAAAGGCATTGTTTTATTCTTTTTTATGGCTGAGTAGCATTCTCAAGAAGGAATTTAACTACTTCCTTACTTAGCAGAAAAACCTGCCTTGTGATTTAAAATAATTCCCACCAGTACTTTTTTTTTTCCTCTCTGTTCATTTAGTATTGTAAATAGGTATTATAATAGAAAAGAAAATGTGGTATATTTATGTTCTGAATCACAAGTCTCTGGTACTGCCATCTGGTGACAATATCTGTTTGGAGGCCATTTAAGAAGTAAGACACCCTGGGACTGTTCCAGGTTGTGGTGGAACCGTATAGGGTCAGAGGCTGGGACTGTGACAGCTGTGTAAGCCAGACTTACTGCCAATAGGTGGTTAACTGACACACTCAGTGGCCATGTCCTCAGAAACCCTATATGAACCACATGATTCTGGGTGAGAAGAACACATATTCTTTAAGAGTCACGATATAATTCATTAAAGAGAAATCTTTTTGGTTTTCTTTGGTTTGGTTTTCTGAAAAATGGTTGAAAGTTCTGAATTCTAAGCTATTTTAGGTTTGGACCAAGGACAGGACATATTCTTGTTTCACCTTGGATAAGTCACTTATCCTGGACCTTATTTTTCTTTACCTATAATAAAATCCAGGCTAATTATCCATATAGCAATGTGGTTAGCCTATGAGTTAAAGCACTTTGCATTTTCTAGTTAAAATGAAATATGTAGTCTAATTAAACAATAATATAATAATGATTAATCCTTTTTCACAATTTAATTATGCTATGTGTATGATTAATCATTGTAATTTAAAGTGTATAATAAGCAAGTAGAATAATTATGTATAATGGAACATGAGGTGTAGGTTAAAAGGTATATATTTAAATTACTCATAAGTATCCTTGAAAAATTATTAAATGATATTACTGAATATGCCTTTAATGTAATTACTCTCAAGGTTTTATATGTAAAAGGCAGGCATTTCCCTCCTCTCCCTTGCACCAGAAGGAAGCTTTCTCTTATTTTCTCTATCTTCTTTCTCCAGCTGAGTGTGTATTTTTAAGTGCTCTGCATTTTTTACTCAAGTCTTCTAAAAAGGGAACAGAAGAGATCTGAGATTTTTGGAAGGACAGACAGGGTCAACTCTTCTGGTAGAATCTTTAATGCTAGTCTTAATTTGAAAAAACTATTTAAATATAGACAACTTCCATCACACCAGCACCTGATCTTTAATTGCCTGATTTGGAGGTGAGTTTATCCATACAATGTCAAGGAAAGGTTAGAGTTTTTTAAAATTTACTTTAGCAAAAGGGCAGTATTCCATGAGAGGATGTGACCCAACATTCCCTGTGGTTCTTGCTGCTTCATATCAAGAGAGGTGATTATTAACATTTTCCCTCTCTCATAGTACATAGGAGAAGGATATCTGAAATCTGCTTATTCAGTAATTTTTCATTTAGAAAATATGTGGATTGTGTCCATATTTCATATAAACATTCAGTGGATGAAATCTATAACTATAAAATGTCCACATTGCAATCCAGTGCCTTCCTTAGTAAGGAAGATAAGTTCCCAGTGTTCCAAAGTGAAACTTGTGCTAGAAATAATGGTTACATTTTTTTTAACTCTATTTTATTTTTTAAATCTTTTTTTTATTGTAGTATAATTGCTTTAAAATGTTGTGTTAGTTTCTGCTGTACAATGAAGTGAATCAGCTATATGTATACATATATATCCTCTCTCTTGGACCTCCCTCCCATCCTCCCCATCCCATCCATCTTGGTCATCATAGAGCACCGAGCTGAGCTCCCTGTGCTGTACCACAGGTTCCCACTAACTATCTGTTTTACAAATGGTAGTGTATTTATGTCAAACCTAATCTCTCAATTCATCCCACTCTCCCCTTCCCAACCTCTGTCCACACATTTGTTCTCTACATCTGTGTCTCCATTCCTGCCCTAGAATGGCTACATTTTTAATAGAGTTTACTGGAAAAAAACTCAAATTATTTATAATATACTGGGCCTAATTCGCTGAATTAAGTCTACTTTGAGATTTCTTTTAGCCTAGTTGAGGAAATTAACTGACATTTAGTAACAGTTTTCAATGTGAAAGACATACTAGGTTTCAAACAAATGGCTCAGAGTTTAATATTGTAAAACGACTTAGTGTTAAGTTAGGGCCTGGCTATTCTAAGAAATACACCACAAGGATCATCGTTTCTTGGCAGGGATAATAAGAAGATGTAAGTAGCATTTTCCTCCTCTAACAGCCTAGAATCCATGATACTTATATTGAGCACAGTGTTTCACTAAATGACTAAACAAAAGAAAAAAAAAAGAAGATTCAAAAAGCAAGTGTCATTTGTAATGCCTTCAGGGAATTATTCCTTAATCCCACACTATGAATGACTCCCAGCAACATCAGCAGGAATTAAGCATGTATCTAAAAAGGCACATAAGCAATCTGAGGTGACAAGACCTTAGCTGAGTCTTGCTATTATGAATCATGCTAAATCATAGCATCAGGCAGTGCAACAGAGATGAAAAAGCTAGGTAAGAACTGCAGACAATGCATTTCTCAAGAGATATTAGTGTAGCTCCTTGGTGGGGTGGGTATATGCAGTGAGAAGGAGAGGAAAGGAAAAAGGAACTGAAAAAGGAGATGCAGTCCAAATAGATTCCATTGTACAACAAGAGGCAGTTCCACTGAACTACAGAGCATGTTTTGATTTCTCCATCTATTTCTGCTCACTTTGCCATCAGGTTGAGCTTTTAACAAAAGTAGACTAGTTTATGAAATAATTCTCTTGGCTTGACAAGTACCAATGTGGTCATAAATAGTTTTGACCTATTATGTATGTAGGGAACACAACATTGCACATGGACTTGTTAGAGTACAGCTGGGTTAAGAGTTCTAAAGATGAATAATGATAAAAGGTATAGATGGCAAATGATAAATTAGTACTGTAAACCTTACCTGAACTTCCCTGATGGTCCAGTGGTTAGGACCAATGCAGAGGACAGGGGTTCAACCCCTGGTCAGGGAACTAAAATCCCACATGCTGTGTGGCAGCTGCCAAAAAATTAAAAAAAAAAAAAAAAAAAAAAGGAAAA
>NW_020172369.1:3784676-3960433 GCF_003031525.2 Neophocaena asiaeorientalis asiaeorientalis | reverse complement strand
CCGCCAAAAAAAAAAAAAAAAAAAAAAAAAAAAAAGGAAAACATACCCTACCTGTTATGGAAGTCCAGAGTGAATTGCCATCTAAACAAGTTTCACTCTGCAAACAGGGCTTAAGTGGGATCTTGAAGGAAGGCTATAGTTTAAACTGCACGTTAGGAGAAGGTATTCCAGAGCTGTGATACTGAGTAAGGATCAGGAGGCAAAGTGTGTAGGCCACGCCAGGAAGATAATAAACTGATTATTTTGGTGCGAGAAGAGAAATTCCACTGGACATGAAGCTGGTATTCCTGTGTTGGGCCAGAGTTAGTCATTTTTAGCTTCTCCAGATTCCTCTCTCCTCCCAGGCTTATTCTCTGCAATTATTAATAGGCTAACGAGTAAATGGGTTTCATTCATTCATTCAGTTTGTAGTATGTAATGGTCTGTTTTATGTACCAATGACCAGGCTATAGTCCACAGTTATTCAATCAAACACTGATCTTCATATTGCCGTGAAGATGTTTTCTAGATGTGATTAAAATTTATATAGTTTACAGTAGGTAGGGAAGGTTGTCCTAGATAATCTGAGCAGGCCTGATTTAATTAGTTAAAAGACCGTAAGAGCATAACTACTGCTTCCTAGAAGAAGAAATTCCACCTCTGGATAGAAGCTTCAACTTCTGCTTGAGAGTTCCAGCCTGCCCTTCCTGATGGCTGACTTCAGATTTCTAACTTACATAGCCAGCCCCATAATCACATTAGCCAATTCCTTGCAATAAATCTCTTAATATATATTTAGTTCTGTTTCTCTGGTGGAACCTCGACTGACACAAAATGCATTAACAAATAGATTTGGAGGGATGTAATGGAAAAATGCTTTAATGCTTTAGTAGGAAAATGTTTTGTGAAAAGTGGAACTTAGAAAAGATTCAATCTAGTGGTAATGCATAGGGAATATTGCAGGAGGAATGTATGTTGGAGGCAATCTGGCTGGAATGTGGAGCTAATTTTTATAGCTCAGTGTTCTAGAGCTCAGCCAGGAGTATGGGATTCCTGTTGAAAGAAATAAGGGACCTGAGGAATCAGAGTCACAAGTGAAGTTAAAATTTGTTGAAAAAAAGTTGATGATTGAGAATATACTGGAGGTAATAAATCCAAATGTATCCAAAGTAGGAGTCTTGGTGGCAGGTGTTCTGGAACCAGGTAGAGATCAAGTAAAGGCTAAAGCAGATCAGAGGTCAAAAGAACCACTGATGATGTGGTTCTAGGAATATTCAAACTGGCTTAAAAAGCCAAGGATGGGAAGAGATTGGAAAACTAAAACAGGTTAAAAAACAGGTTACTAAAAACTAAAACAGGTTAAAAAGCAGGTTACTAAAACAGGTTAAGATGCCATAGCAATATATCATAAATGAAATAGCATAAGGCAGTGTTGAAAATGGAAAAGAATGGAATAGAGGAAGATGACATTAAAAAAGAAAAGAATTCACATTTGCCAAAAAATTATTACACTAATAGAAAAAAAGGAAAGCAATGGCACTCCCGAGCTCACAAAGTATTCAACCATGAGACCAAGTGCACCCAGAAACATACCTCTTTGTGACTCTTAACAGAGTAATGATCCACCATGACACAAATATTCTACAGTGACTCAGGTATTCTAATATCTTATGTTTCAACAAAACAGTAGACATATTAAACTATTGGGCAATGACTTTAGACTGCTTCTTTATTCCAATCTAATTTTTCCTTATTTTCTTTTTTCTACTTTATCAGTAATCTAATTACCTTTGCGACACTGATTAAGACAGTAAATTCTCCCATAAACGGCCCTGGTTGCAGATATCATTGCCCATTTTTATTGTAAATAAAACTAGATCTTCCAAGCATTGATAGTTAATCTTTCTTTTACTCTCAGCTTTTGACAATCCAGAAGACCTCTGAAGCACCATTTCCTGTATGTAACCTCAAGGATTTGTCCGTGAAACAATTACAGATTTGATGAGCTATCTTTGAAAATGTGACCCTGAAGTTGTATTGGTCATTAGCAAATGTAAAAGGAAGGGGAACAGTGTTCATTTCGACACACTTTTCCAGAATATTTTTTCACTTGAAGTCAGGTTATGCTGCACTATAGCTACTTATAGACATATATTTGTTGACAAGCAGCTATTTGATACACCTTAAAAATGGAGTAGGTTTAAAATTCATCAGGAATGCTTGGGATTAGATATCAGAAAGAATACTAAAGTTGCAAAGCATTAGTCAAGGCCATTGAGAAAGAAAGAGGCATTTAAGAAAAGGTTCTGAAATTTATTTTTCTGAGATGATTGAAATCAAATTCAGTTCAGAGACAGGGTATTTAAATGCCACCCTTTTGAAGTATTTGGCTGAATATTTATACAGTGCTTTGTACTTAGAGTCACATAGACTAGCATTCCAGTGTCAGATCCACAACACATTAGTGTGTTGACAATGACAAATTATTTAACCTCTTAAACCTCCATTATCTCATCTCAAAAATGGGGAGGTGGTGATAACAGTGTCTACCTGTTAGAATTCTTATAATAAATGCAACTAATATGTTTAGTGCCATGCAAATGCCATGGTCTCTATTCTCTTGTAATTGGTATTGATCAACATAATTATGTTTACCAGGCATGATTTATTTAGTAGTTATTATGAACTAGAGTTTGGAAGAAAGAAACATGACTAAGATTTTTAGTTGAGTGTGTTAAAATTAGATTACAGTCATTCTACCACTGGATAATGTGTATGGTTTTATTTTAAAGCAGTTCTCACATCTTTTCAAAAGGATATTCCAGCACCAGGCAAATGATGTCTAGTGTGGCACAGGTACAAGAGTGAGTACTGCAGTATGCATCGAAACTTCTTACAGAATTACCTTTAACCCTAGTGGTCCTTGGAAGCTGCCTCCTTAAGTGTATTATTGCATGGTACTTGACCAATCTAGCTGATTTTCTGAAACCCTTAAGCTTAGCTTAATGGTAAAAGTTTCAGGCCATTTCCAGTGAATAGGAGTTACAATTTAGACCGTTGGCAACCTCAGACAACTGAGGTTATTCGGAAGGAGCTATATCTAAATGAATGCATTCACTTGTTAGGGTTTCAGAACAGCTGTCACAGATGCCCTGCTTGGAAATAAATAAACTCTATAGATTTAAAATAAGAGTATAATTTGCTAGAAAGGGCTGCATAAAGGCTGTAAACAGAAAAGAAGGAAAAGAAAACATTTCTCATGGCTTCAATAATGTTATATCAGTTAAGGTTCATATTAAAATTGAAGATTGATACAGGCCAAAGAGATAACATTAGTGATACTAATGACAGTGATGTAACAGCATATCTAAAATCTTTTCTCAGAAAATATCCTTGTTTTAAAAATTTGATGAGCAAAAAATATAATCGTATTTGTTATTAACATTAACAAAGCATTTTCTTTTTATTGATTTATAGTTGACTTGCAATATTATATTAGTTTCAGGTGTACAACATAGTGACATGATATTTTTATAGATTATACACCATACAAAGTTGTTATAATATTATTGACTATATTCCCTGTGCTGTACCTTACATCTCTGTGACTTATTTATCTTATAACAGATAGTTTGTACCTCTTAATCCACTTCACCAATTTCACCCATCCCCCTACCCTACTCACCTCTGGCAACCACTAGTTTTTCTCTATGTGAGTCTATTTTTGTTTTGCTATATTCTTCTGTTTCACTTTTTAGATTCTACATATATGTGAAAGCATACAGTTCTTGTCTGCCTCCATCTGACTTATTTCATTTAACATAATACCCTCCAGGTCCATCCATGTTGTTGCAAATGGCAAGATTTCATTCCCTCTCTTTTTTTTAAATTAAAGTACAGTTGATTTACAATGCTATGTTAGTTTTAGGTGTACAACAGAGTGATTTGATATTTTTATAACTTATGCTCCATTTAAAATTATTATAAAATATAGGCTGTATTCCCTTTGCTGTATATTACACTCTTGTATCTCATTTATTTTATACCTAGTAGTTTGTACTCTTAATCTCCTTCTCCTATTGTGCCCATCTCCCTACCTCTCTCTCCACTGATAACCACTAGTTTTCCTCTGTATCTATGAGTCTGTTTCTGTTTTGTTATACTCATTCATTTGTTTTATTTTTTAGATTCCACATATGAGTGAAAACAGACAGTATTTGTATCTCTCTGTCTGACTCATTTCACTTAGCATAATGCCCTCTAGGTTCATCTATATTGTTGCAAATGGCAAAAAGTTCATTATTTTTTATTGCTGAGTAGTATTCTGTGGTATACATATACCATATCTTCTTTATCCATTCATCTGTTGATGGGCACCAAAGTTTCTTCCATATCTTAACTACTGTAAATAATGCTGCTATGAAATTTGGGCGCATATATCCTTTCAAATATCCAAGGAAACAAAAAGATTTCATTCTTTTTTATGGCTGAGTAATAAAAAATGTATGATTATGTCAATTTATAATAATTAATAGAAAAACATATCATAAAGAATTACTAATCAACACTATACAGAAAAGATAAATAGATCAGTGAAACAACTAAAATTTATGAATATAAGTACTGTGGCTTATACTAGGCATTTTCTGGTATATGTTAGATATGGCATATCAAATTAGTGAAAACTGTGATTATTATATAATATATGGCAGTGGAAAGCTGATTTTCTCAAAAACTAAATTAGATAATTTTCTCATGATTTGTAAAAATATCACATTATAATTAATTTTAATGGTCCCATAAAAATAGAAAAAGAAAGTGAATGTTCATCTAATCTTGGTTGTGGGAAAGTCTTTCAAAATATGAATAACAATGTTTTTAGATATTATCTTTTTTCCCTTTTCTCTACATTTCATCCTTTCCAACAAGCATACTGACCAGACATCTGGCTCTCTATTTTGAGAAGGATTCTGGCACACCAAAATATAGAAATAGACTAAATCTATTCTTGAATTTTTTTCTTTTGAAGGCCAAAATCCAAGAGTGAACATAAACAGTTTATGGAGGAGGAGAAAGGGAAAGTGCCTGTTGCCTTACCTCTGAACATAGCCCAGGAACTAGGGCACCACTCTGGATCACTGGCAACTCTACCACGGCATAGAGTTTTCAGGCAGCTTAAGCAACTGAAACAAAGGCAGATACCACAAAAGAAAAAAATGCCATATTTCCCTGCCTAAATATGAAAAAAAATTCTTTAGGTCACTAAATATCTTCTTAGTTACTGAAATAATGTTTTGTCATTTTATACACTATATTTTATTTATTTAATCATGTACCTGTTTCTCAATAATTAGTTGGTTTCCAATTTGTATTAAAATAAATACCACTTTAATATGTGATTTATATATTTATTTTCAAACTCACCCTGAATTGTTTACTTAGAATAAATTCCTCCATTTGGAAATCCAGAATAAAAAGGTATACATATTTTTAAGTCTCTTGATATATATGGGCATATTGATTTCTGGAAGTGGTTATCTCAAAATACTGCCGTCATTATTTTCTTCCCCGTTTCTTTTTTGATCAATTTAAAGGGCAAAAGCTTATAGAGTTATTTTTTACTGCCAGAGAAGATGTACCTTTATTAAAAAGTTTTTGTCAATTGTAATGATTTTTTAAAGAAATGCCTATTTTTTCTGTGTTTATGTATTTTTAGTGCTTTGTAAGAAATTTACATACATTAAAAATATGGCTTGCCCATCAAATCTGTTGCCAAAATGTTCCCCATTTGCCTTTGACTTTTTAGTTTTATATATAACTCTAAAAATGAACATTAGTTTTAAATGTTGATTTAAGCCATTTTATCTTTCATAACCTTTGTGCTTTTTAAATTAATATTATGCATTGCTTCCATTTTCATTTAGAATTAAGTTTAAAAAGTGACATATATATTTTGTTCTATTTCTTCTATGTGTTCTGTTTTTACTACTAACACTAATCAATCTGGGACTTATGTCTTTAGGTTACAGTACAAAATATTTTCCCTATTTATTTATTCACTACTTCTATACTGGTATCTATTGTTAGACAGTCATGTGCTATGTCCTGGGGATAAAATGAAGTATAAGATATAGTCCATGCCTTCAAACACTTTATTTCTTTAAGCATATCACCAAGAGGCAAAGAAAATTGGAGAATAACATAAATGCTATGATGGTGCTAAATATAGTGTGTTATGGGGAGCACAAAGTATTGTGAAATAGGGAGGTCACTTCTGGAATTCTAAGAAGTGACCTCTATGCTGAAACATATAAGATTCATAACTTATCCACATAAAAATGAAGAAAGGAGATTCCAAAAAGAGGGGCAACATGCATAGAAAGAAAGCCTGAAAGAAGTCTGAAGGTACGTGAGAGAGTGTAGTCCATTCAGGAGATGGAAATAAGTCAGTGGGCTGGTGCAAGGAATATGAGAATTTCAGGATAAGAGCCATAAAAAGTAAACAAAAACCAGATCACAGAGAGTTTCATGAGAGACATTAAGGAGATTGGAATTGCTTACTAAGGACAAAGGAAGTCATCGAAGAATACTATAGCAGGCATGGAACGTCACAAGATTTTGCGTCAGCCTGAGTCCAGGAACAAGCGTGAAACTAGACAAGAGTATCACATCTCACTTGCAACCAGGAATACCTACATTGGGTTACTCTTTTTTGAGAAATAAACACTTTTTCTCTTAACTACTGAAACATGAGGGTAGTTATTACAGCAGCAAGCAGCTGTCTGTCGACCCATAGTGAATAAAAATTATTCCCATTGTTGAAGTGCAAATCATTCACTAAGTATTCAAAATGTAAGGACCAATTTCTAAATAAAAATCCATATGTTAAGCCCTATTGTGGTTATAATAAAAAATGTTATTTGCATTTGAGATATATGGAAAGTTTTGGCAGTTATGAGTGTGGGAAATCTTTTTTTTAAAGTGGAAGTTAAACTGTAATATACCTGAATACACAAAATTGTTATCTGGGGTGTCAGTTTAGGGATTTTCTCTCCTCTTGGATATTCTTTTCTTATGTTCAATACCCAATATCAGTCATAAATAGGATCACTTTAAATGATTAAATGGAAAAAAGTGGGTTTTAGGAATGTTTATCTATCTATCTATTTAAACTTTGTGCACACCAAAGAAGAGCAAAAATAGCATACTATAGGATTGCATGCTTATATTCAAATAATGGCTATTTTTAAATTAAAGTTTTCTGTATTAGTCAGGAGTAAAAGTTATTGAGATTATTGGTTTAGTTTGTTGGAAATGTGGGACTTTTAAAAATCACATGTATTCCTAGGGACTAGTGCTCTCCACACCATCCTGGGACAGCAGACCTGCCCCTGCTCACCGATTTCTGAGGACCTACTGTATAGCACAGGGAACTCTATTCAGTACTCTGTAATGACCTATATGGGAAAATAATCTAAACAAGAGTAGATATATGTATATGTATAACTGATTCACTTTGCTGTACAGCAGAAACTAACAACGTTGAAAATCAGCTATACTCCAATAAATTTTTTTTAAAAAAAGATACATGCATTCCTATGTTCATAGCAACACTATTCACAATAGTCAAGACATGGGAATGGCCTAAATGTCCATTGACAGGTGAATGGATAAAGAAGATGTGGTACATATATACAATGGAATACTACTCAGCCAAACAAAGAATGAAATAATGCCATTTGCAGTAACATGGATGCGACTAGAGGTTATAATACTAAGTGAAATAAGTCAGAAAGAGAAATAGCATGTGATATCACTTATATGTGGAATCTAAAATATGACACAAATGAACCTATCTATGAAACAGAAAGAGAATCATGGACATAGAGAACAGACTGGTGGTTGCCAAGGGGGTGGGGGTTGGGGGAGGGATGGAATGGGAGGTTGGGGTGAGCAGATATAAGCTTTTATATATAGAATGCATAAACAACAAGGTTCTACTGTATAGCACAGAGAACTATATTCAATATCCTATGATAAACCATAATGGAAGAGAAATTTAATATATATATATATATGAATAACTGAATAACTTTGCTGTACAGCAAAAATTAACACAGCATTGTACATCAACTATACTTCAATTAAAAAAATTAAAGAATCTAAAAAAATTTTGAAACACCTTAAAAAAAAATCACACATATTTTTGACTAATTTCATTCTACTTTTCTCTAGGACTATTCTAAGAACTGCAATACCATAGAAGACCTCTAATATAACATTTCTATGAAATTGTACAAAAGGTCTTCATTTATTAATGATCAATAATCTAGATATCAAGTATATACATTTTAAAAGAAGTACCTTAGATCATATTAAAAAACTAAAACTTCAACTTTTCCATGAAAATTTTCCTGTGAGGTATGAATGTTCAGTCTTGTTAGTTATATCACCTAGTAAATAGAGCTACAAAAACGATTTAAGTGCTACTAGTCTAAGGTCTTACCTGTTATCACAATGCTTTTAATTACATGAAACGGTAATGTTTTTCTCTCAATAGATTGCATTATTTTTAGAAGGTGCTTATACTATAGATTGAAGTGTTGATTGAGTATAGTTTCTCTTTTTAGTGCCTAAAAGTAAGCAGTATAAACAGAGAAGTCAATTGAGGTTGGCAGGTAGGGAGAGTTGGGTTGGAGTTTATGCTGTTATCTGCAGAAGCAAATTGTACAGGCAAAAACAATCAACATAGATCAATTTAGCCTGTGGAATTGAGTTTCTGGTAAAATTTCCCTACATTCCATGGCCATTTATACTTGCCCTACAGGTTATTATTTACTTTTGAACATTATTACAAATTCTTAATGGAAAATAGTGTAATTCATTTGAAGTGATGCTACACTGTTGTGCATGCAGTACACTCAAATTCTTGCAATTATTCTTCTGACTTAAAGGGTAAAGAGTTGTTATTCCAGAGTTTCTTCTTGTGGTTCCAACTTTGACAGATTTATTCCTATTTTTTAACATATTATGCGTATTTATAGTCAACAGGAAAAATAGTTTTTAATTAAGTGAATTCTATGAATCATTATATGTGAATAATTTTTATGTCTTTTGTAAAGTGAACTAAGCATTGTGTTTAGCTTGATATAGCACATAAAAATCCATGAACTATTTTGGGCTATTAAGTGTTGAGGGAATTTTTATCTGAATTACATTTCAGAGATTATAACACATTAGGAATCAACATTATATAATTATTTCTAGTTCATATAGTTATTACAAGAGTGATGTCATGAAGTGTGTATTGCAAGATGAATTGTGTATGCATAATATGTTATTACTGTCAATATATATCAAGTGTTAATTATCTTTTTTTTAATTTAAAAAAAGTATGGAGTAAATGATAACTAGAAATTTATTGAATACCTGTGGTGGACCTTACATTAAACTAGGACCTATGTGTTATATAAGTTGAGTACAATCTATAGTTGTCTTCCAGTCTTATGTTTGGGAAGACAAAAGTAATGCATGAAAAGTAACAAGAGAAAGAAGACAACAAAGTAATAAATCCCGTGACAATTGACTCCAGAAGTTCAGAGAAAGGTGAGGTCAGTAGAGGTTTTAGAATACAGAAGAATATTTCTTTAATGAGTTTAAACTTGATTTGGGGTGACAACATGAATAAAATTTAGATAAATAAAGAAAATGACCATTCTGGACTTGTAGAATACCAGGAGCACATGCATGTACGTTGGATGTAGCTTTGGGTCTTAAGGGAACCAAAGGGTAGAGGAAACATATTGGTTCTTAGTGAGAAAACTATTCTACTAAATAGAGTGGGAAAGATTAGAGAAGACATTGAAAGCTATGGAACAAATATATAAAACTATCTATCTATCCATCATCTATTTATCTATCCATCATCTATTATCTATCTAACTCAGAAACTCCTAACTCCCTAAGACAAAAATGGAAATGCTTTTGTGAATTTTACTGTGTTGAGGTAACCCTGACAGCCAATGAGGGTAAATTCTATTTCAATATATTTTGCCTCCTAAAACAGTTCCTCTACCCTAAACCTGCTGCTTATAATCACTTAAAATAATTTATGTAAGAACAAATGATTTTTCCTTGGACTAAAATTAACTACTGTTGATTTATGGAGAGGAAGCTACCATTAATTAACTATAATATTTTAGACCTGGGACTGGTCACAACATGTGTTTTATTGCATACTTCTTCACAGCAATGCCTGGAGATAGATGTTTTTATCATTGAACAATAGGACTTAGGGACATCAGGAATAAGTTATCAAGCAAATCCCAACCTAACTCCAAAGTCTATATTTTATAACCAAGCTACCACATAAATTGTAAGTAGTCCAAGTTATTAGATATATTTATATTTACTTCACTCCCTTCTAAACTTATATTCCCCCCTCACCTATTTCTCATAACTCAGATGGGCATATTGATATCAGGGGCCCCTACACCTTAGCATACAGTTGCTGCAACCAAAGGCAGGCACCTGATATAGGTTGAGTCAAATAGTTTCTCTCTCTATAGAAATTTGAACTGAGATACACAGAGATGAATTGAGCTGATATTGATAAATGGATCTATAAGTGATGAGGTAAAGCAAGAATCACCATGAAAAGCCATGGAATGCTGCAAGTGAAAGTTAAGTGGAAGCAGAAAATAAAAGCATTGGAGAAGAAGCCTGAACCCTGAGAAGATAAAGAAACAGATGTGGAATGAGAAACAGAGGCATGCAAGGGTACGTGATTTTGTGTAACTAAAAATGTCTTTGTTAGTTCCTCTTGCTTGAATAGACATAAGACTCTAGGTTCAAAATCCTATTTTCCTGGCAACTTGTAGATTTTACATTATTTTACAGCATCTTGTCGTACAGAGGAAAAGCTGCATCTTAGTTCATTTTTATCTCTTTTTAAGCAATCTTTTCTTTTTAGTAGAAGCTTGTAAGTTTTGGTGTCATTTTTATTTGTTATTGTTGTGTTGTTGTTGAGGGCAACTATCTCAATGACCCGCTCTGATTTAAGTATGCAGAAATGACACATTTATTTAGTTTTATTTAACGGAACTCTGCTGAAGTAATTTTCAATGTGAATAGAAATATAAGGGACTTATAAGTAAAAGAAATTGACTCTATCAGAAATAAATTAATCTTTTTTTTCTTTATGAAGGAGTAATAGTAACATAATTTAAACCAAAGTTTTTGCTTGCCTTAAGTCACTAGAAAAGTGATTATTTACAAGACTTTTATAGACAACTACCATGTGTGAATATTGTATAAGAATATTGAGACAATGTATAAACAGTGAATCTAATTCATTTAGATAATAATTCAATAGTAATAGTATGAAACCATTACTAGTTTGGGGTGCTCTGTATGTAATAAATTATTTCTTTAGTATTAATATGAAATGTGACAGCAGTTTCTGAGAATATCTACTGGCAATAAAAGTCTAATTAGAAATGAACAACATATCTGTACGGGGGCAATGGATTTTCATTTTATATGGCAATGTCCCAAGGCTAGAAATATTTTGTAAAATAGATATAATTTATCTATTATTTTTCATTTTTCCTTTCAAAGATATTTTATGCAAAGGTAAGATGTGTAGATAAAGATTAATGCTTAGATGTTATAGGGATTATTCTACAGATGGCTGTTGATGCCTCTGGCTCTACCTTGCCACACAGAAAGGGGATACTTTTCCTTCCCCCTTTAAGCATAGTTAGATCATATTTCAAGCAATGAGAAAATAATAGGTGATAAGAGGAAGAAAGAACAACTGCTGAGTTTCTCTGAAGGATTCTAGTGAACTTGATTCTTTAAGCTACTACTTTTTCTTTCTTTTTCTTTTTCTTTTTTTTTTTCCGGTATGCGGGGCTCTCACTGTTGTGGCCTCTCCCGTTGTGGAGCACAGGCTCCGGACGCGCAGG
Organism: Neophocaena asiaeorientalis asiaeorientalis; assembly: GCF_003031525.2. Classification (NCBI taxonomy): domain Eukaryota; kingdom Metazoa; phylum Chordata; class Mammalia; order Artiodactyla; family Phocoenidae; genus Neophocaena; species Neophocaena asiaeorientalis. The sequence goes on along the minus strand of NW_020172369.1, from coordinate 3,948,485 downwards.
CTCAGCGGCCATGGCTCACGGACCCAGCCGCTCTACGACATGTGGGATCTTCCCGGACCAGGGCACGAAACCGTGTCCCCTGCATCGGCAGGCGGACTCTCAACCACTGTGCCACCAGGGAAGCCCCAAGCTACTATTTCTTTACTTAACAAATATATGTTGGGTATGTCTGTTGTGGGCCAGGCAGTCTTCTAGGTGTTCAGTATAGATCAGTGAACCAAACAGACAAAAATCCCTGCTCTTGCTGAGCTGAGGCTGTTTCATGTGTCCATTTTCCACACCTAATTAAAATGCATCATAAATGCTTGGCAACTTCCACCACTAACGTGCAAAATCTGATGTGTGTTTATGCCTCTACTTTGCATCTACTTAGTCATCCAGTTTGCTTGTTCTCTCAAATGTTAAGAGCAAAAATCTTGTACATCCCTAGATTTCTTAGTACAAGCTCACTTGACAAAGACCCATGGCAGTGCTAATCCAGAGAACATATGAAACTGTCAGGAAGTGTGGACCCCGCTAAGGTACCATTTTTGAAAAATAAGTTAGTTGTAAAATCAGGCAATTTATAGACATTTGTTTACAAATCTAGTTTGGGAGACTGAAAAAATCATGAGTGTACTTGGAATTCCATTTGCACATAGTACTTCATCAGGAAGATGAGAAATAGAGAATTCAAGGAAAGATAAATGTGGGGATATGGCCGAATCCATGTAATATCTCAATCTCAAAATCACCACGAAGTCCTTGTTGGCTCTACAAAGACCTGGGTAAGACACACACTTAAAGGTATAGGAAATCTCACCATGAGCTAAAATAATATTATTGAGCCAGGATCGAAGTTTCCACAAGGCAAAACAAAACTGAGAAAGTAAGTAAGAATATATAACTTTGTATCATTATGCCAAGTGTTTCCTGGGTACACTCATAGGAGTTTGAAAGAAATTCACAGCACAACACTTGTCACTAGAAGCAATAGGCTAGAGAGGGTGCAGTGGGTGGCAGCACTGGGAAGTCAATCCAAGGGAATCAGGCACTGCTTCGTATGCCTAGAGACACCAGAGAGAAACGAATCCCTCAAAGTTCTATTGCTATAATACGCTACAGAGATTTCCCCAAAGCCACTGTTAGTGCAGAGAGAAGAACTGGGTCCTGCCACCAGACGACCACAGAGTTCTTGACAGCAGCCAGCCACCAGAATCCACATCCATCAAGAGGCATTGCCATTGAGAAAAGTTGTACAGAAGCTGGAACTAACATCAGGAAGCATTTGCAATATAATACCAAGTGAAAACAAAACATACAAAACTTTGTATATAATACAATATTGAGAAATACGTATGTTATATGTCCATATGTAGAAAACAAAGACAGGGAATACATATTTTCTTCAATGAACATGATTTAAGTTTATAATCATGAAAACATTTTTTTCTGTAATTCTATCTAATTACTATAAATTTTATGTAATGCACACTCCATTTGTGATTTAAGTTCCATCTTGATGTCCATTTGAGAGAGTTTTACAGTTTAGACACTCATTTGTTCTGTGCATCAAAGTGGATTATTAAATATTAACATAAGAGTGAGTGTGGAGGGAGTGATGATTACAAAGTCCTGTATTCTTTATTCTTATAACTAATCAAAGGGAGCGATGGGGCAAAAAGAAACATAACTGCCTCAAATACATTTTTAGGAAATGTTTAAAGTATTAGTTCCAACAATCTGAGTTATGATTTAAGTCCAATTCTCATGGAAGCCAAAAGGAATTTGTGGTGTTTATCACTATGTGCTTCCTTAGAGTGGAGGGTGGAGACGGACACTACCAGAGTTGCTGGGGGAGGTGTAATGTGAGAAAATCCCATTAGAGAAATGCTTATACATGCAGGCGGGGGGTGTCAACCAATTTCCTTCTTAAGAGGGTTCTGTCAGAAAGAGAAAGTAAGAGGAGAACTTGTAGTAATAAAGTCAGGTGATAAATAGGTGGAATGAGAATTGCTAGACAGTTTTTAAAACTATGATTTTGACCTCTTTTCAGATTAGTGACTCTTCTATCCTTTCCTGGAGAAGCGTTACCAGCCAAAATGTACCCTGACTTGCATAGCCATTTTTTTCCAATTTCTGTACGGAGCTCACCAGTCTCTTGCTTAATAATATCATTTGCTGTTTTAATGAGGGGTTCACTTATTTATCACCCTAGGTGAAAGATGACGTGTGTATGCTGAGCACCAAAGGGCTTAGCCACAAACTGTAAGAGCAGGAAGGCTGACGTCTAGACAGTGTCAGCGATGGTAGCCAGGTAAAAGGGAAGTAGACTTTGTAGTTTATTCCTTTAGAAAGCTGGGGAGCAGGGGTACCCAGGGGTTTTGGGTTAATTGTCCCCAGGCATGAAAGAGTATATCCTTTCATAGATTATCAGGACAGGTTTGAGTGTCTACAAAAATCTGTATTCAGCAAATTATCTGCCAATTGGTCAGTTTTAATCCAGCAGTCACCATAAAGAAATGCTAAATAAAATGAAAATGAAGAAAGCATTCAAAACTAGCTTTCACATATATTAAAACTACTTAGTTCTCAGATTGAAATAGTCAATTAACAACCCATGAGTGATGATACAAATTGAAAGAAAATAAGTCTTAACTTTGTGTGTGACAGATTATTAATCAATCTAAGACAATATGTTCATTCAAATTAAAATGGCAATCAAATCAATACAGTAACAGATATTGCAATCCAATTTCTACCATACACACTAGGTAATTCATACATTCAAAAACATTTGCTGAACTCCTGCATGTGAATTTTTAGGCAACTGCTTTGCCTTTCATCTTGACCACAGGCTTGTTTTGCTGAAGCACGCAGCGCACAATCAAGATGCCTTATTGATCTTAATACAAATCACCCAGGGTTGAGGTCTTCTCTTCTTAATTAAAAAAAAAAAAAAAAAAGTTTATTTGGTGAGTCTACCTGTGAAAGTTTTTGTCCATCATGTCCATCATTTATGATACAGCAGGAACATGAAAATCTGAGTGGTTTGATCAACAAACCAACAAATGCTAGGTTAAAGAAAACTGAAACTCTGACAGCAGCAGAGAGACTGCATTTTCATTATTCAAAAGGTATGATAGTGTCAAGATTTGAGAAGCAAGAAGGAAGTACAAAGTAAGAAGCCCCCCAGTTTACCTGCTTTCTCATGCTTTGTTTAAAGCAATTGAGATGATTTTGCTTTGAACTTATTCTATTTTATTTGACTTATCCATCAGTTCAAGATAGAAAACATTGTTTGACATCCTGTTAGAATGTATTTATTATTAATTTTAATTTGTTACCTAATTTCATTTTAACTCTGTATTCCAAAATAAAGCCTCTGAATTCTATATCCAAATACCATTTCTATCATAAACGTTATTGAACATTGAAAGTTTGATCCAGCTCTCAAGTCCTATCCAGTCCTGATCTCATATAACTAGAGCTTTTAAAGGCTTTATGTTCATTTCATGTCTTTTATATTTATTTTGGGTACAACAGAATGAGCTTAAAATAAAACAAATGATACTTATGTTCAAGGTATACAACTTCTTTCTGGCAAGGTTCTTATCTTTTCAATAAACAATTGAATGTATTGCCTATGTTTTTTCTTTAGAAGAAAACTTGACCTTGTTTCATACCACATATTTTTGACACTTAAGCTGTAATAAAAGGGCTTCTTTTCTTTCTTATAGCTGCTTTCTTTATAAAATTAAAAAAGGAAACTTCTCCCTACTGGTATCTAATTATTATTTTCTACTATTTTTTGTTATTGTCAGAAAATATATTCTGAAGGCCATCTTCAAAGTTAAATTTTCATAAAAGTCTTTTTCCATCATATAGCCACAGTACAATTTTGTGTGCTCACTGCACAATTGAGAAGAAAAACAAAATTACAGACTAAAGAAGTAGAAAAATCAATTTTTATAAGAATAAAACAACTAACACACGTTGAGCTGTTACTATGGACGAAGTATTCTTCTAAATAGTTTACATACATCATTATTTAAATTGACATAAGGTGAAACTGAAGCTCAGAGAAAGTAAGTAACTTGCTCATGTCACACATCATCCAGGAATTAGGTGATGGAGTCAGAAATTGAGCATATATCTGTTTGTAAACTCTCACATCTTATGACTGTGCTATATTATTTTTAAAAATTGCTTTGAATACTGACTTTACCATCGATGTAAAGCATGAAACTAGATAAATGAAAAGTTCAAAAAATAAAAGATATAATTCACATGAAAGTCAAAAGAATTTTAACAGCATGTAAGTAAACTTGTGCTGTTTTATTTTACTCAACAATTTTATCAAAGTTCTGAAAAAGTTTGTGTTATAAAATATTGATTTTTAAAAAGTAAATATACATTTGATGACTTTTTAGCTTTCTTGTAGAGGATATGTGTAAAGAATGAGTTTACAGGCTATACAGAAATATCCTTAGTAGATATTTCTAAAATTCCCTGAAATAATAAACCATTACTTTTTTTGTTATTGATGATATTTACATTTTAAACATTAAACATTTCCTGGTTTGGGGGGGCAAATGCCTAATATTGAAGTGTATTGGGAAAAATTACAAAGCCAATAAAATATAAAGAGTTCATTACATAATATGCTAAAAAGGATGTAAGAGAGGGTCTCTGTAAAGTAAAAAGGGGATCAGTAGAACTGTATACTGCTATTTATTTTTCTGTTATGATTTTAAGCTAGAAGAATAACATGGACATAAACCATCCACTTAAAGAAATCCTCAATTTTCCAGTTAATATCTTGAAAGTATTAAAAATGAAAGGGTAAAACTCTGTCATCATGAATTGATTTGTGTCCCTCTAAAATTTATATGTTGAAGTCCTAATGCCTCAGTACCTCAGAATACAATTTCATTTCAGAAAGGGGCTTTCCAGGGGTATTCAAATTAAAATGAGGTCATTAGAGTGGGCTATAATCTAATATGACTGGTCTCCTTATAAAAAGGGGAAGTTTAGAAACAGACATGCATATGGGGGACATGATAGGGACATGAAGATGGCCATCTACAAGCCCAGGAGAGAGAAATAGAACAAATCCTTCCCTCATGGCCTTCTGAAGGAGATGCCAACATCTTGATTTTGAATTTCTAACGTCCACAAGTGTGAGCCATTAAATTTCTGTTGTGTAAGCCACCGGGTTTGTGGCACTTTCCTATGGCAGCTCAAGCAAACTAATACACCCATATGACCCTTTACTAGCATAATGGATGTCTCTATCATTATCTTTGTTACAGGATGGTTCAGCTGACTATTCCTTTAAGATGTTTCGTGAAATGGTATTGTTGTTACTACTTTAAAACTGAAAAAGTTAAAAAAAAGGAAAAAAAGTATTCAAATCAGTGAGTACTTCAGTGTTCTTATGTTCACTTTATTCACTGTCTTAATTTCTTGTATTACAGAATAGTGCTTGATTATATGCTTGTCACTGATTATGCCAGGTTTAAAAGAAAATAATTTGTGTGCATATACATAAATCTGTACAATTGACTGCTCTATATTTTTGTGTATTAAGAATAATTTTAATAAAATTTGAATGTAATGCAGTGCCTGTATTTTCACTTTGTTCATAATGTTGCTTAACTATGAAACATTAAATGATTATTTTCTTTTAAACCATAATAATAGTAAAGTCAACATAACATTGATCTTTTATATATTCCCTGAAATAAGAGTTGCTTTTACTCTCTATTTTTGACTCTTTTAGTTGAAATAACTCAGATATAATTAAGAGGATACATATTCTATATTAATTGTTTGCTTGTCTTCTCTACCTCATGATTTAGAGATATTAAAATTGTAGGAACTATAGTAACAGAATAACCCACCAGGGAATGAATTTTTAAAAATTATTCTTACTATCACTTAAAGCCTCTGAAAATGTTATTATAGGGAATTACACTTTACTGTGCTTTAAGGCTGAAAAATAGTTGTAATCAGACAGCCATGGGTGGTTATTTAGAAATGCTCTTTTAAAAAGTATTTCCATAAAAATTATAAACAGTAACTTAGAGCCTTCCTCATTGCATGGGCTTGGAGAAAGAAGTTGCTAGATGTGCAATTTGTTATTATCAAGTGCCCCAGAATATACACATCTGCTGTTGAACACCATAAAAAGTATTTGTTAAATATGAACTTGAGTTCATAAATATGAACTTGAGTGTAAAAGTGCCACTTAAAACACTATCTATTCCCATCCTGGAAAAAGGCATTCAGCAAATAGCAAAAAGGCATTCAGTTTTCACCCAGTAAAAACTTGCTTTACAGTATTATCTTCTGAATTGAATATTTTTTTTCCCTGAATGATAGCTTTCCTCTATCATCCAACTACAAAAAGCCTGTAGTAATTGTTATGGTGTCTGATTCATTGTCCTTAGTATCTTCATGGATAGTTTTAATTAAATCTGGAAAGGTTCACTTCCATACTGCCAGTGGCTCAGCATTCTCAGGCTGCAATCTTGGTGTCCAGCTTATTATAGTGTCTCTTGCTGTGTTAAACAGCTATTCAGTATGTATAGCTGTTGGACTTGACCTTTTCATCTTCTAGTGTTCAGATTAACAGAAGGTAGAGTGGCTGAAAGGCCTCGCTGATGAAATCTTTGTGCTTGCTTCTTAATTCAGAGTATGGTAGTAATAATAGTTCTTAGCTTAAGCACAATCCATTTTAAAAGTTCTATAATTGTTAAATTATAATAATCATAATCATGTGAGATGACTGCAAGGAAGGAGATCAGAAAATATACTTTTTTGTTTTAAAAGGATTTTTATTTTATCCATTTCAAAGCATGCCTGCTTGAAGCAATATACAGCCAGTATTTCAATTATGCAATTTTCAAGAGGCTATTGCTACAATTACTTACTTGGAAATAATGAAGAACTTATTTCATTACATCCTGCAATATGATAGCATGTGCACCAATCTTTGGGTCTACTGACTATCAATAGGATAGTAGCAAATTCTTTGAAATTGGTTAGGCACTGACTTAAAAATTTAGGTGGAAAGAAAAAAAATATATTAATTTCCATTTATCAAAAAATTAATAATTATGTACATCTAGTAAACTTTATGCTCAGTTTGGAGATCATCTCCCCTTTGCAAAGATGATATTCTCATGACTTCATCACATTAAAGAAACCTATTTATGGTCTAACTTACTAAATATTACTTTTAACCTTGGGGCACTTGACCTGCTGTTTCCTTCACCTATTGTAAGCTGTACTAGTGTCCGAATGTTTTAACCCTTTGTAGAACTTTGGTAGATATACTCAAATTCAAAGTTTTAAAATTATGTGTTTATGACAAAACCTTTTTTTAAAATAAATTTACTTATTTTATTTATTTATTTTTGGCTGCGTTGGGTCTTTTTTGCTGCGCAAGGGCTTTCTCTAGTTGCGGTGAGTGGGGGCTACTCTTTGTTACAGTGTGCGGGCTTCTCGTTGTGGTGGCTTCTTTTGTGGAGCATGGGATCTAGGTGAACAGGCTCAGTAGTTGTGGCACATGGGCTGTGTTGCTCGGCGGCATGTGGGATCTTCCCAGACCAGGGCTCAAACCCTTGTTCCCTGCATTGGCAGGCGAATTCTTAACCACTGTGCCACCAGGGAAGCCCTATGACAAAAGCTTTGAAAAAGATTTTAAATATTAGATTTAAAATGCAATGTTCAAGAAGTGATTCCTAAGTGAAAAGTCAATTTCACAGTTTAACCTAAACTTAAAGACTTCTAGTCTAAGAAAGAGTGATGTCAAATATACATTAGTGAGTTCCCTTTAATATTATGAACTGATTAAATTAGCATATATAAATAGTCTAGTAGATACTGATAAGTAATAAGTATAGCTCAAAAATACAGAGCAATAGCTGAACTTGCATGTATTTTACAGTGGTATTACTTGCAACAAGTCTCACTGGAAAATCACAAATTTTGAAGCTTAAACATATTTTAGAGATTATTTTAATCTCTGCATTTTCTAGATGATTAAACTGAAGTTCAGGGTTGTTAGGAGAATTGCTGATGGTCAGAAATCTAGATAGTAACAGGACCAAGAATGTCAACCATTCTTCTATTTCCCATGTATTTTCCTAGCCAGAAAGATCTAGTTTAGACTCCTATGTCTACCATCCAATGTTTTGGGGACCTTGGACAATTTATCTAAACCATACAAGGACCAAGGTTTCCTCATTTGTAAAGAAATAAAACACATGAGAAGTGTTGATAACTATTTTTAAATGCATGGTCATATGGTATATACTGAAAATTGGTAGATATTATTACTATTAAAGGTTATTTATCTGACCTTGGCAAGCTTTAAATCTACATATAATTGAAGGAAAAAGAATGAGCTAAAGAACTCTTGGGCTTTCTCTGGATGAAGATAATACATTTTTTCTATGGTGCCCCTTCTGCTATAGACATTAGCATTTTGGGAGACCTTACTAAGTATTTAATCATTTAAAGAAAAGAGTCTAATTCAGCTCTGCTCCAGTCTTTGGTATTACTCAAGGGTAGAAAACCTACAAAGCTGTCTGTTTTCTTTAGCAGAGATGCTTAGTAGTTATTGGGAGTGCAGATTTGAGATGAAAAGTTAATTTTTGGTGAAAAGGTGGATGGCTAAAGAGCTCTCTTTGCAAAAGAGAAGGATGGGATTTGGGGGCACAGAACACTGTCTTGAATAAAGGAGAGAGATTCAAGGAGAGGAGCTGCAACCAGCAAGTAAATGTTGGGGAAATGGCTCAATAGTTTTAAGAACACATCTATCTAATATCAAAATTTATTCCACTGAGGTATATACAGTACTGTCATAAAAAGTAGAATTTGAAATTGATTTTGTCTTTTCTTTAATCAAAAATTATTACCAAAATTTTAGCTGCACAGAGTTATACCAATGAAAATCAAAATAACCCTGTTAATAATATTTTGATGCAATTTGAATATTTGGGGCAAACTGAAAGAATGATGCCTAGGAATAGTTAATCCAAAGATTAAAGTCTCTCTCCCTACAGTTTCTAAAATATGATCTGAAAAAAGGCAACAGTAACCAAAAAGGGGACTGGCAAAGGAACTACAGAATGATTCCCAGTGAATATCAGTACTGCTGTAGTTGAATTTACCCAACTTAGGATGGTCCTGCTCTATTCTGTAAGAGCCTGTCTAGTGCTGATCTTCTGTAAATCTGTGAATGGGATAGTCATTCTACTCTTAAAAGAAGATCACAAGCTTAAAGTCTCTGAAAAATAATAAAACATTTACAGAGAGTAGCAGGCTCTTGTTTTTTGTTCCAATATATTTTGTTCCACAACGTTTGAAAGTGAGCATTTTTATGCATATGTCTGTGTGCATGTAATATTTATACAATATATATGTGGAGATTTATATTTATATATGTGCATCTATGCACGCATTCTCACTCTCTACCTAAGTAAATAGATAAATAGATAGATACTTAGATTGATAGATCAGAAATCACCCTTTACTCTGAGATCAAGGCTTGAAGAAACTTCTTCCTCTCTGTGACACAAAGAAAAGAGAGAACAGCACAAATCGCATGTTGAATCTTCAGTTTCCCTAACATTTCATTGGTCATAGTAGTATAAGCCACATGGCTGAGCCTCACATCAGTGGGGCAGGAAAGTACAACTATCTCCCAAGTAAGTTGCAGTAATTAAATACAAAACCAAATACAATCTATCTCAAACATTAATTAAAAGTATGTAACTTAGCAACAAGTGCACAGTTTGTAAGTTAAAAAAACTGAAGCAAGCATTCCATCTTCAGATGTCCTTAATGCTGTTTATAAATGTGACTAAATATGGTTGAAAAACAGAAGTAAAACTATTTTCAAGAGAAAACATACACAAATGTAAACAAAACTGAGATTATTATACCTGTTATAAAATCCTCAATTACACCACCAAATTCTAGAAATTGTAGGGAATTTTGAGCTTGTCCTAATATCTTACTAATTGATGAAGTTTCAGAAAGGACAACTCCATATACTATTAAATCTAAGAATTACACTAATATGAAGCATAACAGATTAATTTTGTGACAGTTATTTTAGTCCAACTAAGTTAAACTAAGGTGAGAAGTAACTGTGACATAAATAGCTTCATAGTACTAAATAGAGATTACCTGACAAATGGAAGGAAATGTTTTTGTACCACCCCTACCATCTCTCCATATTGAGAGGCACACTCTTTATGTCAACTACATGAAAAACTTGGACATATGATGATCTCTTTGAGAAGTGTCAGTAAGCAGTGGCCTCTGCCCCTAACCCTCAACTCTATTCCCCCCTCCAATTTTTTTTTTTTTTTTGCGGTATGCGGGCCTCTCACTGTTGTGGCCTCTCCCGTTGTGGAGCACAGGCTCCGGACGCTCAGACTCAGCGGCCATGGCTCACGGGCCCAGCCGCTCCGCGGCATGTGGGATCTTCCCGGACCGGAGCACGAACCCGTGTCCCCTGCATCGGCAGGCAGACTCTCAACCACTGCGCCACCAGGGAAGCCCCTCCCACCTCTACTTTTTTATTCATCAATATAGAAACTGTACATCTCTGAGTATAAATGGATTGGAAGGAGGGAAGGATAGAATTCCAAAAAGGATGGTTCATTCTGAGGAGGATGTATCCCAAAGCAATATATATGTGGGTGGCAAAACAACAACTCAAGTCTATCAGTTCTTCAGCATCCACAAAGTGTGAAGCCCTGTGCTAAGACTTAAAGTCGGAGGAAAAGCATGTACAGTTCCTACATTCTTGATTATTTAGAGAATAAAGCATGATGATAGTATTGGGAATAAGTAAATATTTGTAAATGGGATGGAAGAAACTCTGGCATGGTATTTTAAAGAAAAGACATAAAGAATGAGTCAGAGTAAGCTAAGTGGAATGAGGCAGGCAATAGTGTTAGAGGGAAGGGCCAGAAACCCACAGCAGTAGTGTGGGGACCAGAAGCAGGTGGCAGCATGAACTACAAAATGCAAAAGGCTAAGGAAGACCAGCATGGAAGGTGGAGAGATGGAGTTGAAGATCCAGTTGAAGATGCAGAATCAACAAATAATTCAACATATGATGGTTATTATGAGCTGGGAAGTACACAGTACTATAACACTATAACATAAGGGAATTTATCCCAATCCTAGAAATCAGGAAATGTCTCCATCAAAACATGATTACATACAGTGAGAAGTCAGTGAAGAAAATAAGGGAGTGAAATATACTGTTCTAAGTAGGGGTGACACTATTTGTCAGTGGTTACATCATTGAGAAATAGATTCTTCCTGCAGCAGGTTATTAGGAAGTGCTCTTGGCATTAACACTGCAAAGGGAAGAGACAGAAGCTGGAATGAGCAGAAGAAGTCAAGCTGTGATGCAGTCTCAATAGAAGACTCATCCAATCCTTTTGGGGACTCTGAAATATGAAGACCCTTCAGAATTGTCCTGAGGAACAAGTGGATGATTAGGAATTTAGAGATCCTAGGAAAGAAACCCAGATGTATTCCAACATTTATTGGTCAAGATGAAAAAGGGGGACTGGCAAATTAGAGAGAAATTCAAGAAATTGAAGGTAGGAAAACTGAAGTTGGGTTTCACTGAAAGCAAGAGCTGACAGTCTTTCTTCTCCAAGAAATAAAGAAGGTCAGTTTTTGTCAAGTGCTGCTGAAAGATATTTGGAGATATAAAAATTATTAAAAAGACCAATTACACTTGTTGATCATTTATGTGCTGGTACTTTTGGTGATAAAATTATAAAATGATTGAGCTAGTTGTGTTATTTATTTGTTTGTTTACAATTTTTTTTTATTTGTATTATCTGTATAATTTGGGTGTAAGCAAAAAGAAAATAGTGGTGTTTAGCTGGGTAGATGCTAATAGAATAAAATAGCAAAGGACTTAGAGTTTTGATAAGACAGTAGCTGAAATGATGAATCAGATAATCAAGTTTAGATAAGAAGGGTATTAAAGAAAGGATATAATTACATTTTGTGGTGGACACAACATCTATACTGCAAATACAGACAACTTTGAAACTAACAACAGAACTTCAAATTAAACATGGCAGATCAAATATACTTGTTTACCTCAGTGCTCCTTGAGATACCATGAAAGTGACAGTCACATGAATTTTCATAAAGGTGTTAAGTCTATAAGGCAAAGAGAAACTGAGGGAAGAGGTAAGGTACAATATTTGGAAAGTTGGAAGCAGAGGAAGATTGAGTGGTAACTAACTTGACAGACCTGAGCAAATTAGTTATGTCAGCCCCAGGGACAGCACAGAATCAGGCTGATTCAGGAGCTCTGAAAGGCTCAGAATTTAGATGTACAAAGTACCTCTAAGAGTGGGGCTATATAAAGATCAGAAAACGTATTGTTTAAAATATATCTAAACATTTTTAAATTACAGCATGAATTAGAGTGTTTCTCTGCTCCCCTACTTTTTAATAAGAACATTAGCAAATCTATCTTTTCTTGCACCTATTCTATAGCACATTTACACTTTTATATTGTACTTTATATTGTCTGTTTATATTTGAATTTCATATTTGCACTTTTATATTATATTATAGCATATAAAAGGGTGATTCTTTGGGTATTAAAGGATGAGTAATTAAGAGTCCCTTATTACCTTCATGGGTTTGGAATTGAGACAGAGAGACAGGGGGAGAGAGAGAGAAGGAAGAAGAAGGAGGAGGAGGGGATTAAAACATCAGCTTTATTGCTAATAGAAGCTGAGGTAGAAAATAGGCTATGAAGTGCTAATTAACTCACAACAGACTGAACAGAACATATATGAGTAAACTGCGTGGAGAGAGAAAGCCAACCAACATGGACCATCTCTGAAAGTGAGAAGGAAGAAGAAGGGGAGAAAGAGGAAAATGTTGGGATAAGCATAAGCAACTTATTCTCCTAGGCACACCACTTGGATATTACAGAGTATTGAGGAAAGGAGAGAATCTTGGAGTATTTCTCCCTTATTTTTCACATTTAAGAAGTCAAATGATAATTCCTATTCTTCTTTAGCAACATTAGGGTTGGGGATAAGTGTCCCTCCAAACAATTATAAAGTTAAAGGTTAATGATGTTTACATATTATAATGATGTAAATATTGTTTGTTGCCAAGTCAACTAGTATACTATAAATGAATCCTTTTCTATGTGCCTTTTACAATTTTTGTTTATTTTGTTTTTGTTTCTTCTTTTGATATTTCCTTTGGCACTCTTGGAGTCATACTGCTTGACTTAAAACCAAAGCTTCATCCCATACTAGCTGTATGAACTTACTTCCTGATCTGTAACTAGTGATACTAACAGTATATCCTTCGTCAAGTTATCGTGATGATAAAATAAGTTAATATACATAAAATGCTCAGAGCAATGCCTGTCACATTGTAAACACTCAAAATATTTTCTGTGATTTTGCCTTTATTATGATATGTTTTTTTCAGTTTCTCAAGTCATATAATATTATCTAAATCATACAGACAGAGATAAAATTTTTTCTCAAAGACTTCTCCTGGAGTCTTCTCTTCTCCTGCCCAAAGCTGCACAAATTGTGGTAAATGCTTAAAGACAAGTGGCAATATGGAATTGTCCTCTTGGGTTTTGTACATTGGCTCCTCAGTGGTCCTTCTTTAATTAAACCTGATTTTACTGAAGTACATCTTTAATAACACAAGAAGGTATGTGTGTGAGGTAATTTCCTGGAGTCTTTACAGTTTGAGAAAGTCTTTACCCACTTCTCACTTTCAATTGCTAATCCAGTTTCCAGAGGTTTTCTATTATTTACCCTCTAATCCCTTAAGGCATTATTTTTTCTTCTAACTGCCAACTTTGATGAGTGGTCTGTTTGCAGTCTGAAAAAGGTTTGTTTGCAAGAAATCTGTTTTTCTTTTCCTTTTTAGAAACTTTTAGGAATCTTCTTTCTATCATTGGGAACATAAAATTTCAGAGTATGGGTCACTTATTTTTGTTCATCCTGATCAATAATTTATAGAATATTTATTCTGATGATGAATGCCTCCCTTCAGCCTTGGTAAATATCTTCTAGTATTCTCAAACTCAGATTTTTTTTTCTTGAATTCCTGTTAGATGATATTTCTGAAGTAAAAAAAAAAAAAAAAGCCTTGCTTGGTGTATATGTATATATTTTTTTAAGCCTTCAAATAATACCTCTGCTTTTATTTACATTCCCCACTCTTTTAAAATTTTGGCCTTTGTAACACCTGCTATACAGGCTGGCTCCCTACCAGAATTCTAGGTGATGTTTTCTTAATTCTGCATCACCAGAATTAGTTGAACTTTCTCCTCCATTGATGGTTTTCGTTCTATTTTCTTTATTGTAGGATTATATTTTTCTTTGTACATTTATTTATAATAATTTGAATTAGTATCTCAGGAAAACTATAGTGTGAACACATGTGCTTAGCCTGCCATCCTGACCTGGGCCCAAGCTTAGATTAAAACACTGAACGTATGTGGCATGTGGATTAGGATAGAGAAAGAGCAGAGAATGCAGGCCTGTTAGAAGCCTAGTCCAGATAGATGATGGTATGTTAAATTAGACTGACTCCTGAAGAGATAAAGAAATGGGCATAGACGTAACAGAATTTTGGAAGTAAAATTAACTAATTTACTAAATTTAATAAAATTAACTAATTTACCAAATTGATAAATAATTAAATTAATTATTTATCAATTTAGTAAATAAAGTCACATTAGCATAGCTTGTGATTTTCCTCATAGTTTTAGTAGTACTCTGTTAGCTTTTGTTTTTCAGAATGAAAATGTGGTTCTAATATTTTAAATCTCACTTCATAAAGCAGTAGCAATTTTAAAAAATTATTTAAAATCATCTATTATTATTTTCAAACTCTGTTATCTTTCTTAAAGAATGGTAATCATAAATGCACACAGTATTCCAGGTGCTGACAGACATTGTATTTGAAAATTATGAGAATGTCAGTCCCTGTAGCTGGAGGCAATTCCTGACCAGTCTTGGTTAGGTCAAGGTAATATAAGAAGCCTTAGTCCCAGTGGGGCTAGAATACTCTTGATAGTTATTAAGATTCAAAGTTATACAGGTGTGATTCAGATTCTCTAAATCCTTACCTGTTAACTACCATTACTACAGATATGCTTTGGGAAAGATATATGCTCATAAGATAAGGTCAAAAGAAGATTTTATAACTAGCTTAAACTTGGCTTTAAAATCTTTGTTGAGACACCATTAGCCCTAGTGATTTTCAATGTATTACATTAAAAATCAATTTTGCACATGCTAAATCAAACCTGAAAACCTTCTCAAGTCAGAAACTCCTCCTGAACAGGAGGGTTGCTCAGACCATAATGTGTCTTGAGATTTACAGATGACCATAATAGCGAGACAATCCAAAAAGTTAAATTTTAAAAGGGATAGACACAAAAATAGTCCTGATTATTAAAGAGAAATCTTTTCTTTTATTGCTTTAGCCCAAGCAATGTTATTGTATTTGATCCATCCATATAAGAGTCCAAGTTTTCCGAAGATGGAGTAGAGACTGAGGATTCAAGTTCCTATTAAAGATAGGAGTACTAATAAAATTAATTAGAATTGACAGGAAGAAATTGAAGCCAGAGCTACAAGAGAAGTGATTTGTAAATCTAGCTGTGCATCAGGCCCCATTAGGATTTTTAAACTTGAAGGTGGGTTTTGGGGGTGAGGTGATTCTCAAAACTTTCATGTTGAAAGCTCATAGATGTTTGGAGGGAGGTTAAATTTCAAGTCCATGGTAAATTTAGAATGTTTCACAATATGAGACTCAAATTGCTTTTGCTATTTTTTTTTTTTTGAGGTATAATTGACGTATTAGTTTCAGGTGTACTTATTGAAAAAACTATTATTTCCCTTTGTATATTCTTGGCTTCTTTGCTGTAAATTAACTGACCATATATGAACAATTTATTTCTGGGGTCTCTATTCTGTTTCTTTGATCTATTTGTTTTTAGCAAACAATACCATACTGTTTTGATTACTATAACTATGTAATATTGTTTGAAAGTAGGAAGTGTAATGTTTCCAGCTTTGTTCTTTTTTCCTAAGATTTCTCTGGCTATTGAGGGTGTTTGTGGTTTGACACAAATCTGGGACTGTTTGACTTCTGTGAAAAATGTCATTGGAATTTTGATATGGATTATGTTAAGTGTATAGATTGCTTTGTGTAGTATAGAGAATTTAATAACTCAATAGCAAAAAAATGTTTTAAAATGGCAGAGGACCTGAATAGGCATTTCTCTAAAGAAAACATACAAAAGGGCAACAGATTCATGAAAGGTGATTAATATCACTAATCATCAGGGAAATGCAAATCAAAACCACAGTGACATAACACCTCACACCTGTTAAAATAGTTATCATCAAAAAGACAAATGATAACAAGTGTTGGCAAGGACTTGGAGAAAAGGGAACTCACTTGCACTGTTGTTGGAAATATAAATTGGTTCAGCCACTATGGAAAAAGATTAAAAATAGACTTCCCTGGTGGTGCAGTGGTTAAGAATCCACCTGTCAATGCAGGGGACATGGGTTCGATCCCTGGTCCAGGAAGATCCCACATGCCGCAGAGCAACTAAGCCCATGTACCACAACTACTGAGCCTGCGCTCCAGAGCCCATGAGGCACAACAACTGAAGCCAAAAAAAATTAAAAATAGAACTATCATATGATCCAGCAACCTCACTTCTGGGTATTTCCAAAGGAAATGAAAACAGGATCTCAAAGAGATATCTGCACCCCCATCCTCATTGCAGCATTAGCCAAGATACGGAAAGAATGTAAGTGTCCATTTATGGATGAATGGATTAAAAAATATGGTACATTATATACAATGAAATATTATTTAGCCATGAGAAAAAAAGGACATCCTGCCATTTTCACCAACGTGGATGGACTTTGAGGGCATTACGCTAAGAGAAATAAGTAAGACAGAGAAGAACAAATACTGTATGATATCACTTATATGTGGAATCTAAAAAAGACAAACTCACAGAAACAGTGACTAGGATGGTGGTTACCAGGACCTGAGAAGGTGGGGGGAAAGGCAAGATGTTGATCAAGGAGTAAAAACTTTTAGTTATAAGATGAATACGTTCTGGGGATTTCATGTACAGTTGTCTTTCAACATCTGTTGACAATTGTTTCAGGGAGGGCACCCACCAGATATATAAGGGACTTGAGCATCTGTAGACTTTGGTATCTGGTGTTGGGGGCAGGTGTGGTCCCCAAACCAATTCCCCTTGGGTACCAAGGGACAACAGTACTTGTTTCTGAGCCAAACACAAAAGAGCAGATTAAACATTAGTTATTGATGCTTTGCTTTTGGAACAGACTATTGAAATGAGATGACTTTTTGGGAGTAAAACATATCCAATAATCACCTGAAAACAATACTGACAGTGATAAAGTATTGTCCAGTTCTACATTTTTCATTAAGAAGATGATATTTTCCTCATTTAAATCCCTAAAAATATGTTTGGGAGACCAAACAAAGCAAATGTATTTATGGATGACTTCTCTCAAACACATTTTGTGGAATTTGTTGACAAGAGAAATGGCTTAATAAAAAGAAAGAGAGAAAGAATAAGATTGAGGGAGAAAGATATTAATTAAAAAGAAATACCAAAACTTTTATCAACTATTGAATCCAAAAATTTAATGGAACATTTCAGGTTAGACTTTCTTTAAGCCACTACCAAACAAAAATTACCATATATAGCATTTTTGCCAACATCAAATTGTCATAAATATTTTTATGTGATATTTATGGTGTCAGTTTTTATTAATCATCATCTCACAACTACTTTATATTCTCAGAGTGAAATGTCTTTAAAAAGTGTCTACTTGTTGAATTTTATTCTTATTCTTTTTATTTTCCTATATTCTTTCTTAATATCAATGGAGATGATACATTCATATGTAATTTTTAAAATCTGTTATCCTACCAGCCCATTATGTATGTATATATTACTTTTTTATTTAAATAAAGAAGTTAAAAAAAGACCTGTCTCAACCATAGATACACAATATTCCTGTCAGAAGTACACACATAGATTAGAGCCTCAAGGAGTTGTCTCATTAACAAATAATCCCGGCAATGTGTACGGCTTCAGGAAAGACACATCTTTCAGTTCATAGATGAGTATTTATCCATACAAAGGTATGCAAGGGCATCTTTCAAATCAGTTTGGAACATTGAGAATAACATGGATTTGGAGTCTGAAAACCAATGTTACCTACTACTTATTGATCTTTAACAGATCTTGTTCAAATTAGTTAACCTGAATCACTTTGTTTTTTGATTATAACGAAACGAATCTTTTTTGGTGGTGCTTTGTTTTTGTTTTTTTTCGAGGATAAAATGACACAAATTGGTAATGTGCTCTGATACCTGTAAAATGTTCTTCACTTATCTATTCCTATATTTTTGGTATGTACAATTAATAAGCCACTGGCAAATCTAATTCTTTGTGATAACAGATCTGAGAAAGTTAAATGAACTCAATGCAAAAGCCTGTTTTACCCTCCCTTACCTAAAGTGTGTTTTCAGGGAAGGCTTTGGTGAAGAGGGAGATGAGTGAGAAATTTTCTCTTTGGAGCCTACACTTCGTATTAAATTTGTATGGAAATTAAGTCATTTGCAGTTCATCTTGATTTTTCTTTCTCTCCTCATACCTTCCTGACCTTCCTTTGCCCCTGAGCTTTTTCAGTGCTTAGTGATGATCACATAGGTAGAAATCATATGGAAAGCATATCATGCGTGCAGTATGCACAGGGATGCAAGAATTTAATTTTCCTTCAGTGCAAAGCAGTCTTGCCTGTTTAAAACTAATTTCCCTTTACAGCAAAATCTACAAAAGTGTATTGGGAGAAAAAGTTTTCCACTTTAAATAAATTCTGCTGCTTGTGCTTTACGTGAGGAGATTTATGAAGTTCATTTAAAAAATTGGCTAAGTAAAAGGAGTTTTCAATCTGAAATGAAGACAAACAAAGGGAGAAAAAAAATATAAAAATATATGGAGATCGGATTCATCCTAGCCCATTAGCTCAGTACTGGTGCATGCATGCATAATGTTAATGCAGGAGTACAGTGTTAAAACCTGTTTAGGGTGTAGACTGGGAGTTTAAAAAATAATCAAAGGAATCAGCTTTAGAATACACATCAAAGAATACTCTTTGTGCAGATGAGAATAAAGAGAAACAGAGAAAAATATCTTGTATTTAGTCCTTGATTCTCAGGGCAAGTGTTTTAAGAAAACAGATGAAAGATTGAAGCCCGACTCACATACAAAATAAGAGAATTCCATACATTTATGGACTGAAAAAAACAAACATCTTCATTCTTCATGTAATTTCCAGCTAGCTATAATCTTCTAACAGTTGAATAAAAGCTTTAATAATTGAAAGTTAATATACACAGCAATTTCTTAATTCTTATTTATATTTTTGTCATTTAGTTTTGTATTTGTAGTTACAGAGCTCTCACTCGGCCTCCTTCCAGTGAAATAAAGATAAAACATTTTTAATAAAAAAATTCTTCATTATTTTTTTTCTCTTAGTTGCACAGTAGCAATAAGAAGGCAGATTCCTAATTTAGAGAAAAAAGAATTATGTGCTATGAATGAATGCATCAGCCTAATATGATTAGCATAGTTTGCAGATAATTTTTTTCCTTGAGAGGCAAAAACATTCCATACCCTTGTCACATTTCTCAATTTATATGGAAGAAAATGAGTCATTAGGGATGGGTTATTGTCTGTGGATGAGACAGTCCACTCATCTTGTAGTTGTATGCATTTTCTGTTTTAGATTCTACACATTGCTCTAAGTTACCATGCATTGCCTAGGAAATTAAATGTCTTTCTTTGCACTGAGAAACAAATGCAAAGCAGCTCATTTTCTTTTGCTGAGAGGCAGAGTTAGAGCATAGGTATGAAGAGGATTATTCTTAATATAGATAGAAAACTTTTCCCCCAAAGCATTGAAAACACCTTTTAGTCTAAGATAGTGGTTTTTAAAGAGAATCTTGCACAGTCATTAACATCAATTTATGTGGGAGGTAATTTGAAAAGACTTTTAGAAAGCCTAGGAAGCCAAGACTATAACACATCTGTTCATTAGCTCTCAGTCCAACTACTGTGCAGCCATTCACCCTCACCTTCCTGAATCAATGTTCCTATTAAATGGAGGATGTCCTTCTGTGGGCTCTGAGGAACTGAGCCTTGCCAAGACTTAGAGCACACATAAGCAGCCCTACTCTTAAGGTCATCTGTCTGATCTATCACCCATTAATACTGACTACATAAGGGTAGTCAGTATTAATGACTATAAAGACCAAATCAAGTAATTAAAATTTTAAGTATAATTTGAATTTGTCAATATCATAAGAACAGAAAATGATTAAGCAGTTTGTGATATACCCTGTGACCCTAATTGGACAAAGTCATTGATATAGCAGATCAAACTTCTCTTTGGAAGGTTAAGAATAAGTGAGTACTGTAGTTTCTAATCTAGATGCAATTAGGTGATCCAGGAGACAGAACAAATAGGTCTTTGCTATAACAAACTAGCATTCTGCAAGCCCAAAGGTGGTTCCAGGTTATTATGTTTAAAAAAAAGAAAAAAAAATAATAAAAAAGCATACTTAGGTGGTGTATGTTCACTAAAGCTGAGTGTTGTTAAACTGTCCAGTCCCTTAGAGACTTAATTTATGTTATGTATAAGTTCAGGTTCTAAAATACTTGGCAGATAATGCTGCTGTGTCTGGCTGTCGGGGAATGGTAAGGGACGGATATCCTACTTATGAAAGAGGGATTTGGAATTTATTAACTGGAATGTAAAATTATTTAAATTGATTTTAGATTTAAAAGGTGTAAACCTGAAGTCAATAAAGATAAAGTAAAATTTGAAAAAGTACCTAAAAGCTTCTCAATTCACCTTCAAAACAATTCCCAGATTTCAGAAGATATTTACCCCAAACGATAAAGCAAGTAAGTAGTAGAATTAAGGTAAGGATTATTATAAAAATCACAAGGAATTTTACTGTGAATGTAAACGTTCAAGTTGCTTTGGACTTCAGAGATACAGGCTGAAGAAAACCAGAGGTGTGGCTGCAATCCTAGACCCCTTTTATTTCTCACAGCTTGCATAATAGATGTCAATAGATTGTTCATTTACAGAAGCTCTGTACCAAACAGGAACTCAATAATCTTATTTTGAATTTTTTCAAATGTGACATAAATGGATATCAAAGAAAGAGGAAATTACACAAAGACAGCAAAATCATTTAGACCTTCACAGTCAATAAAGTTTTGTGGGAGAATAATTGTTTTGCATGTTTTTATATGATTAGCTGAATTCATTTTTTATGAGCTGAGATGGAGGAAAAGTAAAGCCACCCACCTCTAAGTTGTGTTCATTTTTCTAACAAAAGAAAAATATTTATAATTTGTGGCAGGACAGAATGCCGATAAATAGATATGGAGAATTATCAGATCTTCCTACACCAAATACATTTGCCACTCTTCTAATAAGGTATTAAGCTAAATAATTACATGGAGATTCATGTCAGATACAAGAAATGTGAAATCCCCTCACCTTCAGTGAGATAGCCCAGATTACATGGAAAGATTCTTTTGACTAAACTAGATGCAAGAGGCCAACACAAAGCCTTTTATGCCAGAACTTGTTTATTAATATTTATTGCAAGAGATTGGCTTATGCGATTTTGGGAGCTAACCAGGCAAGTCTGAATTCTGTAGGGTAGACTGTCTGCAGTTTGCAGGTGAAATTTATTCTTCAAGGAAACTTCAGTTCTGCTTTTAAAGTCCTTAACTGATTGGATCAGACCCCCCTAAATTGTTCAGGATAATCTCCTTTACTTAAAATCAACTGATTATAGATTTTAATCACATCTAAAAAATAATCTTTACAACACATCTAGATTAGTGTTTGATTGAATGACTGAAGACTATAGCCTAGCTAAGTTGTTGGCACATAGAACTGACCATCACAACATATATTTGAATAAAGGACAATGATTGCAGGATCTTTTCAACAGATACAGAAAAAACATTTGAGAAAATCCAACATTTTTTATGATAAACACACACACACATGGACACATACACATACACACACAAACACACCCAATAAACTTGAAATAGATGTCCTGTTCTGATAAAGTGTATCTAAAAAACAAAAACAATCCTCAGAGCTAATGATACTAATGGTGAAAGATGGAAAGATTACCTAATAAGATCAGGAATAAGAAAAGGATGTCAACTCTCATCACTTCTGTTCAATATTATATGGAGAACCTACTCGTATCAATTAGACAAGAAAAATAAAGTAATTTAGACTGGAAAGGAAGAAGTAAAAATATCTGTATTCTCAGACGATATAATCTTATATGCTGAAAATCCCAAGGAAACCACATGTACACAAAGACTGCTTTATCTGTAAGTTTAGTAAGGTTGAAACATATAAGTTCAATACTCAAAAATCAATTATATTTGTATACACTAGCAATGAACAATCTGAAAATGAAATATGAAAAAAATTCCATTTACAATAGCCTCACAAATAATAAAATTGCTTACAAATAAATTTACCAAAAGAAGGGCAAATCTTCTGTACTGAAAACTATAATTTGTCATTGAAAAAAATTAAAGAAGACCTAAGTAAAGGAAAAAACTCCCATATTTATGAGTTGGAAGACTTAATGTTGTTAAGATGGTAAGACACCCAAATTAATCTACAAGTGCAATGCCATTCCTATCAAAATTCCAGCTGCCCACTGGGAGAGATTAACAAACTGACCCCAAAATTCATCTTGAAATTCAAGAGCTCCAGAAGAGCCAAAACGGTATTATAGGTTTTAGTCAAATTTCTTCAGTGTTTATTGTTCAGTGTTCAATGAGGAGTTACAATTCTTGGTTTCAAAACTTACTACCAAGCTCCGGTAATCATACAGTATAGTACTGGTGTAAGGAAAGATGTATAGGTCAATGAAATAGAATTGAGAGTAGAGAAATATACACATATATTTACAGTTAGCTGATTTTCAACAAGGATATCAAGGCAATTCAATGGTTAATAAATAATTTAACAAATGGCTCTGGAAAAACTGCATATCCACAGATGAAAGAATGAAATTTAACCTCATCCTCACACCATACACAGAGTTAACTCAAAATGGATCCTTAACCTAAATGTAAGAGCTAAAACTATGAAACTCACAGAAGAAAACATAGGCATAAAAGGTTACTTTTGTTATCCTGAATTAGACAATAGATTATTAGATATGAAAACAACTTCAAAAAAATTTCCAACTCATCAAACTAAAAACATTTATGCTGCAAATGTTACTATCAAGAAGTAAACAGACAACCCATGGAATGGGAAGAACAATATTTTCAAACTGTATATTTGAAAAGGCACTAATATCCAGAAAACATAAAGAATTCTTACAATTTAATAACAAAAAGACAAATGATCTAATTGAAAATGGACAAAGTTTCCAAAGATGATATCCAAATAGCCAGTAAGTACATGAAAAGATGCTCTACTTCACCCAGTCATTAGGAAAATGCAAAAAAAAAAAAGAAAAAAAAAAGAGAGAGAGATATCACTTCACATCCAGTAGAATGGCTGTAACAAACAGACAGAGAAGAACAAGTCTGACAAGGTTGTAGAGAAATTGGAACACTCATATATTATTGGCAGGAATGTGAAATGGTGCAGGCATTTTGAAGAATAATTTGATATTTCCTTAAAATATGAAACAGAGTTACCAAATGTTGTAGCACTTCTTTCTGGAGAAATACCCAAGTGAAATCAAAATATACATCAATAAAAATTTTGTAAATAAATTTTGTAGCAACATTATTCATATAGCAAAAAAGGAAAATACAAAAATATCCATCAGATCATGAGGGGATAAGTAAAATTGGTATATTCATACAATTGTATATCATTCAGCTATATAAAGAAAGGAACAAAATACTGACACACTCTACAACATGGGTGAACCTTAAAAATATTATGCCGAGTGAAAAAATCCAGACACCAAAGATGACATATTGTACGAATTACATTTATATGAAACATAATGAAAAGACAAATCTTTAGGGACATAAAGTAGATTAGTGGTTTTCTAGGGCTGGGGGTATAATATGGATAGGAATGAGGAGTGACTTCTAAAGGATAACGGCTTCTTCTGGGTTTATGAAAATGTTCTGAAACTAGATTGTGGAGATGGTTGCACAACTTTGTGAACATAGAAGAAGGAACTGAACTGTACTCTTCAAATGGGTGAATGTAAGGTATATCTCACTAAAACAATTAAAAATTATTAAGACTTTGGTAACATGAGGATAAAATATAAAAGCATGAAGACTCCATGTATTATCTATATGGGTTTTCAAAATTACTTTGGACTATAAATTTAAATCTAAAAAGATGTAATTTAATAATGTCAAAGGTTAACCCAGTACTAAATATAAAATACCAACAGTATTACAGAATACTCAAGAAACAGGAATTCATTTAATCCCAATATGTATCAATAGTTTGATATGGTTGTCAAAATAGAAGAGAGGTATATGTTACAATATGTTAATAAAAATATTGTGCCTAGAACAAGGAGGTGACACTTTCTACTGAACAACAGGTCAAATCAGTTCTTGGTCCCATAATTTAAGCGAACATTGAAAAAAATGTGTTTTGTCTAATGAAGTAAACCTGGGTTAATTTAAATGAACAAACTATGTAATATAAAATCAGTTGATGGAACTGATGGGTTTAACCTAAGAGAGGTCTGCACAGGTAATTCTTTTAAAATATTTGACATAAATTACTTTATTCTAATGTAAAGTATTACCTCTTGCTCAAGAAAGCACAATTAAAAACAATGACATTCTTTTACATGTAGCTGTCCAGTTTTCCCAGCACTTCTTATTGAAGAACTTATCTTTGCTTCATTGTATATCCTTGCCTCCTTTGTCACAGATTAGTTGACTATAGGTGCATGGGTTTATCTCTGGGTTTTCTATCTTGTTCCATTGATCTATATTTCTTTTTTTGTGCCAGTACCATATTGTCTGGATTACTGTAGTTTTGTAGTATAGTCTGAAGTCAGGGAGCCTGATTCTTTCAGCTCTGCTTTTTTTCTTTCTTTTTTTTTTTTTCTCAAGATTGTTATCACTATTCAAGGTCTTTTGTGTTTCCATACAAATTGTACAATTTTTTGTTCTAGTTTTGTGAAAAATGCCATTTGTATTTGATAGGGATTGCATTGAATCTGTATATTGCTATAGATGAGTAAAAAGTTAAACAAACTGAAAAATCAACAGCTCTTCTTAGATCTGTAAGTGAAGTGAGGTCACAGAGCAAACCACTCTAGCCCAAATTGGAGAGACTGACAGATGAATACAAAATCATAACTGGTGCAGAAAACCTTGAGATAAAACTTCCAAAGAAAACCTTGAGATAAAACTTCCAAGGAAACCAGCGCTCATGGAATAGGGAAACTGAACTGTAATTGATGAGTTGCTGGAGGCTCTGTGTGGACAACTCTGAGAGTAAAACACTCCAGTGGATCCAGTCATTGGAGATGAGGCACACTTTTATGAGTTTTACTTCTTGGAGTTATAACAGTGAATATCAGAGGAAATATCCCCTCATTCTCTGACAGGAGATAAAGAGAAAAGAACCATTTTGGAATATGTTAAAGCGTTCTCTTCTTCTTAATAATGTCTACCCTTAGGAAAAACCAGTTAACCAGAGTCTAACCCACTTCAGTTTTATCAGATCCTAACTCACCTATGAGAAGGGAAAGACCCAACCCCAGCTGCTCTAGCCTTCCATGTGGGAGAAGGGAAATAACCAGCTCCAGCCCACCATAGCCATGTTGTCCTGCCTAAGGAGAAGTGTGGAAAAATAAATTTAAAAAGCTTGTATAGGGCTTCCCTGGTGGTGCGGTGGTTGGGAGTCCACCTGCTGGTGCGGGGGACGCGGGTTCGTGCCCTGGTCTGGGAGGATCCTACATGCCGTGGAGCGGCTGGGCCCGTGGGCCATGGCCGCTGGGCCTGCGCATCTGGAACCTGTGCTCTGCAAGAGGGTGAGAGGCCCGCATACTACAGGAAAAAAAAAAAAAAAAAACTTGTATAGTGTATGCAGTTTATAATAAAGTATTTTTAATTTTTTTCATTTTAATACTTTTAAGCTTTAAATAAAATACAAGGAAAATTTATTTTATAAGTTTTTTAAAAAAATATATGTGCTCCAAACTAAAAGTTGGTTGATTAATTTAAAAAGTCACTTAAAATAAAGTAAGATTCATATTTATGAATTAAGTTAGTCAATAGATGTTGTATAAGGGAATTTATATTGTCAAAAACAAAACTGAAAACCATGTATAACAACCATTGACCTGTAGGCATTAAGTTTTTTGATACAACTACTTAAGTTTGTACAGTAGAAACTAACACAACATTGTAAAGCAATTATACTCCAATAAAAAAAGTAATAAGGAGAAATAATGATTACTGATAATATCAAGTTTGGAATTACATCTATATTCTTTTTTAAAAATACTAATACTTATACTGATAAAAGTTGTTGTACCTGGTATATATCAATTTTTTTTAGCCAAAGTATTACATTTATTACTATTTTAATCTAAAATGTCCAGGACCACTACTAAATCAGCTAATCATAATGCTCCAAAATAAAGTTTACCATATAAGTAATGCTAGGTTATATTTCTTAGTTTATCCAAAGAGATTTATATTTCACAATGACCAATAAAAACTAGCTTGACTTTACATTTATATATATATATATGATTATAAATCATATATATATATATATGACTTATTTCATTTGTCTTTATCATATTATGAAAGGAGGGTATTTTTCTTCTTTAACTTGTAACATCATGTATCTTCATTTTCCAACCCTTTTTCAGAACTCAGTATCCAAAATTTTGTATGTGCTAGCAACTGAGAGATGACAGCTTTCTCTTAGCCCCTGAGTACCAGTTTTTAGTAATGATATTTTTGAAAGCCTTTTCTTTTTCCAAAATGACATCATTGCAGTGGATATTTGAAAATTTATGTGGAAATACCCAAATTTAATAGAGACCAGATTTTAAGTGTATCCATGACTCTATCAAGATAAATTAGATGTTTTCAATCAGTTCTTTTTTAATATTTCATTTATTTTTTATACAGCAGGTTATTAGTTATCTATTTTATGCATATTAGTGTATATATGTCAATCCCAATCTCCCAGTTCATCCCACTGCCACCACCCCACACATTCCCCCCTTGGTGTCCATATGTTTGTTCTCTAAACCTGTGCCTCTATTTCTGTCTTACAAACTGGTTCATCTGTACCATTTTCCTATTCCACATATATACATTGATATACAATATTTGTTTTTCTCTTTCTGACTTACTTCACTCTGTATGACAGACTCTAGATCCATCCACATCTCAACAAATGACCCAAATTTGTTCCTTTTTATAGGGGAGTAACATCCCATTGTATATATGTACCACATCTTCTGTATCCATTTGTCTGTTGATAGGCATTTAGGTTGCTTCCATGACCTGGCTACTGTAAATAGTGCTGCAATGAACATTGGGGTGCATGTGCCTTTTTGAATTGTAGTTGTCTCTGGGTATATGCCCAGGAGTGGAATTGCTAGGTCATATGGTCATTCTAATTTTTAGCTTTTAAAGAACTTCCATACTGTTCTCCATAGTGGTTGTATCAATTTACATTCCCACCAACTGTGCAAAAGGTTCACATTTTCTCCACACCATCTCCAGCATTTGTTGTTTGTAGATTTTCTGATGATGCCCACTGTAACTGGTGTGAGGTAATACCTCATTGTAATTTTGATTTGCATTTCTCTAATAATTAGTGCTGTTAAGCAGCTTTTCATTTGCGTCTCGGCCATCTGTATGTCTCCTTTGGAGAGATGTCTATTTAGGTCTTCTGTCTGTTTTTTGATCAGGTTATTTTGTTTTTAATATTGAGCTGCATGAGCTGTTTATATATTTTGGAGATTAAACCTTTATCCATTGATTCATTTGAAAATATATTCTCCCAGTCTGGGGGTTGTCTTTTCATTTTGTTTATAGTTTCCTTTCCTGTGCAAAAGCTTTTGAGTTTCATTAGGTCCCATTTGTTTATTTTAGATTTTATTTCCATTACTGTAGGAGGTGGGTCAAAAAAGATCTTGCTGTGCTTTATGTCAGAGTGCTCTTCCTAGGTTTTGCTCTAAAAGTTTTATAGTGTCCTGTCTTACATTTAGGTCTTTAATCCATTTTGAGTTTATTTTTGTGTATGGTGTTAAGGAGTGTTCTAATTTCATTCTTTTACATGTAACTTT
The DNA here is from genome assembly GCF_003031525.2 of Neophocaena asiaeorientalis asiaeorientalis. Classification (NCBI taxonomy): domain Eukaryota; kingdom Metazoa; phylum Chordata; class Mammalia; order Artiodactyla; family Phocoenidae; genus Neophocaena; species Neophocaena asiaeorientalis. The sequence goes on along the minus strand of NW_020172369.1, from coordinate 3,919,994 downwards.
CCAGTTTTCCCAGCACCACTTATTGAAGAGGCTGTCTTTTCTCCATTGTATATCCTTGCCTCTTTTGTCATACATTTTTTGACTATAGGTCATCGGGCTATCTCTGGGCTTTCTATCCTGTTCCATTGATCTATATGTCTGTTTTTGTGCCAGTACCATATTGTCTTGATTACTGTAGCTTTGTAGTATAGTCTGAAGTCCAGAAGCCTGATTCCTCCAACTCCGTTTTTTTGTGTTTTTTTCCTCAAGATTGCTTTGGCTATTCAGGGTCTTTTGTGTCTCCACACAAATTTTAATATTTTTGTTCTAGTTCTGTAAAAAGTGCAATTGGTAATTTGATAGGGATTGCACTGAATCTGTGTAGATTGTTTTGGATGGTATAGTCTTTTTCACAATATTGATTCTTCCAATCCAAGAACATGGCATATCTCTCCATCTGCTTGTGTTATCTTTGATTTCTTTCATCAGTGTCTTACAGTTTTCTGAGCACAAGTCTTTTACCTACTTAGGTAGGTTTATTCCTAGGTATTTTATTCTTTTTGCTGTAATGGTAAATGGGATTGTTTCCTTAATTTCTCTTTCTGATCTTTCATTGTTAGTGTATAGGAATGCAAGGGATTTATGTGCATTAATTTTGTATCCAGCTACTTTACCAAATTCATTGAGTAGCTCTAGTAGTTTTCTGGTGGCATCTTTAGGATTCTCTATGTATACTATCATGTCATCTGCAAACAGTGACAGTTTTACTTCTTGTTTTCCAATTTGTGTTCTTATATTTCTTTTTTTTCTCTGATTGCCATGGCTAGGACTTCCAAAACTATGTTGAATAATAGTGGTGAGAGTGGACATCCTTGTCTTGTTCCTGATGTTAGAGGAAATGTTTTCAGTTTTTCACCATTCAGAATGATGTTTGCTGTGTGTTTGTTGCATATGGCCTTTATTATGTTGAGGTAGGTTCCCATTATGTCCACTTTCTGGACAGTTTTTATCATAAACAGGCGTTAAATTTGTCAAAAGCTTTTTCTGCATCTATTGAGATGATCATATGGTTTTTATTCTTCAGTTTGTTAATATGGTGTAGCACATTGACGAATTTGTATATATTGAAGAATCCTCGCATCCCTGGGATAAATTCCACTTGATCATGGTGTATGATCCTTTTAATGTGTTGTTGGATACTGTTTGCTAGTATTTTGTTGAGGATTTTTGCATCTATATTCATTAGTGATATTGGTCTGTAATTTTCTTTTTCTGTAGTATCTCTCTCTGGTTTTGGTATCAGGGTGACGGTGGCCTTATTGAATGAATTTGGGAGTGTTCCTTCCTCTGCAAATTTTTAGATGACTTTGAGAGGGATGGGTGTTAGCTATTCTCTAAATGTTTGATAGAATTCACCTGTGAAGCTATCTGGTCCTGGACTTTTGTTTGTTGGAATATATTTAATCACAGTTTCAATTTCATTGTTTTTGATTTGTCTGTTCATATTTTCTATTTTTCCTTGGTTCAGTATTGGAAGGTTATACCTTTCTAAGAATTTGTCCATTTCTTCCAGGTTGTCTATTTTATTGTCATAGAGTTGCTTGTAGTAGTCTCTTAAGATGCTTTGTATTCAGTGGTGTCTATTGTAACTTCTCCATTTTCATTTTTAAATTTATTGATTTGAGTGCTTTCTCTCTGTTTCTTGGTGAGTCTGGCTAAAGGTTTATCAATTTTGTTTATCTTCTCAAAGAACCAGCTTTAAGTTTTATTGATCTTTGTTCTTGTTTTCCTTGTTTCTATTTCATTTATTTTTACTGTGATCTTTATGATTTCTTTCCTTCTACTAACTTTGGGTTTCGTTTGTTCTTCTTTCTCTAGCTGTTTTAAATGTAGGGTTAGATTGTTTATTGAGACTTTTCTTGTTTCTTAAGGTAGGATTGTATTGCTATAAACTTCCTTCTTGCAACTGCTTTTGCTGCAGCCCATAGATTTTGGATCATTGTATTTTCATTGTCATTTGTCTCTAGGTATTCTTTGATGTCCTCTTTGAGTTCTTCAGTGATCTCTTGGTTATTTAGTAATGTATTGCTTAGCCTCCATGTGTTTGTGTTTTTACGGTTTTCTTCCCTGTAATTGGTTTCTAATCTCATAGCATTGTGGTCAGAAAAGATACTTGACATGATTTCAATTCTTAAATTTACCCAGGTTTGATTTGTTATCCAAGATGTGATCTATCCTGGAGAATGTTCTGTGTGCAGTTGAGGAGAAAGTGTAATCTGCTGTTTTCCATGGAATGTCCTATAAATATCAGTTAAATCTATCTTGTCTATTGTGTCATTTAAAGCTTGTGTTTCTGTACTAAATTTCTGTCTGGGTGATCTGTCCATTGGTGTGAGGTGTTAAAGTCCTCCACTATTATTTTGTTACTGTCAATTTCCTCTTTTATAGTCATTAGCATTTGCCTTAGGTATTGAGATTCTCCTATGTTGGGTCCATATATATTTATAATTGTTATATCTTCTTCTTAGATTGATCCCTTGATCATTATGTAGTGTCCTTCTTTGTCTCTTGTAATGTTCTTTGATAATCTATTTTATCTAATATGAGTATTGCTACTCCAACTTTCTTTTGATTTCATTTTGCATGGAATATCTTTTTCCATTCCCTCATTTTCAGTCTCTATGTGTCCCTAGGTCTGAAGTGGGTCTCTGGTAGACAGCATTTATTTGGGTCTAATTTTTGTATCCATTCAGCAAACCTGTATCTTTTGGTTGGAGCATTTAATGCATTCACATTTAAGGTAATTATTGATATGTATGTTCCTATGACCATTTTCTCAATTGTTTTGGGTTTGTTTTTGTAGGTCCTTTCCTTCTCTTGTGTTTCCCACTTAGAAAAGTTCCTTTAGCATTTGTTGTAGAGCTGATTTGGTAGTGCTGAATTCTCTTAGCTTTTGCTTGTCTGTAAAACTTTTGATTTCTCCATCACATCTTAATGAGATCCTTGTCTGATAATCTTGGTTGTAGGTTCTTCCCTTTCATCACTTTAAATATGGCACACCACTACCTTCTGGCTTGTAGAGTTTCTGCTGAGAAATCATCTGTTAACCTTATGGGAGTTCCCTTGTATGCTATTTGTTATTTTTCCCTTGCTGCTTTCAATATTTTTTCTTTGTCTTTAATTTTGTGAATTTGATTACTATGTGTCTCAGCATGTTTCTCCTTGGGTTTATCCTGCCTGGGACTCTCTTTGCTTCCTCAACTTGGGTGGCTATTTCCTTTCCCATGATAGGGAAATTTTTGACTACAATCTCTTCAAATATTTTCTTGGGTCTTTTCTCTCTCTCTTCTCTTTCTGGGACCACTATAATGTGAATATTGCTGCATTTAATGCTGTCCCAGAGGTCTTTTACACTGTCTTCTTGTTTTTCATTCTTTTTTCTTTATTCTGTTCTGTGGCAGTGAATTCCACCAATCTGTCTTGCAGGTCACTTACTTGTTCTTCTGCCTCAGTTTTTCTGCTATTGATTACATCTAGTGTATTTTTCATTTCAGGTATTGTGCTGTTCATCTCTGATTTTTGTTCTTTAATTCTTCTAGATCTTTGTTAAGCATTTCTTGCACCTTCTTGATCTTTGCCTCCATTCTTTTTCTGAGTTCCTGGATCATCTTCACTATCATTCTTCTGAATTCTTTTTCTGGAAGGTTGCCTATCTCCACTTCATTTAGTTGCTTTTCTGAGGTTTTATCTTGTTCCTTCATCTGGTACATAGCCATCTGTCTTTTCATTTTGTCTATCTTTCTGTGAATTTGGTTCTCATTCCATAAGCTGCAGAATTGTAGTTCATCTTGCTTCTGCTGTCTGCCCTCTGGTGGATGAAGCTATTTAAGAAGTTTGTGCAAACTTCTTGATGGGAGGGACTGGTGATGGGTAGAGCTGGGTGTTGCTCTGTTGGGCAGAGCTCAGTAAAACTTTAATCCATTTTTCTGCTGTTGGGTGGGACTAGGTTCCCTTCCTGTGGGTTTTTTGGCCTGAGGCGACCCAACACTGGAGCCTACCTGGGCTCTTTTGTAGGGCTAATGGCAGACTCTGGGAGGGTTCACTCAAAGGACTACTTCCAGGAACTTCTGCTGCCAATGACCTTGTTCCGCAGTAAGCCACAGCCACCCCCTGTCTCTGCAGGAGACCCTCCAACACTAGCAGGTAGGTCTGGTTCAGTCTCCCATGGGATCACTGCTCCTTCCCCTTGGTCCTGATGAGCACACTACTTTGTATGTGCCCCCCGAAAGTGGAGATTCTGTTTCCCCCAGTCCTGTTGAAGTACTACAATCAAATCCTGCTAGCCTTCAAAGTCTGATTCTCTAATAATTCCTCCTTCCATTGCTGGACCCCCAAGTTGGGAAGCCTGACATGGTGCTCAGAACCTTCACTCCGTGGGGTGACTTTTGTGGTATAAGTCTTCTCCAGTTTGTCAGTCAACCACCCAGTGTTTATGGGATTTAATTTTATTGTGATTATGCCCTTCCTACCATCTTATTATGGCTTCTCCTTTGTCTTTGGATGTGGGCTATCTTTTTTGCTGATTTCCAGTGTCTTGATTATTCTTCAGCATTTAGTTGTGATTCCTATGCTCTTGCAAGAGGGAGTGAGTGCATGTCTTTCTACTCTGTCATCTTGAACCAATCTTAAGAAAACTCGAAACTCCAGAACTCCACACTCTACTCAATCAATTAGTTTTTAATCAAATTTATTATTCTCTTTTAGGCAGACTTTACTCTTCCTCAAATTTTGTTGCTTCTAAAACTATAAAACTTTCTAGGATTGGTAATGTTTTGATCTAGAGATATGTATAGGTAAAAAGAACTTAGGTAATTTCATTGCAATAGATATTATATTTAAAAGAAGACTATAGACATATTAACAGCCTAATTGGTCTTACCCCTTACGGTTTATTTTGGAATATAAAGACTCTTCCTATTTAAAATTGTTTCATATAAAAATATGTATTTCTGTTGATGAATGACTAAGAGAGACAACAAATATAACACAAATATTCTGACTTCAAAACAGTTTATTATTTAAAATCTCTTTCTCCTTTTGTTATACTTCACTTGGTGTTAGTTATTTACATTTTCTGATATTATTTTTTGTGAAAGTAATGAAAGTACTTCTTAACTAAGTTTTGAATCAATTAAAAGTAGATAATAAATTATTTGAAAAATGCATATAAATATGTTTTATATTCTTTCAAACTAATCAAGTGGTACAATCATCTGTACATAGCTGTCTTTGAACAGTGATTTGCAATTTGACCTGTGTGACAGATAGATACCCTGACTTGGGTAATGAAACAGTTTTCAATTATTTGGAAGAGAAAATTTTAGTTGGTCTTAAGCCTCTTTCTCCTGTGTTTCATCAGTACCAATCATATGAATAGGAATCTACATCAAGTTGACATGCTGACTTGAGGTTCCCAGAAGCATATTTTAGGAATAGTTGTTATTGGTATCAGGATCTGTTGATGCATGTTAAAATGTGTTTAAAACATTTCTGTAAACTGATGTTGTCAGTAAACCATATGTTTCCCTTTGTCACGTCTATTATATAATAATAGAAAACATTCACTGGGTACTTACTATGTATAAGGCACTACTCTATGAGCTTTTGATGAATTAATTCATCTCTAAAAATGACCCATGAGACAGAGTCTATCCTTAACCTTTTATTATGATTTCATTGATAAAGAAACAGACAAAGTTAGTTAAATAATTGTCAAAGTCACACATCTAATTAAATAGTGAAGCTGATGTTTAACTACAGGCAATATTGTTCCAGAGCTCAGACTGCCAAAACATAAAAATACATAATCATTCCCTTATATATTTACAGATATTATCCACCAGTAATACCATTAGACTTTGCAAAATGTTCATGTAGAAATATTCAGGGAAACATACACAAAGATGCCAGACTGGGGTTGATACTGACATTATCTATTCACAGCAACTTTGTAAGAGTACATGCTTAGTTAACAGACAGTTGTGGTAGCCCAGTAAGTTTAGTCACTCAATTAAATCTAATGATTTTTTAAGTTGATTACATAATTACTTTTTCATTCAAGCTTCACTTTCACTATTCAGCTGTCAATTAATTTGGAGTTGGAGTGAAGTTTCTGTGTAGTTCAAATCATTGAAACCATTTAGAGAAGGTAAGAGGTTTTATTAGAATATCTGAACTAAATTTAAGAAGATGTAACTTTTATTTGTTAATGTTTTCTTATTGCTAAGTGGAGTCATTTCTGTAATAAAACACTCATTAACTTTGTTAAAAATAAAAGTTGGAATAGTCTTTCTGCAAGGGTTTATAGTGGAAAATATGTATTTTTTTTTTCAAGAAAGAATTTAAGGACCTTCTATATTCCAGGCATTTTTTCCACTCTGGAGATATAGTAGTAAAGAAAACAAGCAAAATATTCTCACCTCAATTTTCCTGCTAATTGTTTATGGGCCTATAAAAACTTGTACAAGATGGAACAGAAATGTAAATAATTAGAGTGGCTTAACAGGTAACATAAATAGGTAACAAGACAGGGTTAAAATACTGGAGAATGGTAGGGCCTGTCATAAGCTGAATCATTCATAGAATGTTCTGCATTTCATTTCTTTCAATCATTTTAGCAGCCAATGAAATGTGTTGCTTTTTAGAATAAGTCAGATTTCATCTTTCTCCAAGAACCTCAGGGGTTAAATGGTACTTTAAACCATTTATTCCTATCTTTGTTTCTACTTGAAGATACACTACAATATATGCTACAAAAGGTCAACCAAAATTTGTTTTGACCCTTCTAAGGTGAGAATCTTTACTTGCTGTGTTAGTGAATTCTTTGTGGTTGGCTCTGATCCATCCCTTTGAGTTCATCTCTGTGTCTATAAGAAACATATGTCTGAAGATAAATCGCATCAAAATCACCCTGAAAGCAATCAGTTCCTATGCATTTAGTAGTACTGTTTATGTATTTTTCCAAGGTTAACCAGAAGAATTGTAAATATCCAGATGAGTGGACAGGACTAACACTGATGAAAATATTTAAGTAAATACTAGAGACTCTGTATAAATTATTATAATGTCAATAAATGTTAGAATAAGGAGATAACATCTATAAGATAATATCTATAAGATGTTATCTATCAGGAGATAGCATATATGGTATAAAGGTGAAGCAAAGATCTCACATAGAAGTGTTATCACACTGTATTTTTCCTTCTCTGTCTGACTTATTTCATTTAGCATAATGCCCTCACATCTTCTTTAACCATTTAACCATAGACAGACAAAGTTGTTTCCAAACCTTGGTTATTGTAAATAATGCTGCAGTAAACATGGGAGGAGAGATGTCTCTCTGAGATCCTGATTTCATTTCCTTTAAATATATACCCCAAAGTGGAATTGCTGGATCATAAGGTAGTTCTACTTTTAGTTATTTTGAGAAACTTCCATACTGTTTCCATAGTAGCTGTATAAATTTATATTTCTACCAGTGGTGCACAAGGGAAAATTCTTTTCCACATCCTCACCAACATCTCAATTATTCTTGTCTTTTTAAGAATAGCCATTCTGAGGGGGGACCTTGAAGATGGCGGAAGAGTAAGACGCGGAGATCGCCTTCCTCCCCACGGATACACCAGAAATACATCCACACGTGGAACAACCCCTACAGAACTCCTACTGAAGGCTGGCAGAAGACCTCAGACCTCCCAAAAGGCAAGAAACTCCCCTACCTGGGTAGGGCAAAAGAAAAAAAGATAAAACAGAGACAAAAGAATAAGGACGGCACCTGCACCAGTGGGAGGGAGCTGTGAAGGAGGAAAAGTTTCCACACACTAGGAAGCCCCTCCGCGGGCGGAGACTGCGGTTGTTTGTGGTAAAATATTTTTTTTTTTTTTTTTTTGCGGCACGTGGGCCTCTCACTGTTGCGGCCTCTCCCGTTGTGGAGCACAGACTCCGCACATGCAGGCTCAGCAGTCATAGCCCATGGGCCCAGCCGCTACACTGCATGTGGGATCCTCCCAGACCAGGGCACAAACCCCTGTCCCCTGCATCGGCAGGCAGACTGTCAACCACTGCACCACCAGGGAAGCCCCTCATGTGGCTTTGATTTGCATTTCCCTGATGTTGAGCATCTTTTCATGTACCTATTTACCATTTGTATGTGTTCTTCGGAAAAAAAAATATTCTATTTAGGTCCTCTGTTCACTTTGAAATCAAATTGTTTGAATTTTTGCTACTGAGTTTTTAAAGTTCCTTATATATTTTTGGGTATTAAACCCTTATTAGTTACATGGTTTGCAATTTTTTCTCCCACTCTGTAGTTTGCCTTTTTATTTTGTTGTCTCTTTTGCTGCACAGAAGCTTTTAAATGTCATCTAGTTCTGCTTGCTGGTTTTTACTTTTGTTGCTTGTGCTTTTGATGTCATATTCAAAAAATCAATTTATATCTATAATAGTCTATTTTAAGTTAATAACAACTTAAGTTTGATCTCATTCTAAAGGCATACATTTTTATTCTCCTCTTTCACATATTATATTTTTGATGTTACATTTTACATCTTCTTTATCTTTTGCATACCTTAATTAATTATTGTATTTATAAATTTTACTATTTCTATCTTTTAACATTCATACTAGCTTTATAAGTGATTAATCAACTAATTTTACTATATATTTACCTTCCCAGTAAGATTTATTCTTTCAAATGCTTTCATGTTACTAATAGCATCGTTTCAGCTTAAGGAGTCTCTTTAACATTTCTCGTAAGGGCAATTTAGCAATGATAAACTCCTTTAGCTTTGCTTCTCTGGAAAATTCCTTGTTTTTCTTTCAGTTCTGAATGATAATGCTGTTGGGTAGAATATTCTTGGTTGGAGGATTTTTTTCCCAGCACTTTGAATACATCATGCCACTCCCTTTTAGCCTGCAAAGTTTCTGCTGAAAAATCTGCTGATGGTCTTGTGGGAGTTCCCTTGTATATAACAAATTGTTTTTCTAGTGCTGATTTTATGATTCTCTCCTTATCTTTTAATTTTTGACATTTTAATTTTAATGTGTCTTATTATGGATATCTTTGGGTTCATCTTGTTTGGGACCTCTGGGCTTCCTGGATCTTGTTGTCTATTTCCTTTCCCTGATGAGGGAAATGTTCAGCCACTATTTCTTCAAATAATTTTTCTACTATTTTCTCTCCCTTATCTCCTTCTGGGTTACCTACAATATGAATGCTGGTCCACTTGATGTTGTCCCACAAATCCCTTAAACTATGTTCACTCTTTATCAATTTTTTTCCTTTTTACTGCTCTGATTGGATGAACTCCACTGCCTTATCTTTTATTTCACTGGTTCTTTCTTCTGCTTCACCTAGTCTGCTCTTGATTCCCTCTAGTTTATTTTTCAGTTCAGTTATTGTATTCTTCAGCTCTGTGATTTATAGTTAGTACTTTTTAATATTTTTTTCTATCTTTTTGTTGAAGTTTTCACTGTGACCATTCATTCTTCTCACAAGGTTGGTAACCATCTTTATTACCATTATTGTAAAGTAAAGAATTTATCTGTTTCATTAAGGGTTTTATTTCCTGAGGCTTTATCTTGTTGCCTCCCACCCCTCCCCCCACCCCCACTTTGGAAGATATTCCTTCGTTTCTTTATTTTTCTCAACTCTCCGTATTTGATTTCTATGCACTAGTTGAACCTCTCCCACTCTTGAAGGAGCGGACTTGTGGAGGAGATGAATCTTGTTAGTCAACCCCCACAGCTTTCGGTTGTCTCTGAAACTTTGAGACTGTCCAAGAAGGCTATTATATTTTTAAAAACTCCCAGTATTTGAGGGTGTGCTGCAGCTTGTCATTGTCTCAAAGGGGAGGATCTCAATCAGCACCTAAGTTCAGGCTAATTCAGGCAGCAGGTTTTAATATATGTAAATATATACAGTGCTGTGGGACTGCAAACATAAGCCCTGCTGGTCACCATAGCCAGGTGATCTGGAGTTATCCCCTGGTGACAGTCACAAAATTTGGGGCTCCAGACAAGTGTATAAAGCTCTTTTCTGAGAGATACTGGTAAGCTATAATGAGGCAAAGGGAGAGCATGAGGATGACATCCACCAGTCTACGTTCCCTGTGAGCATCTCCATAAGCTCCTATTTGTGTGCCAGACCTGAAGCTTGCCCCTCAGACCAAAGAACCTGTACAAGAAAATAGGCCTCTTTCACAGAAAGACTGGAGGTGAATTTTAGTATGTTATCTGTGAAGTGTCCTGTGAGTGAGAGCTTGCCAAGAACTGTCTCTCTGTTTGTTAAGCACAGGAACACAAGCCCTCCCAGGCCACCAGAGCCAGGCAATCAAGGGACATCCCCCGGTGACACCTGTAAAAAACAGGGCACAAGATATAAAAATAAGGGCACCAGAAACATGAAAGACCTCCCATCCAGGATATACAGGTGTTCTGGAATCCAGAAGAGGGAGAGTGTGAAGATAGCACCCACCCTCTGAGATCTCTGGAAAGAATTACATTCAGCCATAGATGTTTGTTTAATTAGAAACCTGCCCCTCAGGCTGAAGCTATGATAATTAGCCAACAGGCCTCTGTCACAGAAAGACTGAGCTTCTGGGTCTATTGCCTCTTGTACACTAGGGTTAGGTAGTTGTTTAAGAACTCTTTGTATTATATGTTGGTTATAGTGCTGTGGGTCCCACCACTGTAGGCCCTGCTGGCCACAGAGCCAAGCTATATATAGGTGTCCTCTGGCAACAGTCACAAAAACTGGGCTATATAAATTCCATAATAGGAGATAGTAGTGAGCTACAGTGAGGCAAAAATGGTGTCCATCAGCCTATGTTCCTTAAGATTAGCTCTGTAACTCCCAAGATATGTGTGAACCTGAGGCCTGCCCCTTAAGCCAAAGGTCTGTTAGGCCTCTTTCACAGAAAAACTGGGGGTTTATTTTAATCTTCTATTTGTGCAGTGTTATGGGCATGAAAGCCTGCCCCAAACTCTCTGATTGTCATAGTTCCATGGGACCAAGGAATGCAAGCTCTCCTGGCATCCAGAGCCAGGTGACTAAGGGATGTCCCCTGGGTGGCAGCCACCAAAATCAGGGAACAAGGTACTTGTCAAAGCTCCTTTCAAGGAGACACTTGTTCTCTGCAGCACAGCAGAGAGAGAGCATTAATATGGCACCCAATGGCTGTAGCAAAGCAGAGGGGAAGCATAAATATGGTGCCTGCTGCAAAAAGAACCAAAAAATAGAAAAAGAAAATAAAGAGAAACAGCAATTGCTAGCTAGATCAAGGCAGACGAAGAGCACAAAGATGGTGCCTGGAGACTAGAATAAGTCAGCGAAGGAGCATAAAAATTGAGCCTGCAGGGAAAAAACAATGGTGCCCACTGGTTACAGCAAGGCAGAAGGAGAGCATTAAAATGGCACCTGCAGTCTCCATCCTTAGAGAGGGATCCAGCAGTCTTGTGGAAGTGTGTTATATGCAAGTCCCACAGGCCATACTTTAATACAAGCAAATGAGCTTCTTTCACTTAAAGTCTGAGCACAGTTGGCTGCATGTGAGCTATACCCTGCATGGATGAGTCTAAGCCCATGAGCTTCTTTTAAGCTATCCAACAAATCTCTTCCAGTGGGAATTTTGGTCTAGCCAGGAGGTCAGGTCACACTTCCCCTTTCAACTTCTTCTCACTCTCAATCTACCAAGATTTTTGGATAGTTTTCTCCATTTCTTCTTGCCTGTTTTTCCATACTTCTTCATAAAGTGGCATTAAACATGCCATATTCTTAGGGCATACATGGAGCAGAGGCTGATTGAGACTTAAGAAACACAGTTTTACAAAGCATATTATGGCAGCATATTATGCCTGCCATAATATGAATTGATAAAATAAGGCAAAAAATAAGCCTTGCCAAACTCCCAAACATTTCAGAATATATCACAATTTCAATACATTTCCATCTTTTTTATTTCTTATAACAAGCTTTTATCTCTATAAATGGATTATAAGTTTGGAGTGTCATTGCAAATTCTTTGTGCTATCTTATTTGTTTACACCTGCTTATTTTATGCCTTTTGGTATAAAACGCATATTCTCAAGAGCAGAGATTTTATATATCATAAGTCTAAGGCCTCCAGCTCCTGAGACAGTGTTCAGGGACTATAGATATTCAATTGTTTATGGAAAAAATGAATAAGCTAAGAATATTGTGGGAGATCTTCATCACATAGCAACCACTTTTCACATCAAGGTTTCTACAATAAGAAAGAAAAATAAAATGATTAATCTGGAAATTTTGTTCTCTTTCAAAATGTTCTGAATTAATCTGTTCTAAAGAGCTGAAAACAGCCTGCTAATATCCAGAAGCAGTTTCTTTCAGAACACTGAAAACGTGAATAAGTTCAACATATTAATTCTAGAACACATTTGCATCAAGCCATCCCTAAAGTAGCCATTGCTTTGAGCCCCTTTCTTCATTTGCAGTTTATTTACTCATTTAGGTATTTCTTCTTTCTAAATTGTTTTAGTATTACTGGTGAAGACCTGTATTACTTGGTATAAAAATAAGGGCTCAAAAGAAAATTAGCTTTTGTTATTATGAATGGAGAGAATTTATCTAAGTGTTTATTTATATTCTTATCCTAATACAATGACTGTAACATAGCACAAAGTGGTCCTTCATAACCAGAATATGTATTTTAGAGTTTACATTGTACTTTCACACACACTGTTTCATTTGTTACTCACTACAGCTCAAATATTAATCACCATTTTTGAAATTAAAAACAAACAGTAACTTTACTATCACAGAATTCCTTCAGTCACAAGATATTTTAATGTGAGAAGAATTGAAATGAGAAAAGGAGGAAGGCATAACCAGGCATACTGAAGAAAAGCTGTGGAGATGGAAAAGAAGAGTTGTTTAAAAAAAAAATTCCTATCTTCTCATCACTCAAAAATGTGATAGTTTAGAAGCCACTGATTCTCAACTTTGTGCAAATACATGTAGAACCCAAGCTGAAAATTATACTATGATTAGCAAATATCAAAATATAAAATGAAGACCTAATCAATCATAGATGAGTGGATTGGTAAAGGCTGGTAATGGACTGTTCTTACACGTTCAACCATACATTTACCCTTGACTAACAGGTACTATCTGTAGTTTAACATCAACTGAGGAAGCAAGGTATAATCACTTGTTGACAGTGTTTCAGAAATTACAAGCATTATCAAACAATTATTTTTGGACACACCATATACAAAGGTGTAATCTTGTGAATTTAATAACTAAAAGGAGTTGGAACCAAGCTTTTTTTTTTTTTTTTTTTTTTTTTTTTTCGGTACATGGGCCTCTCACTCTTGTGGCTTCTCCCATTGTGGAGCGCAGGCTCCGGACGTGCAGGCTCAGTGGCCATGGCTCACGGGCCCAGCCGCTCCACAGCATGCGGGATCTTCACAGACCGGGGCACAAACCCATGTCCCTTGCATCGGCAGGCGGACTCTCAACACTGCACCACCAGGGAAGCCCTGGAACCAAGCTTTAAATGAACAAAGTTATGTATTAAAGTTAAGCTGTTAAAATGAAAATTAGAGTCTTATAACTTCAATACTAACTGTAGTCCCCATGGTAACCACAAAGAGAATAGTTATAGAAATACACAAAAGGAAACAAGAAGGAAATTAAAATGTTTCACAATAAAACATCAACAAAATGTAAAAGAGACACTAATGCAGGAAATGAGGGACAAAAACTATAAGGTATGTAGAAAACAAATAGCAAGTGACAGAAGTTAAGTTCCTCCATATCAGTAATTACCTTAAATGTAAATGGATTAAACTCTTTAATCAAAAGACAGAGACTAGCAGAAAGGATAAGAAAAATGATTGATCTATATGTTACCTGCAAAAGATTCACTTTAGAAGCAAAGACACAAATACACTGAAAGTAAAAGGATGAAAAAGATATTCCATGAAAACAGTATCCAAAAATAAGCAGGCGTGGTTTACTAATATCAGACAAAATATACCTTAAATAAGAAAGTTTCATATAAGATAAAGAAGGATATATGTTAATAAAAGATTCAATACAGTAAAAAGATATAATTATTATAGACATTTATATAACTAATACCATACCATCAAAATATTTGAAGCAAAAAATGAAGAATAGAAGGGAGAGACAGATATTTTTACAATAATAGAGAATTCAACATCCCACTCTCAATAATGAATAAAATCACCAGACATAAGATAAATAAAGAAATAGAGAACTCAAACAATGCAATAAACCAACTAGATCTAACAGAGATACACAGAGCACTTTACCCAACAATAATAGTATAAACATCCTTCTCAAGTGCACATGGAGCATTCTCCAAGATAAATCATATGTTAGCCCACAATTTAAGTCTCAATAGATGTAAAAAGACAGATGTCATATAAGACATTCTCTGACCACAAAGGGATAAAGTTAGAAATCAATAACAGAAGGAAACTGGAAAATTAACAACTTTGTGGAAATAAAGGGCACACTCTTAAGGAACAAATGAATTGAAGAAGAAATCACAATGGAAATTAGAAAATACTTAGAAATGAGTGAAAATGAAAGCATAACATATGAAAATTTACTGGGTGCAAAGAAAGCAGTGCTAAGTGGAAATTTATAACTGTAATTGCTTACATTATAAAAAGGTAAGATCTCAAATCAACAGCATAATTTTACAATTTGAGGAACTAGAAAAAGAACAAAGTAAACCCAAGCTGGCAGAAGGAAGAAAATCATAAAGATTAAAGTAGGAAGAAATGATATAGAAAATCAAAAAACAATAGAGAAAATTAATGAAACCAAAAGTTGGTTCCTTACAAAGATCAACAAAATTGAGAAACCTTTAACAAAATTGTCTTAGGAAAAAAAGACTTAAATTGCCAAATCAGAAATGAAAATGTAACTTTATTAGCAATTCTACAGAAATAAAAAATGATATAAGAGAGCACTATGAACAATTCTACACTGACAAATTGGACAACCTATATAAAATTGACAAATTCCTAGATGCACAAATGGCCAGTCCTCATAATCCTAGAAAATGATAACATATTTCTAACATAAAGTGCAAATGTAAACTGGTACGGTAATTATAGAAAACAGTATGGAGGTTCCTCAAACAATTAAAAATATAACTACTTTATAATGATGCAATTCTATTTCTGGATACTCATTATCAAGATTCATTATTTATTTGGATTAAGTGTAGTCCCTCCATTGTAAGTGAGTCTTCAGAGTTGCCATGTTCTATGTATGGTACAAGACTTTCCTCCTTTTTCATTATTTTGTTGGAAGTATAGCCTTTGTTCCTCTCTTATAATAAATTTCCCATTGATACCCATTCTTTGTGAGAAAGTGCTCCCTCCTCTCAAATATAAGTGGTGGAAAACAGGAAATATAAAAATACTGCAGAAAGATAAAAGTATGGAAATATTTTTCAAATTGTAGCATGGAATCATTGACTAACACTGGGCTTCTTCTCTCCTAGATTATAACACACTCTGTCAGCTAAAGACATTTTTTGTTAAGTCAGAAATGCATGAATGAATAAAGTATGAACACAAAGATAGAACATTTTATTATGCAAGTATAAGTGGAAATCTCTGACTCCCAGAGTTGCATTATTCTCTGAGGCCCAATAAATGTAGAGAAGTGGAAAAAAGGAAAAGGACCAGAGGAAATGATTTATGATAAAATATTGGAAAATTATATATGGATGCTTTGGCCCAACTTGAAATTGTGTGGGAAGTGAGTAGAAATGGATCATATATTTTATTCTATCTAATGCCAACTCAAATGTTTGTACTGAAATTACATGGGGAAATGAAGTTATGGGATCCAAAGCTACAATAAAGGTGATCACAGTACTGCTATATTTGAAAATATGATGATAAGTGGCATTCTACCACTGATTTTAGATGTGCTTTGTCTTCTTAGCTAGGTTCTAAACTGTGAAACAAGTATGTGTTTTCTCTCACATACTTGTTTTAAAGATTTAAAACTCCCTTTGTCTTTGACGTCCTTTCCTTTGCCAATCTACATTGTTTAACACAATCCTTTTATACCTTGTTTCACATATATCCTCAAATTCTCATTTCAATTCTAGTTGTCATTTCACTTTATAGAGATTATTGTTGAAAGTGTTTTTTTCTAATTAACTAATTTTGATTGGTGTGAAAATCTAAAAAAAAGAGTCAGCATGTATATTGTGAATTTTCTACTAAAGAATGTTTATTTTGTAGCTCCACTTTAAAAAAAATAGTAGCACACTCTATATTAATTTTTAGAGCTGGAACAACTTCTTTTGGTTTAAAATGTTTCAAGGATCAGGTATATTTTATGTTGACCTGCACAGTTTGGCCAGATAAAAGGTTTGGTATAGTTTAACATTTAAGAGATAGATGAGTGTTTTCATTTTGTGATTACTCAAATCTCTTAGGACCTGCATAATTTTCTATATATGTATCACACTTCCATAAAATATTTTTAAATCAATCCACAAAATGTTTAAATCAACAAATTATTTGGAAATTATTAAAAGGACTTGACAAACTAAACAAAACAAACAAAAAAACTCTAGAAACAGAGTGCCTGGGTTTCACATCCCAGCTACACCATTTTCTGGTTCTGTGTTGAGGCAAGTTAATTAAATTCTCAGGGCCTCCATTTCCTCATCTATATTATAAAGATAATTCTACCTATGAAGTATTACTTACATACATCGAAGAATATCTGGCATGTAGAAATACTTAATAAAAGCTTAGCTATTATTAAATGAGTTTCTGAAAATCAAAGAAGTTGAAATAATAGTAATAGGCCCCCAAGTTTTTAACTTTATCTGAAGAAGAAATAAGTCATTGGGAAATCAACCATTTCTAATGGATAGAAATGGGATTAAAGAAGATTGAGTCTAGTACAATTTAGATTAAGATGGTGGAGTAGGAAGGTCCTGATCTCACCTCCTCCTGTGGACACACCAAAATTACAAATACATTTAAAAAACTATCTCTGAGAATGACCTGAAGACTAACAGAACAGATTTTCTGCAACTAAGAATTTGAAGAAAAGTCCACATTTTAATGGGTAGGGGCTTGTGAACAAACTAACTTGAATCTCAGTGCAGAGGCAGCAGCTTAAAAAGTGCCTGGGTCATGCAAGAAGAAGATTCAGTAACTAATTTGGGGGCATGTTCCAGAGGGGGAGGGAGCTGGTAAAACTTTCTCTAGGGATTGAGGACAAGCATCTTTTATTGGCAAGCACCTTTTATTTCTTTTTGCTCTCCTTAGCTGACACAGTAGTGGTGGGCACCATTTCTGTCACTCTCCATCAACCTAAATAAAACCATGCACCTGCCCCAGCATTCTCCTGAGGACCAATCCTGCCTAACCTGCTTACCCTAGCCAGTTCCTCAAAACAGCTCCTTCCTCAGCCCACCAAATGAACCACCCTGACCAGCAAAGTGGCTCCCATCAAAGGGCTCCCATCATGACCCATCAGGTTGGCCACTACAGCAGGCACCGTTACACTTCCAAAGTGGCTCCCAGTCAGTTCTACATATAAGTGCACTCCCAGCAGTTGTGGCCAATTTAGCCAGCTGGATTGAGGGGCCAAAAATTTCCACCAGCACATCTGCAACAATTATGCTTCAACTACAACAGCAAGGCACATTCAGTCCACACAGGGGATACAGCTGGAGCACCTGCCTCTAGTGACCAGAACAACTAGATCTAACAGACATATACAGAACACTCAACCCAACCAAAAACCTGTGCGTTCTTCTCAAGTGCACATTTCCCAGGATAGACCATGTATTTGACCACAAATTAGGTGTCACTAGATTTAAAAATATAGATATCATGTAAAACTCTTGAAGGGGTTTTAGGTCCTCAGAGGACAACCATTATTAAAACGTGAGCTTGTTTTTCTTTCTTCAGTTGAAAATATATTTTCTAGAGAAAACACACATACACACTCAAATACAAAATACACTCACATGCAAAAACACATGTCATTCCTAGGGAAAAAAAAATCCTGAATTCAGATTTAATTTTATTAAAGTCATATTTTACTTGCAAGTTTATCAGATTTCAAAGGGTTAACTATGAAATTTCAGCATGTAAGTATATGAAACTAAAATTTTAACTTGATGGAGAAGGCAGCATAGGTATATAAATCTTTTCTTATAAGAATTGGGTAATAACACTGATTTTGCTATAGTTCTATGCAAAGTAGAATAAAGTAGGAATTATAATAATAAAAACATTGCTGAGAAAGAGTTTACCATGTGCTGGACTCTAAGCACTTTTATGTAATCATCTCATCCTTTTAAGAAGTTGATAAAACAGATAATATTATTTTTTATAGATGAAAATTCTGAAGCACCAATTGGTTAAATAACTTTACTTAAGGTCAAATAGCTAAAAAGTGTGGGAGGTAGAATTTGACACATGCATTTTAACATTTTTAAATGTGAGGATTTAAAAAATTATGTTCTTGAAACAGTATATTACTTTCTTTAATTTAGGACTAGAATATTCGGGTCTGTATGATATTGATTATGTGATATTTGTTGAGACATAGTTTGTGGTCAACTATGTACTCAAGTTTTAGAAATATTTTTATGCTCTTAAGACATCTATTGTATCACTGTGTATTATATAATTTAATTCAAAATTTTATATGGATCAGTTGGAAAAAGCTATATATTTTGCTTAGTCTATATCTTTGCATATTTTATTTTTGAGTGATCAAGTACTATAAAGGTGTGCCAAAGTCTCCCACTAAGTTTTCAGATTTATGGATTTCTCTCTGTATTTGTCAATTTTTTCTTGATATGCTTTGCTATTAGGTACATAAAAGTTTAAGTCTTTCCTGGTGAAATATATCTTTAATTATTATGTATTAATCTTCTTTATTTAAAAAAAAGTTACATGTCTCACTTGGTGGTGTTATGTTATGGAAATATTAGGGGCCTATTGGGAATTTTAAAATTTTTATTTATTTCTTTTACTGGATTATTAATTATTTGTATTCTTTCCTTCTTAAATGGTTAACCTTAAAATGTGGTATATATTTTCTACATTCTTCTTCCTCCAGAACAAGACAACATACATTATATACACCTATGTCAATATCTGCTTACATCAGTTTCTCATAACACTTTAACTTTGATCATTCTCTGCTCTCTTCAGGATATTGGAATACCCCATTTTAACGATACCTTATGTTTTATCTTTCCAAACTAGATACCCCATTACCTTTTTTATATGGTTAATATTACTATAGATTTGTGCAACTGTTTACAGGTTCTTTTAACACTACACCTTCTGTTGGCTGTGATTTTACTTGGGGATAATTTCCTGTTTCTTAATTCACCTTCCTTAGAAGATCCTTTACAAAGGTTAAGAGAGGTAAGTTCCTATTTGGGAAAGTTTTCTTTTCACTGTGCTTCTTTGTATGGTCATTTAGCTATTTCTTTGTACTCTTTGTTGTGTTGAATTGCACCTCCTGTGTGTCAAGACTCTATATGTAGAAATCTTCTGAGGTTTCTATTAAGGAAGCATTCTTCTAGAGGGTCTTTGCTTTTTCCTCTTCAACATGTTTCCTAGCACCAACCATGCAGTGTTCCTCTTATAATTTAATATATCTGTTCTGGGTTTTCAAGATTATGCAGGTTTAATTTAATACAAATTCAAATACCTTGGGGAAATATTATTTCCTTTGTTTGGTTGAAAGGAAATTCCTTGAATTTGTAGCCCCTCAAGGATACCAGCTTCATAGGAGGGTCTCCATGGAAACACCTAACTACCCAGGCTTGCCACCCAGTACCTTAAGTACAAGTCTGGCTTCTCCTTCCCTTTACCACTCTGATTTTTGCCCCCTAGGAATTTCCTTTACTTTCTGAAGTCTCAGTTCTGTATTTAAAGATTCTATTTCTGGTTGAATTTTCTATAGCATTCTTAGTTGTTACTGAGGATGAGTATCATATCTGCTTTGCCATGCCGCTTTGATTGGAATGTAACAATCCATTCATTTATTCTTTCAACAAGAATTTGACAACATGATAGATCTGCCTATAATTAAACTATAAACAGAAAACAGAACTCACATCTCCAGAGGTTTAATATTTAGCATATCATAACCATATACCTGACATTTTAGAAATTTTCCTGATTTCAAATATTTCATCTTGTGCTCATTTTATATGTCCATAGCCATATTTGCTTCAGCAAATATGATGACCTAACATGATTTTGAGAAATGCTCAACTAGGAAATATTTGATTGCTTTGCTCCTTCTCATTTCTATTGATACTTTTAGGAGTCAAACATTATAACAACTTACTTCAACAAAAATTTATTGAAAACTTATTTTAGCCCTAATGCTAAGCCTTGCAGATGCAAAGGAGAAAGGAATAGTGAATCTTTTATTGAAAGTAAATTAATATTTAGAGCAGTAAGTAGGGAATTTTAAAAAAGTATTTTAAAGTGCTATGAGAATACAGAGAAGGACATCCATAACTGCAACTGCAAAGGCAAGAAAACCCATGTCGCTGTCTTAGCTGAATCTTGAACAAGTCAATGTAATGCCTTCATGATATCCTAAGCAATGGGGAAAGATATTAGGAGATGAAAGGGAATATTATGCAAAGGTGAAATCTTTTTGGTTTTTTATTTTTGGACACATTCTTTTTTGTTTTTTTTAAAGCAATTCTTTATTTACTTATTTATTTATTTATTATTTGGCTGTGTTGGGTCTTTGTTGCTGTTGCTGTGTGTGAGCTTCCTGTAGTTGCAGCGAGTGACGGCTACTCTTTGTTGCAGTACACAGGTTTCTCATTGTGGTGGCTTCTCTTGTTGCAGAGCATGGACTCTAGGTGAGTGGGCTTCAATAGTTGTGGCTTGTGGGCTCTAGAGCACAGGCTCAGTAGTTGTGGTGCACGAGCTTATTTGCTCCATGGCATGTGGGATCTTCCAGGACCAGGGCTTGAACCCATGTCCCCTGCATTGGCAGGTGGATTCTTAACCACAGCACCATCAGGGGAGTCACAAAGGTGAAATCTTAAAGGATTTTATGCAGCTCTAAGACACTTAACTATACCTCATAGGCAATTAGGAGTGATTATTTGGATTCAAGCAGGGAAATACATAATCATATTTGCATTATAGAAAGCTTTTGAAAAATGGATTGAACAGTGATGAGATTGGTGTCAGACAGAACTTATAGTAGACTCTGTGATTTAGAGAAGGCCTGAAATTCTCAAGTTTTGAAAATATTTGCACAGTGAAATTCTAGAACCTGGAACAAGAGACAAGTGAAGATATTGTGACTTAAATTTTGAGTCTTTTAATCATTTTTATTATCACTAGCATTCTTAAAAATATTAAATATAACCAATTTTTGGCAGTGTCCCTCCCCATGAAAGGAAGCCTCCACATTCTGAAGAAAGTATTATTTCAGTGTTAAATAGATACTTTTCCATAGGTCTATCTAAATCTATCAATGTTTGGGGAACTTTATTTTTCTGTCTGACATTCTTCCATAGACCCTCTTTAGAGATTCTTTTATTGAGTCAAGATATTATGTCCTCAAGACCTTTATCAATAATTAATAGCCCTTAAAAGGATGCATTTACATATGAAAAAATTCAACCTTGGATCTAACATTTTTCAAATACATTATTTATAAATGCCAAAAGTCTGTAATCTATCATGGATATGAGAATAAGGGAAGATCTGCCATAAAGGATATTGTTGGAAATGATAGCTTTGGGTGAAGTGTTGATGTGCTAGAGGTGAGATCAAGGGAGCTACTGGTTGCTTACAAAACCTGAGTGGGAGAAGAAGGTGAAAGTGTTGTGAAGAAGTATCATTTTTAGACCTAGAAGTGAAAGGACCTTGCCCTGTGTTCATGCACTATAAGGTCCTGCCCTGGTCCTGTTCCTGCCATTCACTGTTATGTGAGACAAGTTGTCTAAAAGGCCAAGAGAATTTTTTTTGTTGTTATAAATTTATTTATGGCTGTGTTGGGTCTTCATTGCTGCACACAGGTTTGCTTTAGTTGTGGTGATTGGGGGGCTACTCTTCCTTGTGGTGAGCGGGCTGCTCATTGCAGTGGCTTCTTTTGTTGTGGAGCACAGGCTCTAAGCATGTGGGCTTCAGTAGTTGTGGCACACAGGCTTAGTAGTTGTGGTTCATGGGCTATAGAGCACAGGCTCAGTAGTTGTGACCCACTGGCTTAGTTGCTCCGCGGCATGTGGAATCTTCCTGGACCAGGGCTCGAACCCTTGTTCCCTGCATTGGCAGGTGGATTCTTAACCACTGTGCCACCAGGGGATTCCCAAGAGAATGTTTTTACTCAGGGCTCACGTTTCCCTTTCTGGGTCATGTTTTAAGTACCTGAGACCTTAGATACCTGCCTAATGGCACCAGCACTGCTCTCTAAGTCTGTGTAGTTCTCTTCTCTATGTTTGTCCTTTTGAAAGGTGCCCAGGAGTTGTCCTTTGTGGAAGGTATGAACAGAGCTTGGAAGCACATACAAGAGTCTTGACACACATGCCCACATAGTCCATCATGGGATGGAAGAGATCTAGAGTGAAAAGAGAATGGAAAGTAGTGCCTCCACCATAGGCATGGAATTTGACCCTTGAGGTAATTTTGAAGTTACTTAAACTACATAGGAATAAAGAACATATTCAATTTAACAGTTCAATAGTTTGATTTATAACTTCAATATTTAGATATATGATGCATGGGCTGCTTTTTATCTCTTACCCTGCATCCCAAAATATTAGAGGAAGACCAGTGGGAAAATACTAAAGGAACACTTTTCTTACTTCACAATTTGTTCTTGCGCACTTTCATTGTAATCACCAAGCCAGAGAGGAAAATTAGATTAATGAAATCAGAACAAACTTCTAGAATCAGAAAACTGGCACTGGAGGAGACAGACTTTTTGCCCTAAATCTTGATCATGAGATAACTGAATTTTATCCCAAACCACCCAGAAAGGTAGTGGCAAAGCCAAGATAAAAATATACACAGCTTTATATTTCTCTTTGACTATCATCTTTTATTAATAAGGTATATATTTTACATCTCTCTTAGCAGCTTTCTTAATACTAATAACTCCTTTTTATGTCTTACGATAAGTTCAAAAAAATCCAAATCATGTAGACATGTTGTAAAGTCGACTCAATAGCTTTTAGTACAGTTCTATTGAATCAGTTTTTAAGGACTGTTAAATGGTATTACTCAGATATTCCACTAATTTTTATAGAAAATGTAATATAAAATTGAAATTATGATTTCTTTATTTATATGTTTACATAAATATCAGAAATTCCAAGAAAACATGAAAATGTAAACAACTAAAACTTTATGTTCTATTTAGTGAATAGCACACATATTCCAAACATTGGAAAAAGCTAATATAGCTTAATTTAAAAATTTAATGAATTAAATCTGTGCTAATATACTGGTTATACTGGTTTTAAAATTGTTTAAATAATGACATTGCTCCAAAATGAAAAATTTTTAGGAAACATAACAGTTCTAATATCTAGATGAAGTTGTTACTGTGACTATCTTATTATGCAATTCCACAGTGGATATCATATTACATGTATTAGAAATAAAGGACTAAAAATTACTGCACAGAAACTTATTGCTTATTTTCCATGCAAATATCATCCAACTATTTAGCTATATCTGATTACCCCATTCAATTAATTAAAACAATGTCCACTCAGATTCATTATTTATCAGACACCTATTTGAATTATAATGAACAAGGGAGTATTGACATTCATCCTCGAAAAAAAAAACATCTGCTCAATGAAGGGCAAGAGTTCATGGAAATAGAAAGTGTGCTTAAAAATGCATCATGGTAAAAATGAAGAAGAAACTATTTTCAGAAATTGTTACTCACATTAAGATACTATCATGAAAATATGAAACTTTATTATATGCATGACGCCACCTATTTTCTTTCAACACATATTATCCAAATTTTACAAAGGAGATCAACCTTCAACCTTGATATCTTTTTATATATGATCTCCTTTAATTCTTTGAAGAAGACAAATAGGCTAGAAAAGAAAAATAAAAAAGGTGTTCCCAGATTCAAGGAATTAAATAAGCTATTAACAGTAGGAATACTACTTTTATACATTTATTCTTCGACTGAGTTCATTTATTTCCCATTAACTACCACAGCTAATCAACATGACTAAAAATTTATTTTAGCCAATTGACTTAAGCAATAAAAGCTGAGATTTTCCCAGAACAATTGGTGTGTTCTTTATTAAATTCCCTGCACTTGTTTTTATGGGAGGGAGGAGGCAGCAGTTGGGCAAAAGCTTTGAAAATATTTTCACCATTGCATTTGGATGAAAAGCTGTATAAATATAGATAGCAAAAATAAAAGTCAATCAATCGCTCTGAACTCCAAATGTCAGTAGCTTTCCTAGCTTACAAAGCCCTGCAGATCAAATCAATCTTTAAACTCTAGTTTTGTGAGCAAAGTAGGGGCATTTATAAATTCAAGTAACAGGTAGGGTAACAGTGAGGCTCTGGTTTGTCTATGCAAGGAAACTGACTGATTCCATTGACCAGGTGGTAGATATTGTGATCCTTTTCCTGCTGTGTTCAAAGGCAGAATCAACATGTCACTACAAACATTAGCAATAGCTCTCAGCAATCATGGAACAGAACATAGTTCATTTAATTTGCTTCTAGGTAAATAATTTTGTACAGGTTAAGGTAAAAGTTAATCATATTATGTGTCTCCTGAAAAGTGACTCCACAACCATGGAATCTATCAGGAGTCATTTCTGCAACTCATATGTTTTGATGTGCAGCCCAAAGGAAATGGAAATGGAGAAAGTGTTAGTCTACAATGCAAAATATGCAAATGTCATCAAAATATTGAAATGCTCTGTCAGAGTAAAGATGGCCACAAACTGTTTGACATTTCTCCCATCAAGAAGTGGATTCTCTTTTTTGTCTCCTTGAATGTGGGCTTCCATGTGACTGCTTTGACCAATGGAGTGTGTTGGAAATGTAACAATGCCAGGTCCAGGCCTAGCATGTAAGAAGAATGGAAGCTCCCTCGGTCTTTTAGAGTCCTGGGCTACCATAGGCAACGTTAAACTTCCTGGCAAGAACAAATGGAGGAGCCTTGTGATTTGATGGGGAAGAAAAGGGCTCCAGCCAAGTCCAGACTGAAGGATGCATATATGAATGAAGCTACCTCAGACAATCAAGACAAGTGGATCTTTTTTTTTGGGGGGGGTGGGGGCGGGTACGTGGGCCTCTCACTGTTGTGGCCTCTCCCGTTGAGGAGCACAGGCGCCGGACGCGCAGGCTCAGCGGCCATTGCTCACGGGCCCCGCCACTCCGCGGCATGTGGGATCTTCCCGGACCGGAGCAAGAACCCGTGTCCCCTGAATCGGCAGGAGGACTCTCAACCACTGCGCCACCAGGGAAGCCCAAGACAAATGGATCTTGAAGTTGAATATCACTTAGTGAACAGAGTCAATGTTACATGGAACAGGAGAATCATTCATAGGTCTCACCTGCTTAAATTCCTGGCCCAAAACATTGTGAGATATTAAAATTGTTGTTTTCAGTCACTAAAATTTGGAGCAGTTTGTTACACAGTAATAGATAATGAGAAATGCTCATCTAGAATTTGTTCTGGATTCTTTTAAAGTAATGAATTGTCTTTATTGGAAAGAATATATGTGAAAATACTATGACTAAAGTCTATGTTTGTTTAAAGTCTGGAAACATTTGGAACAGGAGAAACATTCAAAAGTGAAATTAGGAAAAGACCTCAACACAAACAATAAAAAAATCTTATTACTATATGTATTAATCATATCAATTGGAACTGACTGGTTAAAGAACACTGTCTCTATGTTATAATATTTTGTTTCTTCCTTTTATATAAAAAGTATTTTGTGTACTATTCAGATTACTGGTATAATACTCAAAGCCACTGCTGAAAACTACTAAAACTCACTATTTATCTCGGTTTGTCTTGTTTTGTCCTTATTTTTCTACTCAGCTTAATTTTTTCTCCTTTTAGCTTATGACGCCTACATATAATAGGCTATTTTTCTCTTATTTCTTTAACAGTAAGTTAGATTTTTATTTAAAATGTTTATATTAGGTCAAAATAATTCAAGGTATATTTTTACCAGATACATAAAAATCTCTTATATTTAGTCATTTTGAATCAGTATCCTAGAAAGGTAGTTCTTATTTCTGACTGTATATTACATTCAAATGGGGGAAAATTTGTTTTTTGTTTGTGGTGCTTTTGAATTCCATTTTTAATTATTTTTTTAAACTGAGTTTTATTTTTAAGTATATTAATTAAGGGAAAATATACTATGAAATAATACGATGAATGATACACCAAGAATACCTAACAATTCATTTACTTAGATATACTTAACTTTATAGTTTTGAAGTATATAAAATAAAACTTGCTGAATTATAAACAGAAAAGGACAAATCCATAACAATATATAAAGCAAAAATTTAGAGAATTACAAGCAAAAATTTACATACAGCTATGAGAAACAGATGAATCAAGTTGTGTTTATCTGTTTTTACTTGTGATTTCATTGTCAAAGGTTTGGATTAACTAGATCTAAGATGGGACTTAATTTCTGTAATTTTCAAAAAGTCCTTTAGTATACATGTCCATCCTGGTTTGGAAATCGCTGTTCTGTGACTAGTCTTTAAAAGCCCATGTACTTAAATTGACCTAAGATCTGACCTAGCAGTCTCAGGAATCTCTAGAAATCTCAGTTACCTAATCAGTGAAAATAATATTGAGATATTGAGATGGTTCCAAAATTTCTTCCATTGGCTTAAGTTTAAAATGTAGATATATAAATATAAATGAATTTTTTAAAATGAGACATTCCAAAGATTGCTTGCAAGTTTAACATTATAACTGATGTAAGAATTGTTTTCATATTGAGGCATGGGGAAGTCATTCTGGCCAAAGATTGCTTGCAAATTTAACATTATAACTGATGTAATAATTTTTTTCACATTGAGATATGGGGAAGTCATTCTGGCTTATCCATGATTTGACTGAAATTTTAGGCCAACCAAAGCACCCAGTTTGTGGCTTATTAAGCATGCACTGTACAGTAAAGAAAATAATGCATTTAAAAATCAAAATGGAGTAACTGTGGTTCAGGCATACAAAATGGAGCTTGACGGCCGTTGTGGATGTGGTTTCAGACATGTTTCTGTATTACTGAGAACTTGAAATTTCTGAAATGTATCAGACTCAGGACACCCATCAACTGTTCTGAAAACAATATCTGCTAGCAGCTGGCATCAGAAACCTATAGTCTCAAGGTCTCCCCTTGTAACTATGCAACCATTTTGTACCCCAGCCAATCCTTGTTTAGCAAGCATCCTTACTTCTTGCTAGCTAAGCCTCCTTCATTTTCTAGTCCAGAACACAGTTCAAATGCTTTTTGGAGTTATATCTCCTGGGCTATAGTCTTTAGATGAACTCAAATAGAACTTTTTTCTATTCCTATTACAGACTGGTGTATTGATTATTTCCATCAACCTACCAGTTCAAGAATTGAGTGTTTTATTTGTTGTTGTTGATGTCAGAGGGCTGAGTGTATTGAGCAATAAAGAGGAAAACTAACAAATGTACAAAATGGGAACTTCAAGTTCTTACTAGATTGCTGGAATCAACAGAAGAGAGCCCACTTCCTGGCATGACATTTTCTACTAAATTTTAAAAACTCCCCTTTCGTAAAAATGGAAATAATATTACCTATTTGCAGAATTTGGGGGGGAGTATGTGTGCAAATCGTTGGCTCACTGTAACAATAAAAAATGTCATTTCTTTTACAGAAATATGTAATCTAGTTAGGAAACCAAAGCATAGATACATAAAATAGTTAATTATAATGCAATGTGATCAGGTGTGAGTGAAGGACTTCTCAGTGTGGGTTCAGCCAGCTTCTCCTTCTTACACTTCAGGTTTTCTCATCTACCTAGGGGAGACAATCAAAGAGGTTGACTTAAACAATAGGTTTTCCTGCTGTTTCTATGGCAACCCAATGAAAATAATCACAACACTTTACTTCAAACCTTAATGCAATTTAGTTAGCAACATTTGCTGAACAACCAGTGTACAGAAAAATGTACTGCAAGTTTATAGCAACAAGTCATTACTGGAAGCTGCTAGGAGAAAATAATGTCTCTACAGCCATATACTCTGAAAAAAAATTGTTTTAATCTGTTTATTTATTTGCATATTAGGGTCTATTTGTGAAATAAACCCTAAAAAATCTGTTTATTTGCATATTAGGGTTTCTAGGTTTACCTGGAGCTCTAAGTGCTTCTTTGCAAACTTCTGCACAAATAAAGTTACCAGGGAGGTAGTGGAATTTGTTCTCTATGCTGAAAATAATTTGAGTTATATGACAAAATAGATGAGCACACTTTTATCATACTGCAGATTTCTCTCTAGAATTTTCTCCTGGGAATATAGATATACCTATTTTTTCCCTTAATACAAATGTAGAAAAAGGGATTTTCCTAAAGTTTTGCCTTTTGGGGGGAGATAGCAACTAGTGGAACAGTTATGATGACCTCTCTCATAAAAGCAAGCTATGTAATGACCAGCCGCAGAATGTAAAATAAAGAACCCAACATCTTTCTTCTAACTTCTCACTGCTGTGTATGGCTAGTTCACACCAAGCTAGAACAAATATCAGGTGTCTTTCACTGACTTTCATATCTATTCAAAATTCTTAATAAATAATATTTTGCCTTGACACCATTTCTTTAATCTGCCACTTTCCAGAGCAACTTTCCACTGAGATTTCTTTCATACAGCTTGATTTTACACATATAATACTATGCTCCTTCACCCATCTGCGTATTGCCCAACTAACCTAGCAAGGAGAATTATTGAAATACTGTGACGTGGCATACAATGAGTACTTATTTAAGCTGTATGATCGAATTTATTCAATTTTTCTTACTGTACAAAAAGCATAAGTTCCTTATATTAAAAATAGAAAATAATTTGAACAAAAATATTTAGATAATTCATAATTTAACACCCTTGAGACTCAATTATTTAGGTTTATGCTCTTTTTATTTTATTGTTAAAAAATTACACTTGTTACATAATTTGTAACTTCCCTTTATATTTACTGATATATCATTGATCATCTTTGCACACGGTTATGGACTGAAATTGGCCCCCTTATCCTGCAATTAATATATTGAAGTGCCAACCCTCAGTGTTTCTATATTTGGAAACAGGGTCTTTAAAGGAGGCAGTGAAGGTTAAAAGAGGTTGCAAGGGTGGGGCTCTAATCTAATAGTGTCCTGTTAAGAAGAGGAAGAGACACCAAAGGACTCTCTCTCTCTTTCTGCTCACAGAGGAAAGCTCTTGTGAGACCCAGCCAGAAGGTGCCTTCTAAGAGCCTAAGAAAGAGTTCTCACCAGAAACCAACCCTGCTGGTGCCTTGACCTTGCACTTCCAGCCTCCAGAAATATGGAAAAATAAATTTCTGTTTTCAAGCCACTCAGTCTGTGGTGTTTTATTATGGCAACCAGAGCAAACTAATATTTAACTAATAAATGTGCTCCCATAATGACATTTTCATCATGGCATCATATCTTCTGTATATCATAATTTATTTTTACTCTTTTATTATTGGATATTTCAGTTATCTAAATATATTTATATCTCAATATTGATTGATTTTCATAGGAAAAATTCCCAGAAATATTTCTAAATAGAAACAATGCACATATCTAAATACTTTTGATTAAAATTGATAAATATTAGCCCAATTTATACTTTTATAAGCTGTATGACCATTACACAACATCTCCACAAGCAAAGGAATTATCATTTTTCAAAAATCTCTGTACATCTGGTAGCCAAAAATTACATCTGATTTTTTTAATCAATTTGAATTTTTGATTGGTAGTGAAATTTTTGTAATTATCTTTTTTTTTTTGCGGTACACAGGCCTCTCACTGTTGTGGCCTCTCCCGTTGCGTAGCACAGGCTCTGGATGCGCAGGCTCAGCAGCCATGGCTCACGGGCCTAGCTGCTCTGCGGCATGTGAGATCTTCCCGGACCGGGGCATGAACACGTATCCCTTGCATCGGCAGGCGGACTCTCAACCACTGCGCCACCAGGGAAGCCCTCTATTTTATTTCCTGTAATAAAATTATATGCAGAACCAAGATATTGTTATGAATGATATTTATTTCAGTGATATGAGAAACACATTTATCTGTGATGAATGTGGTATTGAGGGTGGATGAGCAGAAAAAGCAGGAGAAACTTGGTTTCCATATCACTATTTTCTTATGCTTTTTCTTACAGCTACTGCTTTTCACAAAATTTTTATATTCTATACTAAACTCTTAAGTGGTGCTATTTCTTAGGGCAAGATCCTCATTTTACACACTGTAGTTAGTTACTCAATGTCCTGAGTCCACTTGCTGATGAATATGCCAAATCTGTAACTTCTTATGTTCATTTGAACCCAATAACCCAATTTGCCTCTTCTGATATCTCTCAAAGAATAACCTTACCATCCACTTATATCAACAACATGGATGCCATCTTTGACATATTTATGTTCTTAAATTTACAACACTTAATGAGTCAATACTTTGATTACTTCAACAAATATTTATTGATATGCTGTACTATGTCAGGCAATGTTTTAGGCTCTTGAGATACAACAGGAAACAAAAACTGAGTCTTTGTTTTGCAGAGCTTACATTAACGGGTATTATAGGGTCCAGTCAAAACACAGAAATGAACATAGGGCATTTATTTCAAAGAATTATTAACTAATTACAGGCAACTGACTATTAAGAGGTAAAGGGAACTCTAAAGGATACAAAAATAGCAGATATGGAGAGCATCTACTACATCTGGGGCTGAGAAGGAAGAAACTAAAGGAAGAAACAAAGTTAGAAAAGACTCCCATCCCCAAAAGCTTAAGATTCAGACCTTAATGGAATGGATGTGCATATAGTCCCATTGGATGGTAGAGAATTTGGTTGAGGTGCTACTGGCAAGCAGGAAATTGCTTACTGGGGAAGAATTGTTTAGAAACCAACCATTGAGTCACCTGCAAAACATCCTGGGATGCTTCTTACTGGATTGCCACCAAGACTTGTTGAGAAGATTTTCACTGGGCATCTGGGTAAATCTTTTTGGCAAACAACCTGTTGGAGTGCTGTTGGAGTCACCCACCCTGACCAGACTACTACCCACAGGATGGTGAATACCCCTGTAGGTCTGTGTTCTACGTACCAATGCACTGTGCACTGTGGAAGCAGGAACAAAAGTGCACCAGAGTTAGAACCATTCCACTTGTAGTCTTCTGTGCTCTTTATTTACAAAGTTTAACACTGCCAGCAAGCAAAATAGAAATGTTTCCAGAATTCAGATTCAGTATAACAAACAAGGGGAGGCAAAATGTTGTTAAGTGGAGCAGTCTGCTCCTCTGATTTTATTTTTTTTTAATTTTTAAATTAATTTTTATTGGACTATAGTTGCTTTACAATGTTGTTAGTTTCTACTGTACAGAAAAGTGAATCAGCTATACGTATACATATATCCACTAATTTTTGGATTTATTTCACAATTAGGTCACCACAGAGCATTGAGTAGAGTTCCCTGTGCTATACAGCAGGTTCTCATTAGTTATCTTTTTTATAGATAGTTTCAATAGTGTATATATGTCAATCCGAATCTCCCAATTTATCACACTACTAACCTTTCCCCCTTGGTATCCATATGTTTGTTCTCTACGTCTGTGTCCCTATTTCTGCTTTGCAAATAAGATCATCTATACCATTTTTCTAAATTCCATATGTGCATTAATATACGATATTTTTCTCTTTCTGACTTACTGCACTGTGTATGACAGTCTCTAGGTCAATCTACATCTCTACAAATGACCCAGCTCTTTTTTTTTTTTTACATCTTTATTGGAGTAAAATTGCTTTATAATGGTGTGTTAGTTTCTGCTGTAAAACAAAGTGAATTAGCAATACATATACATACATCCCCATATCACCTCCCTCTTGCGTCTTCCTCCCACCCTCCCTATCATGCCCCTCCAGGAGGAGAAAAAGCACCAAGCTCATCTACCTGTGCTATGTGGCTGCTTCCCACTAGCTATCTATTTTACATTTGGAAGTGTATATATGTGCATGCCACTCTCTTACTTTGTCCCAGCTTACATTTCCACCTCCCCGTGTCCTCAACTACATTCTCTATGTCTGTATCCTTATTTATTCCTGCCCTGCCCCTGGGTTCTTCATAACCATGTTTTTTTTTTTTTTTTTTTTTAGATTCCATATATATGTGTTAGCATACAGTATTTGATTTTCTCTTTCTGACTTACTTACTTACTCTGTATGACAGAATCTAGGTCCATCCACCTCATTACAAATAACTCAAGTTCGTTTCTTTTTATGGCTGAGTAATATTCCATTGTATATATGTGCCACATCTTCTTTATCCATTCATCTGTTGATGGACACATTGGTTGCTTCCATGTCCTGGCTATTGTAAATAGAGCTGCAATGAATATTGTGGTTCATGTACCTTTTTGAATTATGGTTTTCTCAGGCTATAGGCCCAGTATTGGGATTGCTGGGTTGTATGGTAGTTCTATTTTTAGTTTTTTAACGAACCTCCATACTGTTCTCCATAGGGGCTGTATCAATTTACATTCCCAACAACAGTGCAGGAGGGTTCCCTTTTCTCCACACCCTCACCAGCATTTATTGTTTGTAGATTTTTTGATGATGGCCATTCTGACTGATGTGATACCTCATTGTACTTTTGTTTGTTTGTTTGCTTTTGTTTTTGTTTTTTTGTTTTGTGGTACGTGGGCCTCTCACCATTGTGGTCCCTCCCATTGTGGAGCACAGGCTCTGGACGAGCAGGCTCAGGGGCCACGACCCATGGGCCAAGCTGCTCCATGGCATGTGGGATCCTCCTGAACCGGGGCATGAACCCACGTCCCCTGCATCGGCAGGAGGACTCTCAACAACTGTGCCACCAGGGAAGCCCTTGTTGTACTTTTGATTTGCAATTCTCTAATGATTAATGATGTTGAGCATCCTTTCATGTGTTTGTTAGCAATCTGTATAACTTCTGTGGAGGAATGTCTATTTAGGTCTTCTGCCCATTTTTGGATTGGGTTCTTTGTTTTTTTGATATTGAGGTGCACGGGCTGCTTGTAAATTTTGGAGATTAATCCTTTGTCAGTTGCTTCATTTACAAATATTTTCTCCCATTCTGAGGGTTGTCTTTTCATCTTGTTTATGGTTTCATTTGCTGTGCAAAAGCTTTTAAGTTTCATTGGGTCCCATTTGCTTATTTTTGTTTTTATTTCTATTTCTCTAAGAAGTGAGTCAAAAAGGATCTTTCTGTGATTTATGTCATAAAATGTTCTGCCTATGTTTTCCTCTAAGAGTTTTATAGTATCTGGCCTTACATTTAGGTCATTAATCCATCTTGAGTTTGTTTTTGTGTATAGTGTTAGGGAGTGTTCTAATTTCATTCTTTTACATGCAGCTGTCCAGTTTTCCCAGCACCACTTATTGAAGAGGATGTCTTTTCTCCATTGTATATTCTTCCCTCCTATATCAAAGATAAGGTGATCATATGTGCGTGGGTTTATCTCTGGACTTTCTATCCTGTTCCATTGATCTATATTTCTGTTTTTGTGCCACTACTTTACTGTCTTGATTACTGTAACTTTGTAGTATAGTCTGAAGTCCAGGAGTCTGATTCCTCCAGCTCCGTTTTTTTCTCTCAAGATTGCTTTAACTATTTGGGATCTTTTATTTCTCCATACAAATTGTGAAATTTTTTCTTCTAGTTCTGTGAAAAATACCAGTGGTCATTTGATAAGGATTGCATTGAATCTGTAGATTGCTTTGGATAGAAACGTCATTTTCACAATGTTGATTCTTCCAATCCAAGAACATGGTATATCTCTCCATCTGTTTGTATCATCTTTAATTTCTTTCATCAGTTTATTATAGTTTCCTGTATACAGGTCTTTTTTCTCCTTAGGTAGGTTTATTCCTAGGTATTTTATTCTTTTTGTTGCTGTGGTAAATGGGAGTGTTTCCTTAATTTCTCTTTCAGATTTTTCATCATTAGTGTATAGGAATGCAATAGATTTCTGTGCATTAATTTTGTATCCTGCTACTTTATCAATTTCATTGATTAGCTCTAGTAGTTTTCTGGGAGCATCTTTAGTATTCTCTATGTATAGTGTCATGTCATC
Organism: Neophocaena asiaeorientalis asiaeorientalis; assembly: GCF_003031525.2. NCBI lineage: Eukaryota > Metazoa > Chordata > Mammalia > Artiodactyla > Phocoenidae > Neophocaena > Neophocaena asiaeorientalis. The sequence continues at coordinate 3,885,564 of NW_020172369.1, read as the reverse complement.
TGCAAACAGTGACAATTTTACTTCTTCTTTTCCGATTTGGATTCCTTTTATTTCTTTTTCTTCTCTGATTGCTGTGGTAAAAACTTTAAAACTATGTTGAATGATAGCAGTGAGAGTGGGCAACCTTGTCTTGTTCCTGATCTAACTGGAGATGGTTTCAGTTTTTCACCATTGAGAATGATGCTGGCTGTGGGTTTGTCATATATAGCCTTTATGATGTTGAGGTAATTTCCCTCTATGCCTACTTCCTGTAGGGTTTTTATCATAAATGGGTGTTGAATTTTGCTGAAAACATTTTCTGCACCTATTGAGTTGATCATATGGTTTTCCTCCTTCATTTTGTTAATATGGTGTATCACATTGATTGATTTGCGTATATTGCAGCATCCTTGCATTCCTGGGGTAAACTCCACTTGATCTTGGAGTATGATACGTTTAATGTGTTGTTGGATTCTGTTTGCTAGTATTTTGTTGAGGATTTTTGCATCTCTTTTCATCAGTGATATTGGCCTGTGGTTATCTTTTTTGTGGCTTCTTTGCCTGTTTTTGATATCAGAGTGATGGTGGCCTCGTCAGATGAGGTTGGGAGTTTTCCCCTCTCCGTTATATTTTGGAAGAGTTTGGGAAGGATAGATGATAGCTCTTCTGTAAAGGTTTGAAATAATTCTCCTGTGAAGCCTTCTGGTCCTGAGTTTTTGTTTATTGGAAGACTTCTAATCACAGTCTCAATTTCAGTGCTTGTGTTTCGTCTGTTTATATTTTCTATTTCTTCCTGGTTCGGTCTCGGAAAGTTGTGCTTTTCTAAGAATTTGTCCATTTCTTCCAGGTTGTCCATATTATTGGCATATAGTTGCTTGTAGTAATGTCTCATAATCCTTTGTATTACAGCAGTGTCAGTTATTACTTCTCCTTTTTCATTTCTAATTCTGTTGCTTTGAGACTTGTCCCTTTCTTTCCTGATGAGTCTGGCTTATGGTTTATCGATTTTGTTTATCTTCTCAAAGAACCAGCTTTTAGTTTCATTGATCTTTGCTATTGTTTCCTTCATTTCCTTTGCATTTATTTCTGATCTAATCATTATGATTTCCTTCCTTCGGCTAACTCTGGGGTTTTTTTGTTCTTCTTTCTCTAATTGCTTTAGGTGTAAGGTTAGCTTGTTACTTGAGATGTTTCTTGTTTCTTGAGGTAGGATTATATTGCTATAAATTTCCTATTAGAACTGATTTACTGCATCTCATAGGTTTTGGGTCATCATGTTTCATGTCATTTGTTTCTAGGTATTTTTTGATTTCTTCTTTGATTTCTTATGTGATCTCTTGGTTATTAAGTAGTGTATTGTTTAGCCTCTATGTGTTTGTATTTGTTTACAGATTTTTTCCTGTACTTGATATCTAGTCCTATAGCACTGTGATCAGAAAAGATACTTGATATGATTTTAATTTTTTTTAATTTACCAAGGCCTGGAGAATGTTCCATGAGCACTTGAGAAGTGTAGTAATCTGCTCTTTTCAGATGGAATGTCCTATAAATATCAATTAAGTCCATCTTGTTTAATGTATCATTTAAAGCTTGTGTTTTCTTATTTATTTTCATTTTGGATGATCTGTCCATTGGTGAAAGTTCGGTGTTAAATTTCCCCACTATGATTCTGTTACTGTCAATTTCCCATTTTATGGCTTTTAGCATTGTCCTTATGTATTGAGGGGCTCCTATGTTGGGTGCATAAATATTTACAATTGTTATATCTTCTTCTTGGATTGATCCTTTGATCATTATGTAGGGTCCATCTTTGTCTCTTGTAATATTCTTTATTTTAAAGTCTATTTTGTCTGATATGAGAATTGCTACTCCAGCTTTCTTTTGATTTCCATTTTCATGGAATATCTTTTTCCATTCCCTCAATTTCAGTCTGTATGTGTCCCTAGGTCTGAAGTAGGTCTCTTGTAGACAGCATATGTATGGTGTTCTTTTTGTAGCCATTCAGCCAGTCTATGTCTTTTGGTTATAGCATTTAATCCATTAACATTTAAGGTAGTTATCATTATGTCTGTTCCTTTTGCCATTTTCTTAATTGTTTCAGTTTTGTTATTGTTAGTCTTTTCCTTCTCTTATGTTTCCTGCCTAGAAATGTTCCTTTAGCATTTGTTGTAAAGCTGATTTGGTGGTGCTGAATTTTCTTAGGTTTTGCTTGTCTGTAGATATTTTAATTTCTCTGTTGAATCTGAATGAGATCCTTGCTGTGTAGAGTAATCTTGGTTGTAGGTTTTTCCCTTTCATCACTTTAAATATATCCTGCCACTCCCTTCTGGCTTGCAGAGTTTCTGCTGAAAGATCAGCTGTTTACCTTATGGAGATTCCTTTGTAGGTTAATTGTTGCTTTTTCCTTGCTTCTTTTAATATTTTTTCTTTGTATTTAACTTTTGGTAGTTTGATTAATTTTTTTTTTTTTTTTTTTTTAGCATGTTTCTCCTTGGATTTACCCTGTATGGGACTCTCTGCACCTCCTGGACTTGATTGACTATTTCCTTTCCCATATTAGGGAAGTTTTCAGCTATAATCTCTTTAAATATTTTCTCAGTCCCTTTTTATTTTCTCTTCTTCTTCCTGGACCCCTATAATTCGAATGTTGGTGCATTTTATGTTGTCCAAGAGGTCTCTGAGATTGTTCTCAATTCTTTTCATTCTGTTTTCTTTATTCTGTTCTGTAGTACTTATTTCCACTACTTTATCTTCCAGCTCACTTATCCGTTCTTCTACCTCAGTTATTCTGCTATTCATTCCTTCTAGAGAATTCTTAATTTCATTTATTGTGTTGTTCATCATTGTTTGTTTGCTCTGTAGTTCTTCTAGGTCCTTGTTAATCGTCTTGTATTTTCTCCATTCCTTCTCCAAGATTTTTGATCATCTGTACTATTAATACTCTGAATTCTTTTTCAGGTACACTGCCTATTTCTTCTTCATTTGTTTGTTCTGGTGGGTTTTTATCTTACTCCTTCATCTGCTGTGTATTTCTCTGTTCTCATTTTGTTTAACTTACTGTATTTTTGGTCTCCTTTTCACAGGCTGCAGGTTTGTAGTTCCCTTGCTTTTGATGTCTGCCCCCAGTGGCTAAGGTTTGTTCAGTGGGTTGTGTAGGCTTCCAGGTGGAGGGGACTGGTGCCTGTGTTCTTGTGGATGAGTCTGGATCTTGTCTTTCTGGTGGGCAGGACCAAGTCTGGTGCTGTGTTTTTGGGTGTCTGTGAACTTATTATGATTTTAGGCAGCCTCTCTGCTAATGGGTGGGGTTGTGTTCCTGTCTTGCTAGTTGTTTTGCATAGGGGGCCCAGCACTGTGCCTTGCTTGTCGTTGAGTGGAGATGGGCCTTAGCATTGAGATGGGGATCTCTGGGAGAGCTTTCATCATTGGATATTATGTGGGGCTGGGAGGTGTCTGGTAGACCAATATCCTGAACTCAGTTCTCCCACTTCAGAGGCTCAGGCCTGACCCCCAGCCAGAGTAACTAGACCCTGTCAGCCACACGGCTAAACAGAAAAGGGAGAAAAAGAAACAAAGAAGAAAGAAAGAAAGGAAGAAAGAAAGAAGGAAGAAAGAAAAAAAAAAGAGAGAGAAAGAGAAAGAAAGAAAGAAAGACAGAAAGAAGAAAGAAAATAAAAGTTATTAAAGTAGAAAAAAATATTAACAATTAAAAAGTAGTTAAAAAATGAGAGAGAAAGGGGAGAGCAATGAAACCAAAAAAACAAATCCATCAATGATAAAAGCCCTAAAAACTATAGTAAAAAATAAAAACAAATAAAATGGGCTGTTAGAGCCCTAGGGCAAATGGCAAAAGCAAAGCTATACAGACATAATCACAGAAAGAAGCATACACATACACATTCACAAAAATGGGAAAAAAGAAAAAATATATATAAAATTTAAAAAAGGAAGAGAGCAACCAAATCAATAAACAAATCTACCAATGAAAATAAGCTCTAAATTCTAAATTAAGATAAACTTAGAACCAGAAACAAATTAGATGCAGAAAGCAACCCCGAAGTCTACATTGCTCCCAAAGTCCACCACCTCAATTCTGGGATGATTCATTGTCTATTCAGGTATTCCCCAGATACAGGGTACATCAAGTTGATTGTGCAGATTTAATCTGCTGCTCCTGTGACTACTGGGAGAGATTTACCTTTCTCTTCTTTGCTTGCAGAGCTCCAGGGCTTCAGCTTAGGATTTGGCCCCACCTCTGTGTTTAGGTCACCTGAGGACATCTGTTCCCCACCCAGAGAAGGTGGGGTTAAAGGAGCGGCTGATTAGAGGGCTCTGGCTCACTCAGGCTGGAGTGAGGGAGGGGTATGGAATGCAGGGCCAGTCTGCAGTGACAAAGGCCAGTGTGATGTTGCAACTGCCTGAGGTGCACCATGTGTTCTCCCAGGGAAGTTGTCCCTGGATTATGGGACCCTGGCAGTGGTGAGCTGCACTGGCTCTCGGGAGGTGAGGTATGGATAGTGACCTGTGCTTTCACACAGGTTTCTTGGTGGCTGTAAAAGCAGCCTTAGCATTTCATGCCCGTTTCTGGGGTCTGCACTGATAGCCACAGCTCACTCCCATCTCTGCAACTCATTTAGGTGGTGCTCTGAATCTCCTCTCCTTGAGCCCCCCAAACAAAGGACTCTTGCCTCTTAGGCAGGTCCAGACTTTTTCCTGGACTCGCTCTTGGCTAGCTGTGGCACACGAGCCCATTTCAGGCTGTGTTCATGCAGCCAACTCCAGTCCTCTACCTGGGATCTGACCTCTGAAGCCGCAGCCTTAGCTCCCAGCCCCCACCCACCCTGGTGGAAGAGCAGACAGCCTCTCAGGCTGGTGAGTGCTGGTCGGCACTGACCCTCCATGCGGGAATCTCTCCACTTTGCCCTCTGCACCCCAGTTGCTGTGTGCTCTCCTCTGTTGCTCTGAAGCTTCCACACTGCCATTCCCCATCTCCACCAGTGAAGAGGCTTCCTAGTGTGCAGAAACCTTGCCTCCTTCACAGCTCCCTCCCCAAGGTGCAGATCTCATTCCTATTCTTTTGTCTCTGTTTTTCCTTTTTTCTTTGGCCCTACCCAGGTAAGTGGGGAGTTTCTTGTCTTTGGGGAAGTCTGAGATGTTCTGCCAGCATTCAGTAGGTGTTCTGTAGGTGTTGTTCCACATGTAGATGTAGTTTTGATGTATTTGTGGGGAGAAAGGTGATCTCCATGTCTTACTTCTCCACCATCATAAAGGCGCCCCCCAGTTCCCTCTTATGGCTAAGTAATATTCCATTGTATTTATGTACCACATCTTCTTTATACATTCCTCCTTTGAAGGACATTCAGTTTGCTTCCATGTCCTGGCTATTGTAAATAGTGCTGCAATGAACATTGGGGTGCATGTATCATTTTGAATAATGATTTCCTCTGGATATTTACAAGGAGTGAGATAGCTGGGTCTATGGTAATTCTATTTTTAGTTTTTTAAGGAATCTCCATACAGTTCTCCATAGTGGCTGTAACAGTTTACATTCCCACCAACAGGGGGAAGAGGGCTCACTTTTATCCACACCCTCTACAACATTTATTGTTTGTAGACTTTGTGATTATGGCCATACTAACCGGTGTGACACTTCATTACAGTCTTGATTTGCATTTCTCTAATAATAAGTGATAGTGAGCATCTTTTCATATGTTGCTTGGCTATCTGCATGTCTTTGGATAAATGTCTACTTAGTTCTTCTGCCCATTTTTTGATTGGGTTGTTTGGTTTTTTGATATTGAGCTTCTTGAGCTGTTTGTATAATTTGGAGATTAATACTTTGTCAGTTACTTCATTTGCAAATATTTTCTCCCATTTAGAGGGTTGTCTTTTTGTCTTGTTTGTGGTTTCCTTTGTTGTGCAAAAGCTTTTAAGTTTAATTAGGTCCAAATTGTATATTTTTGTTTTTATTCTCATTACTCTAGGAGGTAGGTCTAAAAAGAACTTGCTGTGATTTATGTCAAAGAGTGTTTTGCCTATGTTTTCTTCTAAGGGTTTTATAGCATCTGGCCTTACATTTAGGTCTTTAACCCATTTTGAGTTGATTTTTGTGTATGGTGTTAGGGAGTGTTCTAATTCCATTCTTTTACATGTGGCTGTCTGGTTTTCCCAGTACCACTTAATGAAGAGGCTGTCTTCTCTCCATTGTTAATTCTTGCCTCCTTTGTCATAGATTAGGTGACCATAGGTGCATGGGTTTATTTCTAGTTTTCCTATCCTGTTCCATTGTTCTATATATTTGTTTTTGTGCCAGTACTATACTGTCTAGATTACTGTAGCTTTGTAGTATAGTCTGAAGTCAGGGAGACTGATTCTTCTAGCTTTAGTTTTCTTTCTGAAAATTGCTTTTTCTACTTGGAGTGTCTTGTGTTTCCATACAAACTGTCAACTATTTTTCTAATTCTGTGAAAAATGCCATTGATAATTTGGTAGGGATTGCACTGAATCTGTAGATTGCTTTGGGGAGTAGAGTCATTTTCATAATATTGATTCTTCCAGTCCAAGAACATGGTATATCTCTCCATCTGTTTGTGTCTTCTTTGATTTCTTTCACAGAATCTTATAGTTTTCTGCATAGAAGTTATTGCCTCCTTAGGTAGATTTATTCCTAGATATTTTAATCTTTTAGATGCAATGGTAAATGGCAGTATTTCCTTAATTTCTTTTTCTGATATTTCATTGTTAGTGTATAGGAATGAAAGTGTTTTCTGTGTATTAATGTTTTATCCTGCTACTTTATCAAAATCATTGATTAGCTCTTGAAGTTTTCTGGTAGCATCTGTAGGATTTTCTATGTATAGTATCATGTCATCTGCAAACAGTGATGGTTTTACTTCTTCTTTTCCAAATTGGAGTCCTTTTATTTCCTTTAATTCTCTGATTGTCATGGTTAGAACTTCCAAAGTTATGTTGAATAATAATGGCAAGGGTGGCCACCTTTGTCTTGTTCCTGATCTTAGAGGAAAAGCTTCCAATTGTTCACCATTGAGAAAAATATTTGCTGTGGGTTTGCCATATATGGCCTTTATTGTGTTGAGGAAGGTTCCCTCTCTGCCCACTTTCTGGATAGTTTTTATCATAAATCGGTGTTGAATTTTGTCAAAAGCTTTTACTGCATCTATTGATATTATCATATGTTTTTTAACGTTCAGTTTGTTAATATGGTGTATCATGTTGATTGATTTATGTATATTAAAGAATCCTTGCATCCCTGGGTTAAATCCCACCTGATCATGATGTAGGATGCTTTTAATATGTTGCTGGATTCAGTTTGCAATTATTTGGTTGAGGATTTTTCCATGTATATTCATCAGTGTTATTGGCCTGTTATTTCCTTTTTTTGTGATATCTTTGTCTGGTTTTGGTATGAGTGTGATGATGGCCTAGTAGAATGAGTTTGGCAGTGTTCTTCCCTCTGAAATTTTATGGAAGAGTTTGAGAAGGATAGGTGTTAGCTCTTCTCTAAATGTTTGACAGAATTCGCCTGTGAAGTCAACTGGCCCTGGCCTTTTGTTTGTTGGAAGACTGTTAATCACAGTCTCAATTTCATTACTTGTGATTTGTCTGTTCGTATTTTCTACTTCTTCCTGGGTCAGTTTTGGAGGGTTGTACTTTTCTAAGGATTTGTCCATTTCTTCCAGGTTGTCCATTTTATTGGCATGTAATTTCTTTTAGTTTTCTTCTATTATCCTTTGGTTTTCTGCAGTGACCATTGTAAATTCTCCTTTTTCATTTCTAATTTCATTGATTTGAGTTGTCTCCCCTTTTTTCTTGGTGAGTCTGGCTAAAGGTTTATCAATTTTGTTTATCTTCTCAAAGAACAAGCTGTTAGTTTTATTGATCTTTGCTATTTTTTTTTTCTTTGTTTCTATTTCATTCATTTCTGCTCTGATCTTTATGATTTCTTTCCTTCTACTAACTTTGGGTTTTGTTTGTTCTTCTTTCTCTAGTTGTCTTAGGTGTAAGGTTAGTTTGTTTATTTGAGATTTTTTCTCATTTACTAAGGTAGGATTGTATTGCTATTAACTTCCCTCTTAGAACTGCTTTTGCTTCAACCTATAGGTTTTAGGTCATTTTGTTTTCATAGTCATTTGTTTCTAGGTATTTTTTGATTCCCTCTTTGATATCTTCAGTGTTCTCTTGGTTATTTAGTAGAGTATTGTTTACCTCCATGTGTTTGTTTTTTACAGTTTTTGTTTTTCCTGTAATTGAATTCTAATCTCACAGTGTTGTGTTTGGTAAAGATGCTTGGTACAATTTCTATTTTCTTAAATTTACCAAGGCTTGATTTGTGACCAAGATATGTTCTAACCTGAAGAATGTTCCATGTGCACTTGAGAAGAAAGTTTATTCTGCTGTTTTTGGATCGAATGTCCTATATATATATCAGTTAAGTCTATATGGTCTAATGTGCCAGTTAAGGCTTGTGTTTCCTTATTAATTTTCTGTCTGGATGATCTGTCCATTGGTGTAAGTGGTGTGTAAAGTCCCACACTATTATTGTGTTAATGGTGATTTTCCCTTTTATGGCTGTTAGCATTTTTCTTGTGTATTGATGTGCTCCTATGTAGGGTGTACACATATTTAAAATTTTTATATATTATTCTTGGATTGATCCCTTGATCATTTTGTAGTGTCCTTCCTTATCTCTTGTAATAGTCTTTATTTTAAAGTCTATTGTGTATGATATCAGTATTGTTACTCTAGCTTTCTTTTGATTTCTGTTTGCATGGAATCTCTTTTTCCATTCCCATTTTCATTTCAGTCTGTGTGTGTCCCTAGGCCTGAAGTGGGTCTCTTGTAAACAGCATATATATGGGTCTTGTTTTTTTTAATCCATTCAGGCAGTCTGTGTCTTTTGTTTGGAGCATTTGCCATTTACATTTAAGGTAATTATCAATATGTATGTTCCTATTACCATTTTCTTAATTGTTTTGGATTTGTTCTTGTAGGTCCTTTTCTTCTCTTGTGTTTCCTGACTACAGAAGTTCCTTTACCATTTGTCGTAGAGCTGTTTTGGTGGTGCTGAATTCTTTTAGGTTTTGCTTTTCTGTAAAGATTTTGATTTCTCTATCAAATCTGAATGAGATCCTTGCAGGGTAGAGTAATCTTGGGCATAGGATTTTCCCTTTCATTGCTTTAAATATGTCCTGCCACTCCCTTCTGGTCTGCAGAGTTTCTGCTGAAAAATCAGCTGATAACCTTAAGGGGCTTCCCCTCTTTGTTATTTGTTGCTTTTCCCTTGCTGTTTTTAATATTTTTTCCTTGTATTTAATATTTGTTTGTTTGATTAATATGTGTCTCTGTGTGTTTCTCCTTGGGCTTATCCTGTATGGGACTCTCTGCACTTCCTGGATTTGATTATTTCCTTTCCCATGTTAGGGAAATTCTCGACTATAATCTTTTCAAATATTTTCTCAGGCCCTTTCCATTTCTCTTCTTCTTCTGGGACCCCTATTATTCGAATATTGGTTCATTTAATTTCCTAGAAGTTTCTGAGATAGTCCTCATTTCTCTTTATTCTTTTTTCTTTATTCTACTCTGTGACAGTTCTTATCTTCCAGCTCACTTATTCATTCTTCTGCCACAGTTATTCTGCTATTGATTCCTTCTAGAGAAAGTTTAATTTCATTTATTGTGTTGTTCATTACTGTTTGTTTGTTCTTTAGTTCTAGGTCATTTTTAAACATTTCTTGTTCCCTTCTCAATCTGTATCTCCATGCTATTTCTTGGTTCTTGGATCATCTTTACTATTGTTACTCTGAATTCTTTTCCCGGTCGATTGCCTATTTACTCTTTTTTTTAATACATTTATTTATTTTATTTATTTTTTATTTTTGGCTGTGTTGGGTCTTCATTCCTGTGCATGGGCTTTCTTTAGTTGTTTTGAGCGGGGGCTATTCTTCATTGTGGTGCACGGGCTTCTCATTGCGGTGGTTTCTCTTTTTGTGGAGCACACGCTCTAGATGCACGGGCTTCAATAGTTGTGGTACTCAGGATCAGTAGTTGTGGCTCGCAGGCTCTAGAGCACAGGCTCAGTAGTTGTGGCGCATGGGTTTAGTTGCTCCATGGCATGTGGAATCTTCCCGGATCAGGGCTCAAACCCATGTCCCCTGCATTGGCAGCTGGAATCTTAACCACTGTGCCATCAGGGAAGCTCCCTATTTAATCTTTATTTATTTGGTCTTGTGGGATTTTACCTTGCTCCTTTGTCTTCAACATATTTCTGATTTCTCATTTTGTCTAATCTACTGTGTTTATGGTCTCCTTTCTGCAGGCTGAAGGGTAGTAGTTCCTCTTGCTTCTGTTGTCTGGCCCCTGGTGGGTGAGGTTGGTCCAGGTGTTTATGTAGGCTTCCTTGTGAGAGGGACTGATGCCTGCACTCTGGTGGGTGTGGCTGAGTTTTTTCCCTCTGATGGGCAGGGCCACATCTGGTGGTGTGTTTTGGGGTGTCTTTGAGCTTAGTACGATTTTGGACAAGCTGTCTGCTGATGGGTGTGTCTGTGTTCCTGTCTTGATGGCTGTTTGGCGTGAGGTCTCCAGCACTGGAGCCTGCAGGCAGTCTTGGTGTCCAGATGGTTACCTCTGGGTGTGCACTTGCCAATTCACGTACCCTGGACCCAGGGATTCTCAAGTAGTACAGCTTCCTGCACTTGGTGCTCCCACCCTGGAGTCCCAGGGCTGACCCCTGTCTGGGGAACCAAGCGCCTGCAAGCCACGCTGCAAGACCAGAGAAAAAAGAAAGAAAAGAAAAAAAAGGAAAAGAAAACAAACATACAAAACCAAGGCAAATAGCAAAACAAAAACAAATAGCAACAACAACACACATCCAAAAAAAAAAAAAAAAGGGAAAGAAGAAAGGAACAAAACAGACACACCAAATCCAAGACAAATGATAAGAACAAAACCAAACTAACAGAAACAAAGAAGCAGACAGAAAAGAAACAACCAAACAAAGAAAACAAACAAAAAATTCAGAAATGAGAATAAGGACTAAACTAACAAAAACAAAAAATGAAAAATAAAACAAAAAACATAAAGCAAACTATCAAAAAAACCCAAAGAAAACATAAATTAAACAGATAAAAACAATGAAAAAAAAGAAAAACACAAAACAACAAAAAAGTAAAGTAAAAATTAAAATATATTAAAAATTAAATAATAAAAAATAGAAATAAAAAATAATGAAAACAACACCACCAACTGAACAAAACAAAACAAAACAAAAGAATAATAGTAATAAGAAGATTTTCCTGAGGCCTCCTCTGTCCGTGTTTTTGCCACATCCAACCCAGGCTTCTGCATAGGGCCCTCCAATACCTCTAGGTAGTTCTCTGGATGTCCTATGGACACTGGGGGGCCAGCTCAGACTCTGACCTGGCCCACCTCCTATGGGTACTTGCACCCAAAATGCACGGCTGCTAAGGCTAGATGGGTTGCAGGAACACTCGTTGTCTATTCAAATTTTCCACGGATGCCCAAATTACCAAGCTGATCATGAGGATTTAATAGTGGCTTGGGCAGCTGCATTGAAATATTCCTGTTCCTCTTCCTTAGTCACACTGCCCTGGGGCTCGGCTTTGTTTTTGGCCCCACCTCTGTGTATGTGTCACCCTCAGGGGTCTGTTCCAAGCTCAGGCAAAATGGAGTGAAAGCAGAGGCTGATTGGGGTACTCTTACTCCCTCATGCCAGGGATGGGTACGACAGCCACAACTGGGATGTGCGCAAATTGCCTGTTGTGGTGCAGACCAGCAGGAAGTTGCAAAAACCTGGGGCATGCCCACTCGGCATGCTCACTCTGGTGGGAGACTCTCTCAGTGCCCACGAAGACAGGGGCCAAAGGCTGGCATGTGAGCACAGTGGCTACACCACCCCTTGTGCGTCACTCAACAATGGTGCTTGTTTCCTAGGCAGACCATGCTTCTTCTAGGGCCATTCCTGTCTGTGGAGCCCCTCACTCCTGTCCTCTCTGTTGTATCTGCACAGCCAGCAGTGGTTCTGTCCTTGGATCTAGTCTCTTAACCCCACGCTTTAGCACTCAGCCCCCACCAGCACTGATGGATTCCCATCTCAGGCAGGAGTGCCCAGGGCTGATTCACAAGGCTTTGGGTTGGGTGATGCTTAGGACCTTGGAACCTATGTGGGTAGAGGAGGCCTTGGCTTGAGGGTAGGCAAGCCTGCTTAGATGGGCGCCCCTCCCAGTGCCTGCAGGGTCTGAAGAAGCCTGCAGGTGGGGAAAAGTGTTGTAATGGTGGCCCTGCCCCTCAACAATGAAGATTTGCTTCTATGGTGTTCCAAGGTTTGCTGCAAATTTTCCTGGTTGTGGAGCTCCTCACTCTTGTCCCTTCAGGCTGTCTTTTCACAGCCAACAGCTGTCACCCACTCTGGATCTGCACTCCAAACCCCAATTTCCAGCATCCAGCCCCCCTCCTCAACAAGAGACTCATGACTCAGGCTGGGATGTGCTGAGCTGTGGCACAGACTATGCGTGCAGTTCTTACTTTGTCCTGCCTTCCACAGACTGTCTACTGCATCCTACTTTGATCCCCTGAAGGTCTCTTTCCGTCCCAGCTGACTTCTCTACCATTAGGGAGTTTTTCTGAGTGCAGGGACCTCCCCTCACCTTTGGCTTCCTGACAGGGTTGCTGGTCCCTTTTCTGATTCTTCTTTTCTTTTTTCTTTCTTTTGGCCTATCCAGTTGTGAGGGGATTTTTCTTGTCCTTTTAGGTGTCCAAAGTCTTCTACTAATGTTCAGCAGGTGCTCTGAGAAAATTGTTCCATTTTTAGGTGTATTCTTGATGTACCTGTGAGGAAGGACAAATTTTGTGTCCTCCTATTCTGTCATCTTAGCTCCTCCAACACATCCTCTGATTTTAATAACAAAACAATTCTATGTTTCCACTTAGCCGGAGAGAGCTGTAATTAGCAAAAGTAAAAATGTCAACTGTTCCCCAAAATGTGAAAAAACGGAGTCCCAAGACACATTTAATACATTGTTGGCTATATTAAATTACTCTTCAAATTCTGTCACAATCCAATTGAATATTATATTACGTAAAAACTAAATTGCAATGTTAGCCTATGATAATTTGTGTACAGATTAGTAATAAGTAGAAGGAGATAAAAGTAGGAGACAAAGGAAGAAAATGATTAGCATATATAAGCACATACATAGACAAGCAAAGAGAAAATAAAGCTACTATATATCTCAGTCCTATAATTGGTCACAAGTCTGTAACTGACCTATGACTACCTTCTTCTACTACCATTCTATACTACCTTACTTTCAATGAAAACCTCAATTGGTTGGGGTTTTACCTGTTAAAGAACACTTGTTCCCAAAGGATCTGATTGTTCAGTAGTCCTGATTTTTTGGATGGCTATAGTCTTCTTAGTTTTCTTTTAAGTACTAAAAGGAATATCAGAGAATTCCCTGGGTTCTAAACATAGTTCTCTTTTCCCACCATTGTGTAGCATTTCCCCAATTTCTCCTTAGTATTTGGGATCACTCATCCCAGCTTGTAGGATAATTCCTTTTGCTGCCTGCTGTTTCAGTGGCATCAAAATCCTCGAATGGTCAAGTGGCAGATTAATCTTACAATTTAATTAACCATTGTTGTTCTACATGGTAGAAGCATCCCTCCCTTGGGGATGAAGTCCTCCAAACCATCAGAGCTTAAAGTTTTTAGGAAAGAAAGCAGAAACTATGGGAGTAACTTATTCAGTAACACAGTGGGAGGAGCCATTTCAATGGTCACTCTTTGATTGCAGGACCCATGATTTCTGGATCTAGGGGAGGCAACACAATAATAGAATTTCTAATTCAAGGGGTATACAGCATCCTCTAAGACAACTTTATTAGCTGTCCAACTAGCACCTTGTCTGAGTTCTTAGTAAACTCTTACACCTTCCAATTAGGTGACCAGCATCTGGATGCTGGAGTACATAGTAAAATTAATTTTTTCCATGGGCTCGAGCCTTTTCTGCATGATATTTTGTATGAAATCATTTCCTTTATCAGAAAGAAATTTTCAGAATGCCATGATGATGGATAAGGAATTAATCTCTGAGTTTGTGGATAGTTGTGCTGGCAGAAGAATTACTGTCATGGCAAGTAATTCTATATGCAGAGTATGTGTCCCTTCCAGGCAGGATGGGTTTCTGCCCCTTTTATGATGAATTCGATTCAATGTAATCAATCTATCACCAGGTGGTTGGCTAATGCCCTGGGGTAGAGTTGGTCTCTGAACTTGGGAGAGTAGGCACTCAGAAAGAGTGCCTGGTCAGAGTTGGTTAGAGTGTACATGTCCATGACATTGAGCCCATCCACCACCTCCATCCATGCCTTCATGGTCATTTTGTTTTAGGACGCACTTACAAAGTATTGGGTTTTGTGGGAAAAAAAAAGACCAACATCCACAGAGCACATCATTTGACTACCTGGTTGTTATGAGCCTCTTCAACAGTGGCTGCACTTTGGTTGGTGTGCACATGGAACATAACTGTCTTCACATGACTACCTGCATGATGACAGATGCATATACATCCTTCTTTCACAGACTTTTGTGTCTATAGTCTTTTGTTCCTGTTCCTTCCAATTCCATATGCATCCAGCCAAATGGTTAGCAGTTGTTACAGAATTACTCTGTATTTGCATTTCTGGTCATCTCTCTCAGGACAACCAAATACACTGTCTAAAGTTCAGTCCACCAAGAGTGATTTCTTTCACTACTTTTTTCCAGGGTTACCCCTGAGTGGAGTAGTAGAACTTGAGCTGTTTACTCTGATGGCAACAGCATATCATTCATAGTCCTTTGTAAACCAGCCTCAATTGTTTTCTTTCTCAGTTCAGAATTCTTGTGAAGATCATAGATGTGGATTGAGGTAGAAGAGACAACATAAAAGAAGTTGATTTCAAATCAATCTGTATCACCATGCAAATTACTCATTCGTTTTAGACATTTCAGTAGGTCTCATACAACATTGATGGTACTTTGCTTTTTTAAGTGACAAATCTATGGCTAGATAGGTCATATAACCCCCAGTATATAGTGGTAAGCTCAGCCTGAATGGTCAAGTCATGTCCCATGGTTAGACTTTCAGTCTCTACCAGGGTCCAGCAGCAAGCAAAGAGCCCCAGAAGCTGTTTCTCAAAAAAAAAAAAAAAAAAAAAAAAAAAAATATTTGCAAAAAAAAAAAAAATTTATTTTTAAGTGACAAATCTATGGCTAGATAGGTCATATAACCCCCAGTATATAGTGGTAAGCTCAGCCTGAATGGTCAAGTCATGTCCCATGGTTAGACTTTCAGTCTCTACCAGGGTCCAGCAGCAAGCAAAGAGCCCCAGAAGCTGTTTCAAAAAAAAAAAAAAAAAAAAAAAAAGAATAATTATCTGCAGAAGAAGACATAGATTTATTCTAAAAGTCTTGATTTTTGCACTGTGATCTCCTATGCGTGCTTTCCAGAAACTCCATGTGGCATGATTTTTGCCACAGACACATCAAGTATCATTGAATCTGCTACATTATAAAGCTTGAGTGGCTGAGCCATTTACTCTGTAATCTGGACTTCCTGCAGAGCCTTATTTTGCTCTGACCCCACTCAAAACTGGCAACCTTATGTATGGTTTTGTAGGTATGTCTAAGTAGGACACTCAATATGTATAAGTTTCATTTAAAATTCAAAAACAATGCCAAGCATAGTGCCTCTTCCCCCACCTCCCCTACCCCCCAATGGTAAATAGTGCAGAGATTTGTATTTAATCTTGTAGGGGATATCTTGACTTGCTCTAGATCACTGAACTCCAGAAATATTACAGAAGTGGTAGGCTCTAAACTTGTGAGGTTTCTCATACTTTCTAGTGTTACTAAGGCATATAACCTATTTTCTAACTTTCTATCAGTTTCAGTCAGCATGATGTTATCAATGTAGTGAACCAGTATGACATTCACAGAATGTCAACGTGATGAAGATCTCTGTGGATGATATTAATGGTAGAGACCAGGAGAATTTGTGTGACTCAGAGCTTACACTGTGAAGGTATTCCATTGGCTCTACCAGGTAAAAGCAAGACATTTCTGGAAATACTTGTAGATGAGTATAGAGAAAATACCTTAGCCAGGTCAGTAGTTGCATAGCAACTGCCAGGGTCTATGTTGATCTGCTCCAGTAAAGGTAAAACATTTGGAATAGCAGCTTTGATTAGAGTCACTGTCTGAGTAAGTTTATTATACTCCACAGACATTCTCCAAGATGCATCGTTTTTCTCAGAAAGCCAAACAATTTAGTTAGAGGAGAATGTGATTTAGCCCAGAGCCACAGTTTGTAAACCTTTACTTTATTGCCTGCTCATCTATTTTATTCTGATCACTGGTACATCACTGCTGCCCTTAATGACTGATGTGCCTACCTTGTCTTTGATGATTAAATGTTGCCACTTGACCTATGCTACCCAGAACACATAATTTCCATTGAATTCAGAGAGATTATCTCAATGATGGTATTTCAGTAACCATATCTGACTTACAAAAGAGAATAACTTATCAAGAATAAAAATGCTTGATTTGCTAATGTAGTTCCAAGCATTAGTGAAAGGAGTATCTCTTGTGCTTCTTTGGAGGATATATTTGGAGTGAATGCACAGATCACATATGATAAATCCATGCCAACATTCCTATAAAATGTAATTCCTATATCCTTAAGACTTTTTAATTCTCTTACCACATCATGTCTGAGAATTTGGAACTATTAACCTCACTTATTATAGGCCACAAATGAATTAAAGTTTCAGTTGACCAACTGAAAAAGCCAGTAGTGCCACCTCCAGCTCCACGAAGTTATATCTTTAATCTGGAATCTCTAATAAGTGAACAAGTATCAATGAGCTATTAATATGATATGTATCAGAGAAATCAGTGAGATATCTGAGAATCAGAGAATAGAAAACCCAGTTCTCCAGTTTCCAAACTGTGATTTTGGCTGAGAATTAAAGGACATGATCTTGGCATTTTCTTTTTGTAACTTTCTGTAAATGTTCCACTGAAGATATTATAGTTCTTTTAGTCAGTACTACTGCCATAACAATGAAGTGTAACATACACTTGAGTCCCAAAACACTTGTTTCAGTTGGCACATTATCATAATCAGTGACAGAAAGCAGTTTCATTGTTTATAATTCCACTGCATGCCATGGATTACAAGAAATCCATTCTCCATTGGAAAGCATCTGGGACTTGAGCTCAAAACCAGGACCACAAACAAGGCAATACTAAAATCCCATCTTTTGAGGGTCTATCTCCAGGAACCACCCCCATTGTCAGTTCTGTACAGTCAGGAGACAGAAATCAAACTACTAATTTGAATAGGAATTTAATTTAATATAAAGGATATAAAATTTTTGATTTAATACAAAAGCTTATTAATTCAAAAAAAGGAATTAAAACTGAACAGTAGAGAATACTGTATTACTTTTGTATTGTTTCTGTAACAGATTACCACACACTAGTGTCTTAACAAAAATTTACTGTTATAGTTCTGTTTGTCAGAAGTCTGACATGTGGTTTACTGAGCTAAAGTCAAAATGTTGAGAGAGCTGTGTTCCCTAGTGGAGAATCCATTTCCTTGCCTCCTCCAGTTTCTAGAGGCCACTTACACTCTGCTTCATGATCTCTTTCCTTCACCTTCGAAGCTAACTGTGGTTTAATACTTCTCATGTTGCATCTCTCTCTGACTACAGCTGGGAAATCTTCTCCATTTTTAAGGACTTATGTAGTTATATTGGACACACACTGATGAGTCTCCCCATCTCAAGACTTATGACCTTAATCACATCTGTAAATTTCCTTTTTTCATGTAAGTCAACATATTTACTGGCTCCAGGGATTAGAGATGGACATCTTTGAGGAGGTATTTTTCTGCTTACTACAACATCTCTAAAGAATCAAAGAATAGCATATATAGGGAGCAGCTGCTACATCTATGACTAAGGCAGAGTACTCAAGGAAGGAACAAAATTGGTAAAGATTATCCCCTAAGGTTCAGATTTAGCTCTCATTAGCAAAGATATGAATGTGTAGATGAAAATGGGAGAAATAGTTCCAAACTTGGAAGTTTTCTCTGTCTAGTGGGCAAGATAAAAAAAAAAATGCATAAACAAATGAATAACTTTAAAATTATTATATGTGCTGAAGAAAATATAAAAGTATCATATGATAAAATGTTACTCGGAGAGATGACTAGTCTATATTTGTTGGCCAAGAAGAAATCTCTTAAGAAAAGTCCCATTAGCAGGTACTCCATCGGTATTAAGAAGCAAATCTTACTAAAGTCTGCAGAGAGAGAAATGCAAAGCTCCCCTCTTCCCACAGTAGGAGCAAATAAAATACCTTTGTGAAGCACTAAAAAGATCAATAGGCCTGGAGCTTAGTAAGTTAGGGCAAGAGTGAGGGATATTATGTTGAAGAGGTAGACAGGGGTCAGGTACCATAGGGCTCTGTATCCAGGGGACAGTGATTGTTTTGAGTTTTCATCAAAGTAGAATGCAATCAACAAGTTTTGGCAAGATAGTAACATTACCTGATTTATATTTTTAAAACAAATTGTTCTTGTTACTGTATGGGAAAGAGATTGTGTCTTATTTATTTATCTGTCTGCCCTTTGAAATGTGAGTTTTTTCTGGCAGGGACTGTGCCCTTATTGTCTTCTTCTTCAGCATCTGGCACAGTACTTAAAACATAATAGATTCTTTATAAAACTTTTTGAATAAATGAATAGAAAAATACTATTACTTAATAGGGAGTTGTCAAAAGGAGTGTCAAGTGGTAGCAAAAATGTGTTGAGCCTTCTTCTGGGCAAGGCCAATCTTAAGTGGAGATGACAGGGGCAGTGAGATTAATCCAATTAGCAGGATGCCCATACCCTGAATACCTGCTTGGAGTAAGTAAAAGAGTGAGCACCTATTTGCCTTTTATCAATTTTTAATTTCCTCCTGGGTATCAGTGTTGGTAGAAACAAGTTAAATAAAATGGGTGTATCATTTCATAATGGAAACTTTAATAACATTGGCTTTAACAAAAGACAATCCAATAAGCAATCAAATAGCTGCACCAGGATATTTTCTTTCTAGAAAACAGGTTGAGTTAGCTTATTTATACATAAATCATATTTTCACCCTTCATGACCTCATTTTTTTCTGTAGCATAAATTCATCACAAACTACTTCTTAAACTTTCTCCCAAGGTAGAAGTATTTAGATCACACACAGTTCTGAACCTTATTACACCTAATATATTTTTATTGAACTTACATTATATTAAAGCATTAGGCATGGATTATATGGATGAGATAGCCAGGAGTGAAATATGAGAAAAACACCTTGGATACAGGCCCAAATATTTTATCTAGTAGGTTTGATCTTAGCTTTTCTTATTCTTGGGGTTGAGAAGTAAAGTGTTCTTCAATTTTGTCTGTTTTTCTCTCTTTTTTTTAATTTCCTTTGCTAGTTTATTTGTTTCTCTTTCTCTATCTGTTTCTTCTATATATTTCCATATTCTAGATTATCTATTCTGTTATTCCTGAATTTATTAACTCAACTCAACTTTTACTAGTTAACCTTGAGATTTGTCTCTTCCCATGAGACTGATTCCCCCTACCATCATTATTGTTCCTCAACAAAACTAATCATCATGGTCTCATACACTTCTTTATAACATTGTTCTTTACTCTAGAATAGGAATGGAAAGAATGTGGCAAAATGGGCAGTATAAAAATAATAGAAAGATAAGTCATCAAGCACTCTAAAAAGTAAAAGTATGTTTGCTGAAATGCCAGATGAGTATCCAATCTGGTTAAAAGAACTTTGAGTGTAACATGGAGAGTAATGAATGTACAAATATGAAAGAATTACAAGACCAGAAGTCATGTAAACCGTGAAGATAGATTTTTACAGACTTTGAACCAAAAAAGGAAAGACAAAAGGGTAGTCAAAGAGGAGAACGTTGGGGCTTCCCTGGTGGTGCAGTGGTTGAGAGTCCGCCTGCCGATGCAGGGAACACGGGTTCGTGCCCCGGTCCGGGAAGATCTCACATGCCGCGGAGCGGCTGGGTCCGTGAGCCATGGCTGCTGAGCCTGCGCATCCGGAGCCTGTGCTCCGCAACGGGAGAGGCCACAGCATTGAGAGGCCCACGTACCAAAAAAAAAAAAAAAAGGAGAATGTTGAATTTTAGTCTTGATATGGAGATTTAGAATGACGTTGTGACTATACTGTTTAGTAACTGGTGAATAATAGAAATGGGGGTATGATATAATGTAGTACAGATAATTAAGGATGTTTGAGATTAGGTATTTATTCTTTTATTCTAATAGTCTTTAATAAACTTTTGGAACAGCTGATGCATGTAATAGTCATATTCTATTTCTATTACTTACACATAGTATTGATTTCAATAATTCCTAAAAGGGTCTATTATAGAAAATCTAAAACATAGATTATAAGCACTAAAAACAATATATCCTTCTCTCTTTGTTTTACTTTCTTTTAATTATAAAATGAAAACTTTGTCTACTAATACAGAGATGCAGGTAATAGCGTTCCATTCCAAATCATGATATAACTATCCATTTGTTCACATTTTTTTCTATGTCTTTTATTAAAACTTAAAACTATTATCCATAGAGGAGTTGTATATTCTTGGTTAAGCTAACTCTGAGGTTTTAAAATAGATTTTGTGGCTATGACAATTGTATCTTTTTGTTATTTTAACATTATCTATTATATTTTTTGTATTGTTTAATGTTGATGTAGATAAATCTTAATGTTTCATGTCTTTCTATATTTCTAAAATATATTGTCAGTAACATATAGAGAGACAGAGAGACATCAGGTTTAGTCAAGCTACTTTATGTCTCTGTGTCTCAGTATCCACATCTGTAAACCTACCTCACAGGGCATCAGTGATGATTTCATAAATTATAGGTAGTAAGTATGCTGAACTGTGACTGGCACTTATTAATTGTAGAATAAATATTAACTATTCTTACTATTATTATTTTATTCATTGCTCAATATTAAAAATTTAGATGGAAATTAATTCGTTATTGCTATAAAAAAACAACTTTATAGAGTTTAAAATTTTGGCAGGTTGTGTTTAAAGAAGAACAAATCACTACATCTCAGTTGGCAAATTCCACCTTTGAGGACTGATGTGTTATTTCAAGGGCTGACTTAATCCAGAAACGTGATTCTCAATTCTATGTTTATTTTGGGGGTCATTCTGAGTTGTAGAAGTTAAGTGAGTTAAAATTCTCTTTGTTTTC
This sequence comes from Neophocaena asiaeorientalis asiaeorientalis, assembly GCF_003031525.2. Lineage (NCBI taxonomy): Eukaryota > Metazoa > Chordata > Mammalia > Artiodactyla > Phocoenidae > Neophocaena > Neophocaena asiaeorientalis. The sequence goes on along the minus strand of NW_020172369.1, from coordinate 3,864,215 downwards.
ATCAGAAGGAAATGGTTTAAATGGATTGATATTCTTTCATTATTCGTAAAATCAATGGCTTTTAAACTAGACAACTTCATTTTGTTTTGTAAAGGTTCACCATACACTTAACTCCCTCCATTCTAACTCTCCACAAACCTAATGTGTTTTTACTTTACTAATTTTGAAGTTACATTAATAATTTTTAAATAAAATTAAGTCAATATATACCACTTACTATTGACAAGAAAATAACTTTTTTTTTTTCCTTTAAAATCAGTATCTTTTCACAGTAGTTCCTGGTGTTAGGCACTAACTTGGCAATCTTAAAGCATGCGCCATATTCTAAAATGCCTATTGAAAAATGTATCAAACTGTGAAGATTTTTTAAAAACAACTTTACATATTTGTTATCTTAAATATTTTCATGGCAGTGACCAGCACTAAAAACCTATGACATATTAGGTATGATACAAAAGAGTATCAAACAGTTGGGAGCTAAAGTCTTCATTATCTATATTTAAATAAACTGCCTTTGTCCTAAAAAATATGAGAATGAACAAAACTAGAAGATTCTGGTAATAATTTTGTACCTGAAATATAGCATAGAGCCTCTGTTAAAGACATAATAGAACATGCATTAAAACCAACATGGTGAGGGGGAGGGAAAAATTAACTGTGTGGTTAACATATACACACTACTATACATAAAATAGATGATCAACAAGAACCTACTGAATAGCACAGGGAGCTCTACTCAATATTCTGTAATAACCTATATGAGAAAAAAAATCTGAGAAAGAATGGATATACGTATATATATATAACTGAATCACTTTGCTGTAACCTGAAGTTAATACAACATTGTAAATCAACTATGCTCCAATATAAAATAAAAAAATAAATTAAGAAAAAAAAAACAGCGTGATCATTGTGCACTTTTCTGAACCTCTGTAATCCTCAAGAATTGTTTAGAAGTGCTGAGAATTAAGGTTGAAAATGTGGACAGAAATGTAGGCAATGTTAATAATGAGAGGAGTTTTTGTGTATTCAGCATTTACAACATACAGTCACCCATCTTCAAACTCTTGAACTCAAATATTTGACATGATACAATTATTCAAATAAAATTCAGACTGAGCAATATTAATGGACAAGAAGGAATCATGCTAAGGGAGAACATACTTTAAACAAGGGAAACATAATGAGTCCCTAATCAATTTAATAATAGAGTATGACCTTCGTATTAAGGTAAATAATGTAGATATGGTGTGGCTAACAAAAACAAATGTTATATGCAATTCAGTCTAAAGATCTATTTATAGAATGAGTACTTTACTTTCTATTCCAATATTAAAATGTATAACATGTACATTTGTGTTCTCTGACAGGGCTTTACTTTTAGCTAAAAGTGTATGCCTGGACTTTGTCATAGGCTTTATCTAAAGTTTAATATATTGAAATACTCAACTTGTATAACCTATCTATCACAGTACCAGGTGTCTAAGGGAACCTAAACATATACTGTTTAATTTGAATTGAGTTGTGTTTAATAAGTAGATTTGCAAGAATGTGCTTTTCCTGTGATGACAATTGTAAGTAAAGGAAAATACAGGTACAAAAGCATGTTAAAGTAACCTTCCCCCAAATTCAAATACCTATATATTTACTACTTGAAAATACAGTCAGCTGCACGTTTTCCAATGAAAGTATAATAGTGCTCTCAGAAACTTACAGCCTATCTGCAACACAGCCTTTCCTAGTTCTTTACTAAAATCGTTATTAATGGAATACAATAGTTGCTAATGGGCTATTGAACAACGGGATAGAAAGGAAGCTAGACCGGGAAGATATATGCCAATTAGCAAGTTCTTAAATTAGCCACAGGGTGAAGTACTGGTTGTTCCAGGCATAAATCTAAGCAATAGTAAAAAAGGATTCAGCTCTGAAATAGGCCACACCTGAATTTCTGCCTTGTAGGAAATTTCACATTTCTTGATCCACCTATAATTAGTATGATGTGGCAGGAAATTTTTCCATTTAAAAAAACTAAAGAGATTGTGAACATTATTATCTTACTAGAAATTGACTAGAAAAACTAAGCACATTTCCCAAGGGAAGAAGAAAACACAACCCTTCAGGAGGGTGAAAGGAGTTTCAGAGCATCTCAAACTCTGAATTTTATGAAACAATAACAAATTCTCAGAGAAGAGCCAGTTAACTTCATATTTACATATGAAGTATGACCAATGATTCACTCCAAAAGCAAAGTGAGGGTAAATTTACAATTTAGCTCAGTGTCTGCATAGCATGATGTATATGAATCAAACAATATACAGTAAATTTCAGGGATAGTTAAGTTTTAGTTCTGGTGGTGTAAATCACAGGTGGGCTTCCATTACAGATAGATATATTGTTGGGATGATAAAAGCAATGAGTAAAAAAGTCTTATCTTGTTTTAAGTATCTGAGCTTCAGAAGAAAGAGAAACTCAGTGGGAGAGATAACCAGTGGTGATAGGAACAGAAAATAACTAATCCCAGTGCCAAAAATAAAAGGAAGAATAAAAGTGAAGCCACCTGTGTGACCTATCTTAACAATCCCAGGGTGAAATAAATCAATCCAACTTCCAATTTGTGGCCAGCCTGTAGAAATGGATCTAGAAAAATTAGAGGATTGGTCAGGGGAGGGGGGAGGGAGAGCCTGTTGGGTAGTTGTCTGATCAAGTTCAACTTTGCTCCATCTGATGAGAAAAATCAAACAGTTTTACTGTGTGGTGGTGGAATATTTATGGATTTTAATTCTGCTGGAATACAATGTTAATTTTGGCTAGGAGTGGAGTGAGACCATGTCACTTACATATCTGTATTTACCAAACATTCAACATCATTCCTTTCATCAATCTGAAGAGAGGAATTCAGAATTCATAAATAAAGTTTAGTAAGTAAAATCAAATAGTTGGAATCAAAGATATACTTGGTATGTTTGAAGACTCATGAGCATTTTTAAAGCCTTAAGTAAGCTTGCATAAAGCCATTTAATAGAAGAACAGAATAAGACTCTTTTGCTATTAGGTTTTATTACAATTTACAATCTCCCCTGTTCTTTCCTCAGGGAAAAATAATATTTCCACATAAAATTTACATGTCTATAGAGCTTCTGAATCCAGTAAAAAATTATTTTTTAGTAAATTGGTAAGTAAACAATAAAACACATTTCCAAAGCTGATAGATAAATAGGTCAAGACAATTCCATGCATCATTCTCAGGGTTACTGAAAATTACAGTGATGTATTGTTAAGGAGTTTCTTTTCATTACTTTCACTAGTGTTTTTATTCAGATGTGCATTCGTGAAGAAAAAAAAAACACTTCTCTTTCAGACTTTTCTCAAGATATATGGACTGCTAAGTGTGTAGAGAGCATATATATATTGAATGGCCAAAATATTTTATAACAAATTTTATGGTCATTTAAAGTGGAAATGTAAAAGGAAATAAAAAGGGAGTAGGAGTTATTTTCAAACAAAGGTATTCATCTTGATCGTGTACTTAGGAGAGATTGGGAATTCAGGTTCCCTGCAGAAAGACTACCTAATTTTATCAGGGAGTCTCTTCTTATGTGCTTAATGTGAAAATAGCTTATATTTTTTCAGTTAACCATTCCAGAAGGGATCACGATCAGGAAAAATATCAAAACAATGATAAAGTTGTACATATGTATATTATAATTGAATTTTATTGTTCAGTTAATTTGATAGGAAAAATAATACTAATAGTGGTGGTATTGCCACTGGATAGTGTTTGGGTAAGAATTAATATAAGGAATAAATGGATCTGCAATCAAATCTTAGCTCTGCCACTGTCTAGTTACATAATCTTGAGAAAGTCACTATATGGGTGAGCTTCAGTTGTCTTATCTACCAAATCAAGGTGTAAAATGTAAATGCAAAACAAAGCACCATGCCTTAGGCATCTGAAGCACACACTAATATTTAATTCTTATTAATGACATTTTATGTGATCACAATAATTGATTAATATGAGTATATATATTAATTAATTGAAGTTGAATGAATGTTTTTAGATATCACGGAGAGGCATGCATCTTCTCAACTTTTTTAGGACAATGGTAATAGTTAATATTAGAGAGAAAAAAAAGTTTATTTCATTTACTTAGATTTGCGTTTACACAATTTTGTGGCTTGATGAAGTGTTCCGAGTGCATATCAATCTATGGAAAGTGGTGGAGCTTTATTTAATTGATGAATGCCTTACTAATTTGAAGTGCTTCATTAGAAGAACTTTTGTAAATCACTTGCAAGAACAGCAGGATTGCTCATGCATAAGCTTAATGAACTAACCAACAAACACATTGATAAGATTATTAATGAGATGTTTATCCAAGAATTATTTAGTGGCTTATCTAAAGGACCCTTAGAAGACTTTAGTGAATTTTATCAGATTCTTCTTTGTTTGTCTTTACCTGTCAAGAGTGGCACATGCAGGATGTAAAGAAAATGTGATTATAATTAGTAATGTTTATATTAGTTTCCATTAAAGTTAATATATTCAAAATCATGATAGAAACCAGTACTATTTAGGAAGACTATTTCTGTACTGAGACTAGAATTATGTCAGCCATGTTTAACCTGGCTTAGTTAATGTGATTTTTTTTTGAATTATCATCATATGATTTCAAAAACCTTAGAATTTGGTAAAGAAGTTGCCAATGTGAATGTCATGACATTAAAATTTTATTCAAGAACGTATATTAAGTCTGTACTCTGTACAGACTGGAACTTTGGAACTTTGCCGAAACTTTGCAACACAACAATGAATAAGACATATTCCTTTCCTTCCCGTCAAGTAGAAAGGACAGACAAGGAATCACAAATGATAATACAGACCCTTCTAACATCCTGGAAGATTAGTTTTTGACAGTGTGTGCATTGTCTAGTGATTTGTTCATCAAAAGCAATTTCCACGTATGGAATTAAGCAAAAAAACTAGTTGAAACATAAGATATTTTTCACGATATGCACACTGAATCTCAACCTCCTTTACCACTACAAAACACTGTTTCTTTTTTTTTAAGATTAGATTTCACCCTTATAATTTTTGTGAGCCTAACATTGTAGAAGTCAAAACCAATTCATTGAAATTTACATGATACATGAAATAGCTTTGCTGCTCTGGGTTGAGTTTCCATACATAAGATAAATTCAGATGGTGCAGTTCATAAGTGTTTACATTTTAAAAAACAAACTTAATTTGAAGTATAACATACTTACAGAAGAAGGCACAGATCATAAGTTTTTATTTAGGCCAATGCACCATTTTAAAATGAGCACGATTTAACCATTTCCCTGGTCAATATATAGAATATTATCAAGTCAAAAGCCCCTACCATGCTCTTTCTGGGTCTCTACTCCCACCCATCTTCTTGGGGTAACAATATTCTAACACCAACTGCTTTTGTTCAATGTCATGTTTCAGAGATTTATCATTATTGTGTTTAGCAGTAAATTTTTCAGATCCATTGCTGTAGAATAATTTATTAATATGTCCCAATTTATTTATTCATTCTACTGTTATTTGATATTTGAATTATCCAATTTGGACTTATTATAAATAATGCACCTTGGAATAATGTTGTATATGACTTTCAAAGGGTACATTCATGCATTTCTCTTGGATTTACATTCAAAAGTGGATTCACTCTTCTGTAGGTTTATATATGTCAAGTATATGCAATAAAAAATATTTTTTGGCTTGTCTTTCACTACTTAAATGTTGCCTTTCAATAAACACAATGTCTACTATTTTAAATTAAACTTTCTGCTAAATGAATAGATTTTTAAAAGAACATTTTAAGGTTTATAGAAAAGGTCAGTAAAAAGCACAGAGAGTTCCCATTCATGATCTAATTTAATGTGGTCCAATTTAGCAATATTTTTCTTCATCTTTAACGCTTTATGTGCTCTGTTTAAGAAATATTTGCCTTGTCCAAATTCAGATTTAGCTATATCAACCAGACATTTTGTTTTATCTTTTACATCTGGATCTACAATCTACATAAAATTTTTAGCACTATACATTTTCCAATTGATCTGCAAGGTCACTATTGCCATCAGTCAAGTATCCATATATGTATATCTATTTCTGAATTCTATTCTTATTCATTTAACAATTCATCAACCCTTGCCCTATTGCAGCACTATTTTAATTACTTGTATTTTAGTAGGTCTTGGTGTACAATTGCTTATGTATTTCAATTTTATTCTTATTTTATTTAGATTGTTTCTTGATTCTTCAAACCTCACTACCTTGTGTTGTGGGGTAACATTCTCCTTGCTCTCCCTTGCCCCTTTCTGAAATTTCCAAAAACAAAGAAACATAGATAACTTGATGCATTGAGTATAATGACATATGTTTATACATCATCTTCCTTATATTGCTGCTTCCGCTGTTGAGAGTTACCCATATTTGTTTATTTATTAAATCTCTCTCATTCTTATTTATGAATTTGCCCTTTACTACAGTCTCTGCTGTGATCATTATAGAAAATCATCTATGTTAGAGTTTGAGCTGTTTCTCCCCCAAATTCATATGTTGAAGTTCAACCCCCCACTGCTTCAGAAAGTGACCTTATTTGGAAATAGTGTCATTGCAAATCTAATTGTTTAAGATGAAGTCCTACTGAAGTAGACAGTCCCATAAGTGAACACATGTGAACATCAGGGCAGAGATCAAGCTGATGCGTCTACAATCCAAGCACTTCCAAAAAATGCTAGCAAACCACTAGAAGCTGGGTGATAGACCTGGAACAGAATCTACCTCACAGCCTCAGAAGGAACCAATACAGCCAACAGTTTGTCTCGGGCTTCTACCCTCCAGAACTCTGAAAAAATAAATTTCTGTTGTTTAAACTACCTGGTCTATGGTACTTTGTTATGACGGCCCTAACAAACTAAAATAATCTGCAAGACTGACATGTCCAAAACTGGATTCTCAGTTCATCAGTCTCCTTGCTAGCAATCAACTTCTGTGTTTTAATTATTCATTCACATTGTTACCAATGAGAGCATTACATTATGTTTCTCCAGAATGATTAATTCAAAGATCTGACTTTTGGCAAAATGCCCTTTCATGATATGTGTGTTTTTCCAAACTAAATCATAAATGCTACCTACTAACTACCTTGTTTCCCATCATCCTTTCACTTCCTTCCTTAAATGTTTATGATTCTATGATTCTAATAAAAATATTTATGATTCTAATAAAATATAATCAGTACCCTATATCAATACCACCTCAGTGTTGCACCTGTGTGGCAAACATCCAACGCTGGAAAAAAATCAGAAAGTTGTTTTTTTCCTTCCAATATGAGAGCAACCAAGTGCTATAAATATAACTACAACACAGGGGATCAAAAGAACAGAACAGAGAAAATAAATGGTATTAAAAATCCAAATATACTAGTAATTTTACTAAATATTAAAAAAACTAAACTTATTTGTTTAAATACAGAGATATCTATATTAGAATTTGTTTTAATTAAGAAAATTCACTTTTTCTGTCTTTACTAATAATATGCTTAAACCAAAATGAGACACCTGAATCAAAGAATGGAAAAGAAAATATCAAGCAAATAATAACTAAAATTGAACCAAGTGCATACATATTAAGATCAACTAAAATTAATAGAAATGTTTGAAGGACCAAAATGGTGACATAGGAGGCTCCTGAACTTCCCTCTTCCCTCAGACACAACAAATATACAACTACACACAGAGAAATTCCCTCTGAGATAAATCCAGACACTAGCTAAGGGACTACTATGCATAAGGCAAATGAGAAAATACCCACATCAAACATGTAGGAAAGGCTAAATTATTCTCTTAGTGTAAACCTCCCTCCTCTTACAGCATCACACACTGTTGACTGAAGAAGAATGCACAACCTAGAAGTTACAAGTTATGTTTTATTTGGAGACCTTGCTAAGGGCTACAGCCCAGGAGACAGTACCTTATATAACTGAGGAACTCTCTGCACACTCAGGAGACAATTCTCAACTGCCAGCTTCTCCATGAAGAACATGGATTTCATATACAGTGCCTCAACTTTCAAGTCTCTCATTGTGGGGCAGGCGCCCAAAACACCTAGCTCTGAAAGCCAACGGTGCTTGCATCCACGAGTCCTGCAGGACTATAGCAAACAACAAAACAGTTCCTAAGGGGTACGGGAGCACTTACTTTGACTATACCCCGAGGGCTTGGTGTTGAGGGAGCAGGCAAAACCCTCATCTCAGCCTCCCAGGCAGAGGTTTGACTGCATACTTTACAAGCTGCTGCCTGAGGGTTCCTGTTTTATTTAGGATTTATTCTCCTTGGAGCTTGGGAGCTAGGAATACTCTCTAGCTAAGCTAGGGGCAAGCTGTGATCCTCCCTGGATGCTGAGGGAGCTTTGGGTACTTGACCACCTTCTTCCCCCAGCTCACTCCAGTAATGAAGCAAAGCAACCAGCATCTCTCTGGAAGAAACTTGTATAGTTAAAGTTAGAATACTCTAGTATTATAATAGTGGTAGACAATCACTTATAACTCTAGAATGAAAGTTAAAAGATAAAAGTAATAAAAATAACTATAACTACAGGTATTTGTTAATATATAAATAATATAAAAAGATGTAAACTGTGCCATCAAAAACATAAAATATGGGGAGGTTATAAAAATGTAGAGTTTTTGTATGTGTTCAACGTAAGTTGTTATCAGCTTAAAATAGACTATTATAACTATAAGACATTTTATGTAAGCCTCATGGTAACCACAAAGCAAAATCCCATAGTAGACACAAAAAAAGGTAGAGAAAGGGATCAAAGAATTCCACTACAGAAAATCATCAAGTCATCAAGGAAGAGAACAAGAGAAGGAGGAAGGAGCAAAGGAATTATAAAACAGCCAAAAAACAATTAACCAAATGGCAATATTAAGTCCATACTTATCGATAATTACCTTAAATGTAAATGGACTACAAAAGACATAGAGTGGCTGAATGGATTAATAAAATGATTCAACGTAATGTTGCCTACAAGACACTCATTTTAACTTCAAGGACACACATAGACTGAAAGGGAAGGGATGGAAAAACATAATCCATGCAAATGGAAACCAAAAATACAGGGGTAATTATACTTATATCAGATAAAATAGACTTTAAGCCAAAAACTGTAATAAGAGACAAAGAAGGTCATTTTAAAATGATAAAGAGGTCAATTCACTTAGAGGACCTAACAGTTGTAAATATCTATGCACCCAACATCAGAATACTATCTAAACATAGAGAGCAAATATTAACAAAGCAGAAGGGAGAAATAGACAGCAACAAAATAAAGGTAGAGGACTTCCACACCCCACTGGAAAACAGTATGGAGGTTCCTCAAAAATTTTAAAGTGGAATTGCCATATGATCCAGTAATCTTACTTCTGGGTATACCTCCTTGGAAAAGAAATTACTGTCTCAGAGATATCTGCATTCTTATGTTCATTGTGTTGTTATTCACAATAGCCAATAGTTGTATGAAAACAACTTAGTGTTTGTCCTTGGAAAAATGGATGAAGAAAATGTGGTACACACACACACACACACACACACACACACACACACACGGGAATATTACTCAACCTTAAGAAAGAAGGAAATTCTGACATTTGTGACATCATGGATGAACCTGGAGGACATTATGTTAAGGGAAACAATCCAGCCAAAGAAAAGCAAATACTGCATGATATCACTTATGTATGGAATCTAAAAAAAATTTTGCTTTAACATATAGGTACAGAAAGCGGTATGGTAGTTGCCAGGGACTGAGGGATGGAAGAAATAAGGATAGGTTGGTAAAAGGGTACAAACTTTTAGTTATAAGAGGAACACAGTATGAGGATCTAATGTTTAACATGGTGTCTATAGTTGATAATACTCATTTGTACAACTGAAATTTGATAATAGAGTAAAACTTAAGTGTTATCACCAAAAAAAAAAAAAAAGTAAATATACAAGGTGATGGATATGTCAATCAACTCAATGGTGGGGATGCTTTCACAATGTATATGTATATCAAATCATTATGCTGAACACATTAAATATATTACCATTTTATTTATAAATTATACCTCAGTAAAGCTGAAAAAAAATAAAGTTAATGGAGAAAAGGTGTTATATAATGAAAAAAATAATCTATCAAAAATATAATAATCATTGACTGGCTTTCACATATGTATACAAACTATATAGTATATACACATATATTTATATGTATGTATATTTATATACATGCAATAAGAATATTGAGCTTTTATGCCACACCTATTGTATTCCAGGCACTATATAACCCCATTACGTTTATGTAATCTACTTAACAAAACTTTATTCTAGGTACACTTATTACCCTCCTTTTATCCCCCAGGAAACTCAGGGATAGGAAACTTAAGTAACCTGCCTGAGATCACACAATTGGCAAGTGGTAGAGCCATGCTGCGAACCTAGGCAGTTTAACACCAATGTCCTTAGATATTAGTTTAAGTAAACTTAGCATGTAATACATAATATCAACGTATAAGTATAAAAAGTGAAAACAATGAAATAGTCACAGGAAGAAATTTAGTGGGATATTTTGGGAAAAAAATATTTCTGAAATCAATAGCTCACACAGGCAAAAATATTAAAGAGATAAATTTAAGAACAGCACACTTAATAAGACTGTTCTAATAGAATTATGCACAAACATGAATCCAATCAATAGTAAAGAGCTATACTTTTCAAAGATATTTGAATATTGCAAAAATTGGTTATTCCATGGAAACAATAGCATAGACCCTATTTTCTGAATATGATACCAAAAATTAGAAATAAAAGAATAAATATAGCCCAAATATTTCACAAATTGGCAAACAAAAGCACACTTTAAATTATAAAGTGTTTTTAAATTGCAATAAAATTATGAACATTTATAAGTAAATTTTAAAATATCACAACATGAGATGCAGCTAGACAGGCAATTAGATGAATATTTATGTCATAATTACATTTATTGGAATATAAAGAAAGGTTTAAAATAAGTGAGATAATCATTTAACCCAAGAATTTTGAAAAAGAGCAAAACAATGCTCAAACTCTGTAGAAATTTGGAACTTCAATAAAAACAGGATTTTATGGAAAACCCAGGCCAAAAGACATACACAAATGGTAAAAATTATATTAAAAAATACCAGTGGAAATACTAATAAATAGACCGCTTTATGTCTCAATGATCAAGAAGAAAAATGATGAATATAAATAACAAGTATTAGAAATGTTTTTAAAGATAGATGAATAGTTATAAATATCATAAAAAATTTATGCATAATGATATAACATTTAAAAACAAATAAAATAAATATCTTAGAATACTACTATTTAAAATTATTCAAATATGACTAGACCCCTGAACATACCAATAGCCATTAAAAATATTGATACAAATCAATAAAAATAAAAATAAACAATGATGTCTCAACATTTGAAAACCTTAACACTGAAAAAGTCAAAGCAACAACATTGTGAGTTAACTCAGATTGCTGGATCCTTTCCCTAAAATCAATTCTGAAAAAGATAAGAGAGAATAACATATGGATTTTAGACTGTCATACCCTGTATTAGAAACCGTTAGAGGAACTAAGGCTCTTTTGAACTGATGTGGGTGTATGCCAATGGAGTCTTAGTGGACAGGTAGTTTGGGAAAGAAATTCAGTTTTTCTCCTGATACTTTTCTTTCATTCTGTTGCATCTAGCATGCCAATTCTCCAGTTGTTTAGATGCAATAGTACAGTTAGATATAATTGATTAAGATATATTTAATTTTAAATGTTGAAAACTAAAATTACACCTTTTTCAAGTAAAATAAATGTCATTAAATATATGAAATATATATTGAAAATTTAAATAGTTTTCTACATACAATCAGACATACACAAATATATTTGTGTGCATATACACAGAATACACAGATTTTAGATATATATAATATTACAGAATATTATATTTTATATATAATTGTTGGAAGTAAAAATGTTGCATGTGAATGCTAATCAACAAAAGTACTACAGAGATTTCTATGCAGAAAAAGGAGTACACTAGATTTGGCTGTAACGCATCTTTAACTTTATTGATAATGTTTTATATCTTAAGATAAATGGTGCCTACACAGGTGATTTCTAATTATTCTTTATATTTTTAATATTTTAAATATTTACTAATAATTTAAGAGCATCAGAATAAAGGTATCATAAGAGCACATTTGTTTTGAATTAATTTGACTCATTTTCTAGAGGCAGATTTTGCATTCTGTCTAAGATGCAAAGCACATCTGATCAATCAATCTTTTCAGCAGCTAAGCAAACTTTATTATGCCCCAGAACTGGGAGAGAGAAGGGTCCCATTTGACTAATTTGGGGCCACTTATGCTATCTCTCTGGTTTAATTTACATGGTACATCATTTATTATCACATAAATAAACTACCTACTGATGTTCTGAGCACTTTAGTTCATGACAGATGGCTTTAGCGTCAGTAAATTTAACAGAAATAGACTATGCAACACTTTTGCTCAGCAGTTCTTAATGTGCTCTTATACACCCTGTGGAACAATGGATGTGAGTCTCAGGCCAGCTCATACGGATAAAGGATAACATACGCAGCCAAGAATATAAGGTCATGTTAACTTGAATGGTTGTTTGTAAACATTAATGTCCCTATCAAATTGATTAGGGCTTAAATATGTATAGTAGGAATTATATATATGTGTGTATATATATATATGAGGGGTTTCATATATGTTATGTAATATATATTATAAATATATAATCACATATAATATATAATATACTACATCTTTAATATTGCATATAGTATCTTTAATATTATATATTGCATACTATAAAATATTTTATTATAATTATAATAAAATAAACTTAAATATCTTCTCCCAGGTTGTGGCTTGCTTTTTCACTGCCTTCGTGGTGTCCTCTGATGGAAAAAAGTTTTTAATTCTAAAAATGTCCAATTTATCAGTTACTTCTTTTATGTTTAGTACAAATTATAGCCTACTTAAGAATTCTTTGCTATCTTCAGTTCATGAAAATATTTTCCTGCATTTCTCCTAAAAACTTGAGTGTTTTTTTTTGTATATTGTATCATTTAGGGTTTCCAGAGTGTTGAATTCAGTGCTGGATGGCTGGGGTATTCTCAGCCAGGAAGGCTTGGCTTTGCTAAGCAGAGTCCCTTCCTTCAGGAGACTAGCACCCTCCAGGAGGTTGCCTGACTATGTACTCACAACACATGTAGAAAACCAGGCAAAAAAGTTTGTGAAAAATGAAAATATTAGAGGAAAAAGACAGGATGTGGGCAGATGTCAACTGAAGCCATTAAGGTACTCATTCTACCATAGTCAACTCTGTCTGTAATTATTCACTTTTTCTCCCAAATTCAATACAAAAATATTTTAAAATTTATTATCTTCTAAGGTACTCAAATAAATTATCCAATCATAGTATTAGGCTCAAAGACCTGACTATCTGAAGAGTTCAAGATGGGTCTCCTTGGAAGATACTCTTCCTGATCTATAAAATTAAAAGATAAGTTATCTGCTTTCTACACAACTATTATGCAGTGATTTTATGATTTAGCTCCTATAGACATTACCATTCACAAAGGGAAAGAAATGGACCTATATAGCACTAGTCTGAGCAGTTCTGAGTCCAGCTACATTAAGGTTGCCAGGTTCCACTACTCTGGGGTTGGGTAATGTTTCTTGATTGAAGCTCCAGTTCTGTTCCTAGGAGTGTCTCGCCAGTCCATTGTTCTCCATGTTTCTTGGTCGGCCCTCTGAGACTCATTCCTGTTCTATCAGAAATGATTGTTTCAAGGGTGTATCCATGTCAAAGCTTATCAAATTGTATAATTTAAATATGTCCAGTGTATTATATGTCCAATGTATATCAGTAAAGAAAATAATTAGGTATTTGTGAAAAAAATAAGTGAACCAGCACAATAATATGCATGAATCATGGAAATATAATGAAGTCTGTAAAGATGCAAGTCTCAAAGCACCACATACTCCATATACAATTATTGTAAAACTTAAAAAACAAGCAAAACTAAGAAGTGTATTACTGGTCATGTTTTGTTTTTAATTTACTGTTCACAGTTGTGCATTATTTTTTTTTTACTTTAATAATCAATTACTTATAGCTGCTTACATTTTTGCACATATCAACTATTATTATTCAAATGATAATAAGAAATAATAAAATATGCAAGTAAATCAATAATATAGAGCAAATTGTAATATTCAATAATTACCATCAGCAATGGATTGTTCTTGGATGTTAAGAAAGAAAAATATATGCCTCAAAGTGTTAATGATGAGGACGGTAATATATCATCATACACAAACCAAATTCCTAAGAGGTTGTATACTTTTTTGAAAATTGTATCTTAACATATTATGCTAATGTCATCTTATTGATTTGTTTATATTAAGATATATCAATCTTAAATATATAACATTGTAAACTCTAAAAGTTCTTTTTGATTTGAAGTGTTTGAATTTGCTAGCAAAAATATTTATAATCTACATATTTTTATTCTCAGGCCTCCTTGTGTTATCTCATTGAAGCACCTTGAATATAAGATATATTAAAGATATAATAAGAATAGATAAGTAACAATTAACTGTTAATAGTCTTTTCAAGACTTAATAGTGTAAAACAGTGAATTAATCTGTTCATATTAATTCAAAAATGCTACCATTATGGTAGAAATTTTTTTTACTTTTAATATAAAGATGGAATCACCATGATAAATTATTTAAGTCTATTCCAATTTTAAGTATTTCAATAAAGAACATTATTTGTATGGTATACAGCAGGATAGAAACATCTGGTGTTTATGCATTTTCTGCTAAATCACAGATGACTAATTATTTTCCATGTGTCAGGAAAAGAATTGATTAATCACACATTCTTGTTAGTCTAATGTTCTGCAACTAAGATCTGTTCTTCTAAGTCTTTGTCTCTTTTGTACATTTTGTGTCCAGTCTTAACTGCAAAGATATTTATTTCCATAATTTTCAAAATTCTTTTTCAAATATTCTTGCATCTAGATGCTTCTAGAACTTTAGCTTCACTGTGAATTTTAAAATGTAATTGGACAAGCTCATAGAAAGTCTTTTGTGATTTTGACTATTTGAACATTGATTAATTTGGAGAGACTAGATCTCTCCATTGCTCCACTGCTCTTTCCCCATGCTAAAAATATCTGCCAACTTATTTATGGCTTTATATGTGTTTCAGTAACATTTTATAGTTTTCATTGTATAGCTTTTATACATTTTTGCTATTTTTATAGGATTTTTAATGCAATTTTTAACTAAATTATATTTTCTGATGTATAAAGCAGTTATTAATTATTATATATTGATTATTGTATAACCTCGAATTGGGGTTGATGATATCTGAATCAGGGTGAGAAAAGACTTAAAATTGAAATACATAAGCACATTTGTAACAACTGCTTAATAAGAAACTAGCTTTTTAAGGCTATTTTACTCCTATTCTATTTTATAGTGCTTTTCAAAGAATTTGGAAGAAGCAGTGTTTCCCTAATAACCTTTTTTTCCCCTTCCTCATTCAGAATAACTCACGCTGCATTTTGCATTTCAATAATACTTATTATAGGACTGTTGCTGTTGTTTATAATCTGTTTTATAAAATTAATATTCAGAGAGCAAAGGCAAAAGGTTTGGAAAACAGTGAGCAAAGACATTTCTTGCAAAGAACAGAATCAGATGGCAGACATGTTCACTAAGGAACTTTCTCCAACGTCAAAGCAGGAAGTTTTCACAATCCCTGCCTTGGGGCGGGGAGTGTTTATAATTGCTTGAGACCATTGACTGTCTGGTATTACACATTTTATATAATAATCATTGGAAATAATCATTGTGGCTACCTTATTTTCTTTTCTGTTTATAAGTAATCAGACCACAAGGAGCCACATCTAGACCAGAGAGAAGACCCAGAGATCCTGGATGCTGAACTGGGCACAGTTACTGTGTAGAATGGGATGGACTACCTTGGGGAAGTATATGTGCATATAAGGGTGGTTAAATATATAAGTGGACACTGTGGTGAAGGTACTTAATCCCTTTATAATAATTTCACTTTCTTCCACTATTAAAACAATTAATACATTTTAGCTTGGCACTTCTCTCAGCTAAAGACTGCATTTTCTTTACTTTTTTCTTATTGTATATACAAATTGATTATTTGTTATATGTATACATTCTTAAATAGTAACCACAATCAAGCTAGTTAGGCTATCTGTCACCTCGCATAGATACGTTTGTGTGTGTGTGTGTGTGTGTGCATGTGTGTGTGTGTGTGTGGCAAGGACACATAGGATCTGCTTTCAAATTTCAAGTGCAAGTTACAGTAATGTTACCTATAGTCACCATGCTATATACATTAGATCTCCTGAACATATTCATCTTACATGACTCAAATGTGTAGCCCTTGACTAACATCTTTCCATTTCTCAAGTTCCTAGACACTGGTAAGCACCACACTGCCCTCCGCTTCTGCGGCTATGACTATTTCAGATTCCACATGTGAGATCGTACAGTATTTGTCATTCTGTTCTGGCTTATTTCAATTAACATAATGTCCTCCAGGACCATCCATGTTGTCACAAATGGCAGGATTTCCTTCTTTTTTAATGCTGTATAGTATTCCATTGTATGCCTATACCTCATTTGGTTTATCCATCTCCTGATAGACAGTTAGGTTGTTTCCATGTCTTCACTATTGTGAATAATGCTGCAATGAACATAAGAATGTAGCTAGGTAACTCTTCAGGATCTTGATTTAAGTTACTTTGATTTAAGTTCCAGAAATGGGATTGTTAGATCCCATGATATGATAATTTTGTTTATAATTTTTTTGAAAAATCTCCCTACTGTTTCCCACAGTGGTTGAGTAATATTCCATTGTATATAAAAACACCATATCTTCTTTATCCATCCATCTATTTATGGGCACTTAGGTTGCTTCCATATCTTGGCTGCTGTAGAAAATGCTGCAACAGAGATGTGCATATATCTTTTTGAGTTAATGTTTTTCTATTCTTCAGATAAATTGCAAGAAGTGGAATTGCTGGATCATATGAAAGTTCTATTTTTAATCATTTGAGGAACTTACATACTATTTTCCAGGTTGACTGCAGCAATTTACATTACTACCAAGAGTGCAGAAGAGTTCCCTTTTCTCCACAACTTCATCAACACTTGTTATGGTTTGTTTTTTTAAAACGGCTGTGCTAATAGGTGTGAAATGATATTTCATTGTGCTTTTGATTCTTGTTTCCCTGAATATTATTGAAGTTGAGAAGATTTGCATATACCTATTGGCCATTTGCTTAGTTATTCTTTGGAAAAAATATCTATTCAAATAAGTTGCCTATTTTTATTCCAGTTACTTATTATTTGTTATTGAGTTGTATGAGTTCCTTATATATTTTGGATATTAACCCTTTGTCAGATTTATGGTTTGCAAATATTTTCTCCATTTCATAAGTAGGTTGCATTTTATCTCCTTTGCTGTGCAGAGCTTTTTAATTTTTTTAAACATCTTTATTGGTGTATAATTGCTTTACATTGGTGTGCTAGTTTCTGCTTTATAACAAAGTGAATCAGCTATACACATACATATATCTCCATATCTCTTACCTCTTAGGTCTCCCTCCCTCTCACCCTTATTATCCCACCCCTCTAGGTGGTCATAAAGCACCGAGCTGATCTCCCTGTGCTATGTGGCTCCTTCCCACTAGCTATTTTACATTTGGTAGTGTATATATATCTACGCCACTCTCTCACTTTGTCCCAGATTTCCCTTCCCCCTCCCCGTGTCCTCAAGTCCATTCTCTGGTAGGTCTGTGTCTTTATTCTCATCTTGCCCCTAGGTTCTTCATGACCTTTCTTTTTTTTATATAGGTGCCATACATATGTGTTAGAATATGGTATATGTTTTCCTCTTTCTGAATTACTACACTCTGTATGACAGACTATATGTCCATCCATCTCACTACAAATAAATCAATTTTGTTTCTTTTTAGGGCTGAGTAATATTCCTTTTGTATATATGTGCCACATCTTCTTTAACCATTCATCTGTCAATGGACACTTAGGTTGCTTCAATGTCCTCGCTATTGTAAATAGAGCTGCAATGAACATAGTGGTACATGACTCTTTTTTGAATTATGGTTTTCTCAGGGTATATGCCTAGTAGTGAGATTACTGGGTCGTATGGTAGTTCTATTTTTAGTTTCTTAAAGAACCTCCATACTGTACTCCATAGTGGCTGTATCAACTTACATTCCCACCAACAGTGCAAGAGGGTTCCTTTTTCTCCACTCCCTCTCCAGCATTTATTGCTTGTAGATTTTTTTGATGATAGCCATTCTGACCGGTGTGAAATGATATCTCATTGTAGTTTTGATTTGCATTTCTCTAATGATTAATGATGTTAAACGTTCTTTCATGCATTTGTTGGCAATCTGTATATCTTCTTTGGAGAAATGTCTACTTAGGTCTTCTGCCCAGTTTTGGATTGGGTTGTTTGTTTTTTTTGATATTGAGCTGCACAAGCTGCTTGTATATGTTGGAGATTAATTATTTGTTAGTTGCATCACAAAGAAGGAAAACACCAGGCCAATATCACTGATGAACATAGATGCAAAATCCTCAACAAAATACTAGCAAACAGAATCCAACAGCACATTAAAAGGATCATACACCATGATCAAGTGGGGTTTATCACAGGAATGCAAGGATTCTTCAATATACACAAATCAATCAACGTGATACACCATATTAACAAATTGAAGGAGAAAAAACATATGATCATCTCAATAGATGCAGAAAAATCTTTCAACAAAATTAAACACCCATTTATGATGAAAACCGTCCAGAAAGTAGACATAGAGAGACCTTTTGTCAACATAAAAAAAGCCATACATGACAAACACACAACCAAAATCGTTCTCAGTGGTGAAAAACTGAAACCATTTCCACTAAAATCAGGAAGAAGAAAAGGTTGCCCACTCTCACTACTATTATTCAACATAGTTTTCAAAGTTTTAGCCACAGCAATCAGAGAAGAAAAAGATATAAAAGGAATCCAAATGGGAAAATAAGGAGTAAGGCTCTCACTGTTTGCAGATGACATGAAACCATACATAGGGAATCGTAAAGATGCTCCCAGAAAACTACTAGAGCTACTCAGCGAATCTGGTAAAGTAGCAGGATACAAAATTAATGCACAGAAATCTCTGGCATTTCTATACACTAATGATGAAAAATCTGCAAGTGAAATTAAGAAAACACTCTCATTTACCATTGCAACAAAAAGATTATAATACCTAGGAACAAACCTACCTAAGGAGACAAAAGACCTGTATGAAGAAAATTATAAGACACTGATGAAAGAAATTAAAGATGATACAAATAGATGGAGGGATATACCATGTTCTTGGATTGGAAGAATCAACATTGTGAAAATGATTCTACTACCCAAAGCAATCTACAGATTCAATGCAATCCTTATCAAACTACCACTGGCATTTCTCACAGAACTAGAACAAAATGTTTCACAATTTGTAGAGAAACACAAAAGACCCCGATTAGCCAAAGGAATCTTGAGAAAGAAAAAAGGAGCTGGAGGAATCTAACTCCCTGACTTCAGACTATGCTACGAAGCTACAGTAATCAAAACAATATGGTACTGGCACAAAAACAGAAATATAGATCAATGGAACAGGATAGAAAGCCCAGAGATAATCGCACACACATATGATCACCTTATATTTGTTAAAGGAGGCAAGAATATACAATGAAGAATAGACAGCCTCTTCAATAAGTGGTGCTGCAAAAACTGGACAGCTACATGTAAAAGAATGAAATTAGAACGCTCACTAACACCATACACAAAAATGAGCTCAAAATGGATTAAAGACCTAAATGTAAGGTCAGACACTATCAAACTCTTAAAGGAACACTTACACAGAACATTCTATGACATAAATCACAGCAAGATCCTTTTTGACCCACCTTCTAGAGAAATGATAATAAAATCCAAAATAAACAAATGGGACCTAATGCAAGTTCAAAGCTTTTGCACAGCAAAGGAAACCATAAACAAGATGAAAAGACAACCCTCAGAATGGGAGAAAATATTTGTAATATTTTTCCTTGTAATTTGATGCAGTCCAACTTGTTTATTTTTACTGCCTTTACTTTTGGTGTCATATCCAAATATGTTTTGCCAATACTAATATCAAGGAGCTTTTTCTTCATATTTTTTTCTAATAGTTTTACAGTTTCAGTTCTTACTTTTAAGTTTTTAATCCATTTTGAATTGATTGATCTTCCAGTTGATCAATCCAGTTGATGACTGATCTTCCAGTTGACGTATGATATAAGATAAAGATCCAATTTTCTTCCTTTCTCTCTTTCTTTATTTCTTGTTCTTTTTTTTTTTTTGGCATGTGGATATCAAGCTTTCCTAACACCATTCATTGATGAGGCTATCTTTTCCTCACTGTGTACACTGGGTGCTCTTTCAAAGGTTAGTTGACAGTATAGGCATGGGAATACTGCATTTTCAAATCTCCCTTGCAGCTAGGTAAGGCATTATGACTAAGTTCTGATTTTAGGTTATGAGAGAAAGTTGTGTAGGTGATTCCTGATTCATGCTTTTGAGAAGAGTTGTGTCAAACCTTCCCTTCTTAATTCCTTTCCATTAACTGAAATGTACAAGTGATGCTTAAGTTATAACACACACATATTCGACCATGATATATGGAAACAAAACCTTGAGGATGGCTTGGGCAAAAGGATTAAAAGAGACTGGATCCTCAGTAACACATAGCTGCCATTCTAGACATTGACAGCATCATTAGGTAGTTACTTGAGAGAGAAAAATGTCTATGTTGCTTAAATAAACATTTCTCCTAAAACAACTAAATCTGTATACAAACAGATTTTAGTTTATATTCATTTAATTTTATCTTTCACTACAATTGTAAAACCATCTATAGATAGGTATTTAACTTAGATACAAATATGAGTCCTTAAGTCTCAGATTCAAAACATCAAAACACTTAAACCAAGGTTTTTTAATGTTTAATTATGAGATATAATCAATTCACTGCTCCCTTGAATACATTCCTAATAATAATATATTTAAAATTAATATGTTTAGTGAGATAAAAGTTATACTATTGATACATGTTTGAAAATTGCAATGGTTTTTATCTTCATTTTCTTTTTAAATTTCAATTTTATGTATATTTTATACTTTTCATTCAAAAAATAAGTACATATTATATAATCTATAACTAAATTGCAGATGTTTTAGAAAAATAACTCTTTGGTTGGGTGCATTTTTCAGCCCATGCTGAAACTTAGGTGCTAACACTTTAGTAGGTAGCAAGATATCAGGGAAGTAGGAGAGAAAATGATTTTGAAGCAGGGAATGAAAGAGCAAATACTTAAGGGAGTGCATTACTGAACTGGTCACAGCCTCAGAAGTAGGTTAGCTGGTGCTTGATCTAACAGGAAGTCTTCAGAGAGGCAAAGGAAACTACTTCATCTCCAAATAGTTGGCCAAAGGAGAGAAAGGGATATAATTTGCACACCAGCCTCATTTTCCTTTAAACAAAGTTGTTTTATCAGGTATCAGCTGTGCTCCTCTTCCAGAGGTAGTGCCAAGCACTACATAGCTCCTTAGAGGAACACTTGTTACCAGAAATAAGCACAGCTCACAGGGAAACGGAAGAAGCTGGGTTAGTCTGTGATGAGTGTGGTGACTAAGCAGTCCTTGCTGGGGCTTGAACCTCAGCAACAGAGAAGCCATGTGCCAGGGTGAGAGGAGTTGAAATAGCAGTGAGGTGGAGGGGAGCAAAGTGCTGTGTATTAATATCTGGCAAATGTCTTAAGAGGTTTGTTTAACATAGTAGATTATACAAATGATTCACTCGTTACCATGAAGTTGTCAACAAAGCTCTATGTAGCTTTTATCCAAAGGTTTTCTTGCTTGGAAAAAGCATTTAGTGCCCAACAATCTTCCCAGTGTGTCCACAGTAACATTAAGCAGAAGACCTCTGAGAATGGTTCAAAAGGGCAGAGTAGAAAGACATACGCTCATTCCCTTTGCAAGACCACAGGAATCACAAATAGCTGCTGAACAATCACTGAGAAGAAGACACTAGAACTCATGAAAAAAGATACCTCACATCCAAAGACAAAGGAGAAGTCACAATGAGACAGTAGGAGGGGCACAATCACAATAAAATCAAATCCCATAACTCCTGGGTGGGTGACTCACAAACTGGAGAACATTTATACTAGAGAAATCCACCCACTGGAATGAAGGTTCTGAGCCCCACATCAGGCTTCCCAACCTGGGGGTCAGGCAATGGGAGGAGGAATTTCTAGAGAATCAGAATTTGAAGAGTAGCAGAATTTGATTGCAGGACTTTGACAGGACTGGGAGGAATAGAGACTCCACTCTTGGAGGGCACACACAAAGTAGTGTGTGCATCAGGACCCAGGGGAAGGAGAAGTGAGCCCACTGGAGACTGAACCAGACCTACATGCTAGTGTTGGAGGGTCTCCTGCAGAGTTGATGGGGGTGACTTTCTCTCACTGTGAGGACAAGGAAACGGGCAGCAGAAGGTTTGGGAAGTATTCCTTGGTGTGAGCCCTCCCACAGTCTGCCATTAGCCCGACCAAAGAGCAAGGTAGGCTCCAGTGTTGGGTCAACAGAGCCCAAACAACCAACAGGGAGAGAACCCACCCCACCCATTAGCAGACAAGGGTATTAAAGTTTTACTGAGCTCTGCCTACAAGAGCAACACCCAACTCTACCCACCACCAGTCCCTTCCATTAGGAAACTTGCACAAGCCTCTTAGGGAGCTTCATACACAGAGCAGACAGCAGAAGCAAGAAGAACTACAATCCTGCAGCCTGTGAAACAAAAACCACATTCACAGAAAGATAGAAAGTATGAAAAGGCAGAGGGCTATGTACCAGATGAAAGAACAAGATAAAACTCCAGAAAAACAACTAAATAAAGTGGAGAGAGATAACCTTCCAGAAAAAAAAGAATTCAGAATAACAATAGTAAAGATGACATAAGACCTTGGAAAAAGAATGGAGGCAAAGATCAAGAAGATGCAAGAAATGGTGAACAAAGACCTGGAAGAATTAAAGAACAAATAGAGATGAACAATACAGTAATTGAAATGATAAACACACTAGAATGAATCAATAGCAGATAACATATGCAGAAGAACAGATAAGTGACCTGGAAGACAGAATGATGGAATTCACAGCCATGGAACAGAAAAAAGAAAAAGGAAAGAAAAGAAATGAAGACAGCCTAAGAGATCTCTGGGACAATATTGAACGCAACAACATTCACATTATAGGGGTCACAGAAGAAGAAGAGAGAAAAAGGACCCAAGAAAATATGTGAAGAGATTATAGTTGAAAACTTCCCTAAAATGGGAAGGAAACAGCCACCAAAATCCAGGAAGTGTAGAGATGCCAGGCAGGATAAACCGAAGGAGAAATACCCTGAGAAACACAGCAATCAAATTGGCAAAAATTAAAGGCAAAGAAAAATTATTGAAAGCAACAAGGGAAAAATGACAAATAACAAAAAAGGGAACCCCCTTAAGGTTAACAGCTGATTTCTCAGCAGAAACTCTACAAGCCAGAAGTGAGTGGCATGATATATTTAAAGTGATGAAGGGGAAGAACCCACAACCAAGGTTACTGTACCTGGCAAGGATCTCATTCAGATTCGACAGAGAAATCAAAAGCTTTACAGACAAGCAAAAGCTAAGAGAATTCAACACCACCAAAATAGCTTTACAACAAATGCGAAGGAAAATTCACTAGGCAGGAAACACAAGAGAAGGAAAAAAACCCTAAAGTAACAAACCCAAAACAGTTCAGAAAATGGTAATAGGAACATATATATCGATAGCTACCTTATATGTAAATGGATTAAATGCTCCAACCAAAAGACATAGACTGGCTGTATGGATAAAAAAACAAGACCCATATATATGTTGTCTATAAGACACCCACTTCAGACCTAGGGACACAAACAGATTGAAAGTAAGAGGATGGAAAAACATTCCATGCAAATGGAAATCAAAAGAAACCTGGAGTAGCAATTCTCATATCAGACAAAATAAAGACTATTTCAAGAGTCAAAGAATGACACTACATAATGATCAAGAGATCAATCTAAGAAGAAAATATAACAATTGTAAATATTTATGCACTCAACATAGGAGCACCTCAATATATAAGGCAAATGCTAACAGCCATAAAAGGGGAAATCAACAGTAACATAATCAAAGTAGGAGACTTTAACATCCCATCTTCACCAATGGAGAGATCATCCAAAATGAAAATAAATAAGGAAACACAAACTTTAAATGATAAAATAAACAAGATGGACTTAATTGATATTTATAGGACATTCCATCCAAAAAACAACAGAATACACATTCTTCTCAAGTGCTCATAGAACATTCTCCAGGACAGATCATATCTTGGGTCACAAATCGAGCCTTGGTAAATTTAAGAAAATTGAAATGGTATCTTTTCTGAACACAAAACTCTGAGACTACATATCAATTACAAGAAAAAAATCTGTAAAAAATACAAACACATGGAGGTTAAACACTACACTATATAAGAACCAAGAGATCACTGAATAAATCAAACAGGAAATCAAAAAAATACTTTGAAACAAATGACAATGAAAACATGAACACCCAAAACCTATGGGATGTAGCAAAAGCAGTTCTAAGTGGGAAGTTTATAGCAGTACAGTCCTACCTTAAGAAACAAGAAACATCTCAAAAAAACAAACTAACATTATACCTAAAGCAATTAGAGAAAAAAGAACAACAACAACAACAACAACAACAACAAAAAAAAAGTTAGCAGAAGGAAAGGCTTCACAGGCAAATTCTATCAAACATTTAGAGAAGAGCTAACACCTATCCTTCTCAAATTTTTCCAAAATATAGTAGAGGGAGGAACACTGCCAAACTCATTCAACAAGGCCACCATCACCCTACCAAAAGCAGAAAAAGATGTCACAAAAAAAGAAAACTACAGGCCAATGTCACTGATAAAGATACATGGAAAAATCCTCAACAAAATACAGTGAATAGAATCCAAGAGCACATTGAAAGGATCATACACCATGATCAAGTGGGGTTTATCCAAGGAATGGAAGGATTCTTCAATATACTAAGATCTACTAATGTGATAAGCCATATTAACAAGTTGAGGAATAAAATGATATGATCATCTCGATAGATGCAGAAAAATAATCTGACAAAATTCAACACTGATTAATGAGAAAAACCCTTCAGAAAACAGGCATACAGGGAACTTTTCTCAACTTAATAAAGACTATATATGACAAACCCACAGCCAACATAGTCCTCAATGGTGAAAGACTAAAACCATTTCCACTAAGATCAAGGACAAGAGAAGGTTGCCCACTCTCACCACTATTATTCAACATAGTTTTGGAAGTTTTCACCACAGCAATCAGAGAAGAAAAAGAAATAAAAGGAATCCAAATCAGAAAAGAAGAAGTAAAGCTTTCACTGTTTGCAGATGACATGATACTATACATAGAGAATCCTAAGATGCTACCAGAAAACTACTAGAGCTAATCAATGAATTTGGTACAGTAGCAAGATAACAAATTAATGCACAGAAATCTCTTGCATTCCTATACACTAATGATGAAAAATTTGAGAGAGAAATTAAGGAAACACTCCCATTTACCATTGCAACAAAAAGAATAAAATACCTAGGAATAAACCTACCTAAGGAGACAAAAGACATGTATGAAGAAAATTATGACACTGATGAAAGAAATTAAAGATGATACAAATAGATGGAGGGATATACCATGTTCTTGGATTGGAAGAATCAACATTGTGAAAATGATTCTACTACCCAAAGCAATCTACAGATTCAATGCAATCCTTATCAAACTACCACTGGCATTTCTCACAGAACTAGAACAAAATGTTTCACAATTTGTAGAGAAACACAAAAGACCCCGATTAGCCAAAGGAATCTTGAGAAAGAAAAAAGGAGCTGGAGGAATCTAACTCCCTGACTTCAGACTATGCTACGAAGCTACAGTAATCAAAACAATATGGTACTGGCACAAAAACAGAAATATAGATCAATGGAACAGGATAGAAAGCCCAGAGATAATCGCACACACATATGATCACCTTATATTTGTTAAAGGAGGCAAGAATATACAATGAAGAATAGACAGCCTCTTCAATAAGTGGTGCTGCAAAAACTGGACAGCTACATGTAAAAGAATGAAATTAGAACGCTCACTAACACCATACACAAAAATGAGCTCAAAATGGATTAAAGACCTAAATGTAAGGTCAGACACTATCAAACTCTTAAAGGAACACTTACACAGAACATTCTATGACATAAATCACAGCAAGATCCTTTTTGACCCACCTTCTAGAGAAATGATAATAAAATCCAAAATAAACAAATGGGACCTAATGCAAGTTCAAAGCTTTTGCACAGCAAAGGAAACCATAAACAAGATGAAAAGACAACCCTCAGAATGGGAGAAAATATTTGTAATATTTTTCCTTGTAATTTGATGCAGTCCAACTTGTTTATTTTTACTGCCTTTACTTTTGGTGTCATATCCAAATATGTTTTGCCAATACTAATATCAAGGAGCTTTTTCTTCATATTTTTTTCTAATAGTTTTACAGTTTCAGTTCTTACTTTTAAGTTTTTAATCCATTTTGAATTGATTGATCTTCCAGTTGATCAATCCAGTTGATGACTGATCTTCCAGTTGACGTATGATATAAGATAAAGATCCAATTTTCTTCCTTTCTCTCTTTCTTTATTTCTTGTTCTTTTTTTTTTTTTGGCATGTGGATATCAAGCTTTCCTAACACCATTCATTGATGAGGCTATCTTTTCCTCACTGTGTACACTGGGTGCTCTTTCAAAGGTTAGTTGACAGTATAGGCATGGGAATACTGCATTTTCAAATCTCCCTTGCAGCTAGGTAAGGCATTATGACTAAGTTCTGATTTTAGGTTATGAGAGAAAGTTGTGTAGGTGATTCCTGATTCATGCTTTTGAGAAGAGTTGTGTCAAACCTTCCCTTCTTAATTCCTTTCCATTAACTGAAATGTACAAGTGATGCTTAAGTTATAACACACACATATTCGACCATGATATATGGAAACAAAACCTTGAGGATGGCTTGGGCAAAAGGATTAAAAGAGACTGGATCCTCAGTAACACATAGCTGCCATTCTAGACATTGACAGCATCATTAGGTAGTTACTTGAGAGAGAAAAATGTCTATGTTGCTTAAATAAACATTTCTCCTAAAACAACTAAATCTGTATACAAACAGATTTTAGTTTATATTCATTTAATTTTATCTTTCACTACAATTGTAAAACCATCTATAGATAGGTATTTAACTTAGATACAAATATGAGTCCTTAAGTCTCAGATTCAAAACATCAAAACACTTAAACCAAGGTTTTTTAATGTTTAATTATGAGATATAATCAATTCACTGCTCCCTTGAATACATTCCTAATAATAATATATTTAAAATTAATATGTTTAGTGAGATAAAAGTTATACTATTGATACATGTTTGAAAATTGCAATGGTTTTTATCTTCATTTTCTTTTTAAATTTCAATTTTATGTATATTTTATACTTTTCATTCAAAAAATAAGTACATATTATATAATCTATAACTAAATTGCAGATGTTTTAGAAAAATAACTCTTTGGTTGGGTGCATTTTTCAGCCCATGCTGAAACTTAGGTGCTAACACTTTAGTAGGTAGCAAGATATCAGGGAAGTAGGAGAGAAAATGATTTTGAAGCAGGGAATGAAAGAGCAAATACTTAAGGGAGTGCATTACTGAACTGGTCACAGCCTCAGAAGTAGGTTAGCTGGTGCTTGATCTAACAGGAAGTCTTCAGAGAGGCAAAGGAAACTACTTCATCTCCAAATAGTTGGCCAAAGGAGAGAAAGGGATATAATTTGCACACCAGCCTCATTTTCCTTTAAACAAAGTTGTTTTATCAGGTATCAGCTGTGCTCCTCTTCCAGAGGTAGTGCCAAGCACTACATAGCTCCTTAGAGGAACACTTGTTACCAGAAATAAGCACAGCTCACAGGGAAACGGAAGAAGCTGGGTTAGTCTGTGATGAGTGTGGTGACTAAGCAGTCCTTGCTGGGGCTTGAACCTCAGCAACAGAGAAGCCATGTGCCAGGGTGAGAGGAGTTGAAATAGCAGTGAGGTGGAGGGGAGCAAAGTGCTGTGTATTAATATCTGGCAAATGTCTTAAGAGGTTTGTTTAACATAGTAGATTATACAAATGATTCACTCGTTACCATGAAGTTGTCAACAAAGCTCTATGTAGCTTTTATCCAAAGGTTTTCTTGCTTGGAAAAAGCATTTAGTGCCCAACAATCTTCCCAGTGTGTCCACAGTAACATTAAGCAGAAGACCTCTGAGAATGGTTCAAAAGGGCAGAGTAGAAAGACATACGCTCATTCCCTTTGCAAGACCACAGGAATCACAAATAGCTGCTGAACAATCACTGAGAAGAAGACACTAGAACTCATGAAAAAAGATACCTCACATCCAAAGACAAAGGAGAAGTCACAATGAGACAGTAGGAGGGGCACAATCACAATAAAATCAAATCCCATAACTCCTGGGTGGGTGACTCACAAACTGGAGAACATTTATACTAGAGAAATCCACCCACTGGAATGAAGGTTCTGAGCCCCACATCAGGCTTCCCAACCTGGGGGTCAGGCAATGGGAGGAGGAATTTCTAGAGAATCAGAATTTGAAGAGTAGCAGAATTTGATTGCAGGACTTTGACAGGACTGGGAGGAATAGAGACTCCACTCTTGGAGGGCACACACAAAGTAGTGTGTGCATCAGGACCCAGGGGAAGGAGAAGTGAGCCCACTGGAGACTGAACCAGACCTACATGCTAGTGTTGGAGGGTCTCCTGCAGAGTTGATGGGGGTGACTTTCTCTCACTGTGAGGACAAGGAAACGGGCAGCAGAAGGTTTGGGAAGTATTCCTTGGTGTGAGCCCTCCCACAGTCTGCCATTAGCCCGACCAAAGAGCAAGGTAGGCTCCAGTGTTGGGTCAACAGAGCCCAAACAACCAACAGGGAGAGAACCCACCCCACCCATTAGCAGACAAGGGTATTAAAGTTTTACTGAGCTCTGCCTACAAGAGCAACACCCAACTCTACCCACCACCAGTCCCTTCCATTAGGAAACTTGCACAAGCCTCTTAGGGAGCTTCATACACAGAGCAGACAGCAGAAGCAAGAAGAACTACAATCCTGCAGCCTGTGAAACAAAAACCACATTCACAGAAAGATAGAAAGTATGAAAAGGCAGAGGGCTATGTACCAGATGAAAGAACAAGATAAAACTCCAGAAAAACAACTAAATAAAGTGGAGAGAGATAACCTTCCAGAAAAAAAAGAATTCAGAATAACAATAGTAAAGATGACATAAGACCTTGGAAAAAGAATGGAGGCAAAGATCAAGAAGATGCAAGAAATGGTGAACAAAGACCTGGAAGAATTAAAGAACAAATAGAGATGAACAATACAGTAATTGAAATGATAAACACACTAGAATGAATCAATAGCAGATAACATATGCAGAAGAACAGATAAGTGACCTGGAAGACAGAATGATGGAATTCACAGCCATGGAACAGAAAAAAGAAAAAGGAAAGAAAAGAAATGAAGACAGCCTAAGAGATCTCTGGGACAATATTGAACGCAACAACATTCACATTATAGGGGTCACAGAAGAAGAAGAGAGAAAAAGGACCCAAGAAAATATGTGAAGAGATTATAGTTGAAAACTTCCCTAAAATGGGAAGGAAACAGCCACCAAAATCCAGGAAGTGTAGAGATGCCAGGCAGGATAAACCGAAGGAGAAATACCCTGAGAAACACAGCAATCAAATTGGCAAAAATTAAAGGCAAAGAAAAATTATTGAAAGCAACAAGGGAAAAATGACAAATAACAAAAAAGGGAACCCCCTTAAGGTTAACAGCTGATTTCTCAGCAGAAACTCTACAAGCCAGAAGTGAGTGGCATGATATATTTAAAGTGATGAAGGGGAAGAACCCACAACCAAGGTTACTGTACCTGGCAAGGATCTCATTCAGATTCGACAGAGAAATCAAAAGCTTTACAGACAAGCAAAAGCTAAGAGAATTCAACACCACCAAAATAGCTTTACAACAAATGCGAAGGAAAATTCACTAGGCAGGAAACACAAGAGAAGGAAAAAAACCCTAAAGTAACAAACCCAAAACAGTTCAGAAAATGGTAATAGGAACATATATATCGATAGCTACCTTATATGTAAATGGATTAAATGCTCCAACCAAAAGACATAGACTGGCTGTATGGATAAAAAAACAAGACCCATATATATGTTGTCTATAAGACACCCACTTCAGACCTAGGGACACAAACAGATTGAAAGTAAGAGGATGGAAAAACATTCCATGCAAATGGAAATCAAAAGAAACCTGGAGTAGCAATTCTCATATCAGACAAAATAAAGACTATTTCAAGAGTCAAAGAATGACACTACATAATGATCAAGAGATCAATCTAAGAAGAAAATATAACAATTGTAAATATTTATGCACTCAACATAGGAGCACCTCAATATATAAGGCAAATGCTAACAGCCATAAAAGGGGAAATCAACAGTAACATAATCAAAGTAGGAGACTTTAACATCCCATCTTCACCAATGGAGAGATCATCCAAAATGAAAATAAATAAGGAAACACAAACTTTAAATGATAAAATAAACAAGATGGACTTAATTGATATTTATAGGACATTCCATCCAAAAAACAACAGAATACACATTCTTCTCAAGTGCTCATAGAACATTCTCCAGGACAGATCATATCTTGGGTCACAAATCGAGCCTTGGTAAATTTAAGAAAATTGAAATGGTATCTTTTCTGAACACAAAACTCTGAGACTACATATCAATTACAAGAAAAAAATCTGTAAAAAATACAAACACATGGAGGTTAAACACTACACTATATAAGAACCAAGAGATCACTGAATAAATCAAACAGGAAATCAAAAAAATACTTTGAAACAAATGACAATGAAAACATGAACACCCAAAACCTATGGGATGTAGCAAAAGCAGTTCTAAGTGGGAAGTTTATAGCAGTACAGTCCTACCTTAAGAAACAAGAAACATCTCAAAAAAACAAACTAACATTATACCTAAAGCAATTAGAGAAAAAAGAACAACAACAACAACAACAACAACAACAAAAAAAAAGTTAGCAGAAGGAAAGGCTTCACAGGCAAATTCTATCAAACATTTAGAGAAGAGCTAACACCTATCCTTCTCAAATTTTTCCAAAATATAGTAGAGGGAGGAACACTGCCAAACTCATTCAACAAGGCCACCATCACCCTACCAAAAGCAGAAAAAGATGTCACAAAAAAAGAAAACTACAGGCCAATGTCACTGATAAAGATACATGGAAAAATCCTCAACAAAATACAGTGAATAGAATCCAAGAGCACATTGAAAGGATCATACACCATGATCAAGTGGGGTTTATCCAAGGAATGGAAGGATTCTTCAATATACTAAGATCTACTAATGTGATAAGCCATATTAACAAGTTGAGGAATAAAATGATATGATCATCTCGATAGATGCAGAAAAATAATCTGACAAAATTCAACACTGATTAATGAGAAAAACCCTTCAGAAAACAGGCATACAGGGAACTTTTCTCAACTTAATAAAGACTATATATGACAAACCCACAGCCAACATAGTCCTCAATGGTGAAAGACTAAAACCATTTCCACTAAGATCAAGGACAAGAGAAGGTTGCCCACTCTCACCACTATTATTCAACATAGTTTTGGAAGTTTTCACCACAGCAATCAGAGAAGAAAAAGAAATAAAAGGAATCCAAATCAGAAAAGAAGAAGTAAAGCTTTCACTGTTTGCAGATGACATGATACTATACATAGAGAATCCTAAGATGCTACCAGAAAACTACTAGAGCTAATCAATGAATTTGGTACAGTAGCAAGATAACAAATTAATGCACAGAAATCTCTTGCATTCCTATACACTAATGATGAAAAATTTGAGAGAGAAATTAAGGAAACACTCCCATTTACCATTGCAACAAAAAGAATAAAATACCTAGGAATAAACCTACCTAAGGAGACAAAAGACATGTATGAAGAAAATTATGACACTGATGAAAGAAATTAAAGATGATACAAACAAATGGAGAGATATACCATGGTCTTGGATTGGAAGAATCAACTTTGTGAAAATGACTACATTACCCAAAGCAATCTACAGATTCTATGCAATCCCTATCAAACTACCACTGGCATTCTTCACAGAACTAGAGCAAAAAAATTCACAGTTTGTATGGAAATACAGAAGACCCCAAATAGCCAAAGCAATTTTTAGAAAAAAAATATGGATCTGGAGGAATCAGGAACCCAGACTCAGACTATACTACAAAGCTACATTAATCAAGACAGTATGGTACTGGTACAAAAACAGAAATATAGATCAATGGAACAGGATAGAAAGATAAGAGAAAAACCCATTCACATATGCTCGCCTTATTTTTGAAAAGGAGGCAAGAATATACAGTGGAGAAGGACAGCATCCTCAATAAGTGGTGCTGAGAAAGCTGGACAGCTATATGTTAAAGAATGAAATTATAACACTCCCTAACACAATACACAAAAATAAATTCAAAATAGATTAAAGACCTAAATGTAAGGCCAGAAACTAAAGCTCTTAGAGGAAAACATAGGCAGAACACTATTACATAAATCACAGCAAGATCCTTTATGACACACCTCCTAGAGAATTGGAAATAAAAACAAAAGTAAAAAAATGGGACTTAATGAAACTTAAAAGGTTTTGTACAGCAAAGGAAACCATTAACAGGATAAAAAGAGAACCCTCAGAAAGGGAGAAAATATTTGCAAATGAAGTAACTGACAAAGGATTAATCTCTAAAATTTACAAGCAGCTCATGTAGTTCAATATCAAAAAAAAAAAAACACAAATATTGCAAACCAAAAAGAGCAGAAGAACTAAATAGACATTTCTCCAAAGAAGATATACAGATTGCAAACAAACACATGAAAGAATGTTCAGCATCACTAATCATTAGAGAAATGCAAATCAAAACTACAATGAGATATCATCTCACACCAGTCAGAATGGCCATCATCAAAACATCTACAAACAATAAATGCAGGAGAGGGTGTGGAGAAAAGGGAACCCTCTGGCATTGTTGGTGGGAAAGTAAATTGATAGAGCCACTTTGGAGAACAGTATGTATGTTCCTTAAAAAATTAAAAATAGAACTGCAATATGACTCAGAAATCCCACTACTGGGCATAAACCCTGAGAAAACCATAATTCAAAAAGAGTCATGTACCACAATGTTCATTGCAGCTCTATTTACAATAGCTGGGACATGCAAGCAACCTAAGTGTCCATGGACAGAAGAGTGGATAAAGAAGATGTGGCACATATATAATGGAATATTACTCAGCCATAAAAAGAAGCAAAATTGAGTTATTTGTAGTTAGGTGGATAGACCTACAGTCTGTCATACAGAGTGAAGTAAGTCAGAAGGAGAACAATACCATATTGTAACACATATATATGGAATCTAAAAGAAAAATGTTATGAAGCACCTAGGGACAGGACAGGAAAAAAGAGGCAGACCTACTAGAGAATGGACTAGAGGACACAGGGAAGGTGACAGGTAAGCTGGAACAAAGTGAGAGAGTGGCATGGACATATATACACTACTAAATATAAAATCAATAGCTAGTGGTAAGCAGCCACATGGCACAGGGAGATCAGCTCGATGCTTTGTGACCACCTAGAGGGGTGGGATCAGGAGGGTGGGAGGGAGGGAAACTCAAGATGGAAGAGATATGGGGATATATGTATATGTATAGCTGATTCAATTTGTTATAAAGCAGAAACTAACACACCATTGTAGAGCAGTTATACTCCAATAAAAATGTTAATAAAAACAAACAAGCAAACAAACTCATAACAATTAAGAAAATGGTAATAGGAACATACATATCAATAATTACCTTAAACGTGAATGGGTTAAATGCTCCAGCAAAATGACAGAGGCTAGCTGAATGGATACAAAAGAACACCCATACATATGGTCTCTAAGAGACCCACTTCAGACCTAGGGACACATACAGAATGAAAGTGAGGGGATGGAAAAAGATATTCCATGCAAATGGAAATCAAAAGAAAGCTGGAGTAGCAATACTCATATCAGATAAAATAGACTTTAAGATAAACAATGTTACAAGATACAAGAAAGGACAGTACATAATGACCAAGGGATCAATCCAAGAAGAAGATATAACAATTATAAATATAGATGCACCCAAAATAGAAGCACCTCAATACATAAGACAAATGATAACAGCTATAAAAGAGGAAATTGACAGGAAAACAATAATAGTTTGGGACTTTAACATCTCATACCAATGGACAGATCATTCAGACAGAAATTTAAAAAAGAAACACAAGCTTTAAATTACACAATAGACCAGATAGGTTTAACTGATATTTATGCGACATTCCATTGAAAACAGCAGATTACACATTCTTCTCAAGTGCACATGGAACATTATCCAGGATAGATCACATCTTTGTCACAAATCAAACCTTGGTAAATTTAAGAATTGAAATTATTTCAAGCATCTTTCCTGTCCACAATGCTGTGAGATTAGAAATCAATTATAGGGGAAAAGAAAATGAAAACACACAAACACATGGAGGCTAAACAATATATATATATAGATATTTTTTTTGTGTGTGGTATGCAGGCTCTCACTGCTGTGGCCTCTCCCATTGCAGAGCACAGGCTCTGGATGCACAGGCTCAGCAGCCATGATCCATTGGCCCAGCTGCTCTGTGGCTTGTAGGATTTTCCCAGATCGGGGCATGAACCTGTGTCCCCTGCATCGGCAGGCAGACTCTCAACCACTGCACCATGAGGGAAGCCTGGCTAAACAATATTTTATTAAATAACAGAGAGATCACCAAAGAACTCAAAGAGGAAATAAAAAAATACCTAGAGAGAAATGACAATGAAAATATGATGATCCAAAACCTATGGGATACAGGAAAAAAATTTGTAAGTGGGAAGTTTATAGCAATACAATCCTACCTCAAGAAATAAGAAAGATCTCAAATAAAAAATCTAACCCTACACTTAAAAAACTAGAGAAAGAAGGACAAACAAGACCCAAAGTTAGTAAAGAGAAAGACGTCATAAAGATCAGAGCAGAAATAAATGAAATAGAAACAAAGAAAACAATAGCAAGGATCAATAAAACTAAAAGCTGGTTCTTTGAGAAGATAAAGAAAATTGATAAACCTTTACCCAGACTCATCAAGAAAAAGAGGGAGAAGACTCAAATCAGTAAAATTAGAAATGAAAAAGGAGAAGTTACAATGAACACCACAGATATAGAAAGCTTCATAAGAGACTACTACAAGCAACTCTATGCCAATATAATAGATAACCTGGAAGAAATGGACAAATTCTTAGAAAGGTATATCCTTCCAAAAATGAACCAGGAAGTAATAGAAAATGTGAACAAACCAATCACAAGTAATGAAATTGAAACTGTGTTTAAAATTCTTCCAACAAACAAAAGTCCAGGACCAGATGGCTTCACAGGTGAATTCTATCAAACATTTAGAGAAGAGCTAACACTCATCCTTCTCAAAGTCTTCTGAAAATTTGCAGAGGAAGGAACACTCCCAAACTCATTCTATGAGGCCACCATCACCCTGATACCAAAACCAGACAGAGATACTAGAAAAAAGGAAAATAACAGAACAATACCTCTGATGAATATAGATGCAAAAATCCTCAACAAAATACTAACAAACAGAATCCAACAGCACATTAAAAGGATCATACACCATGATCAAGTGGGATTTATCCCAGAGATGCAAGGATTCTTCAATATATAAAATCAATCAATGTGATACACCATATTAACAAACTGAAGAATAAAAACCATATGATCATCTAAATAGATGCAGAAAAACTTTTAACAAAATTCAACACCTGTTTATGATAAAAATTTCCAGAATCTGGGCATAAAGGGAACCTACCTCAACATATTAAAGGCCATATATGACAAACCCACAGCAAACATCATTCTCAATCGTGAAAAACTGAAAGCATTTTGTCTAAGATCAGGAAGAAGACAAGGACGCCCACTCTCACCACTGTTATTCAACATAGTTTTGGAAGTCCCAGCCATGGCATTAAGAGAAGAAAAAGCAATAAAAGGAGTACAAATTGGAAAAGAAGAAGTAAAACTGTCACTGATTTCAGGTGACATGATACTATACATAGAGAATCCTAAAGATGCTACCAGAAAACTGCTAGAGCTAATCAATGAATTTCGTTAAGTAGCAGTATAACAAATTAATGCACAGAAATCTCTTGCATTCCTATACACTAATGATGATAAATGTGAAAGTGGAATTAAGAAAACACTCCCATTTACCATTGTAACAAAAAAAATAAAATACCTAGGAACAAACCTACCTAAGGAGACAAAAGACCAGTATGAAGAAAATTATAAGACACTGATGAAAGAAATTAAAGATGATACAAATAGATGGAGAGATATACCATGTACTTGGATTGGAAGAATTAACATTGTGAAAATGAATCTACTACCCAAAGCAATCTACAGATTCAATGCAATCCCTATCAAATTACCAATGGCATTTTTTCCAGAACTAGAACAAAATATCTTAAAATTTGTATGGAAACACAAAAGACCCCGAATAGCCAAAATAGTCTTCAGGGAAAAAAACAGAACTGGAGGAATCAGACTCCCTGACTTCAGACTATACTACAAAGCTACAGTAATCAACAGAGTACAGTAGTGGCACAAAAACAGAAATATAGATCAATGGAACAGGATAGATAAACCGACGGTCCTATTGTCAACTAATCTATGACAAAGGAGGCAGGGATATACAATGGAGAAAAGACAGTCTCTTCAGTAAGTAGTGCTGTGAAAACCAGACAGGTACATGCAAAAGAATGAAATTAGAACACTCCCTAACAACATACACAAAAATAAACTCAAAATGGATTAGAGACCTAAATTTTACACTGGACACTATAAAACTCTTAGAGGAAAACATGGGAAGAACACTCTTTGACATAAATCACAGCAAGATCTTTTCTGATCTACCTCCTAGATTACTGGAAATAAAAACAAAAATAAACAAATGGGACCTAATGAAACTTAAAATCTTTTGCAATGCAAAGGAAACTACAAACAATATGAAGACAACCCTCAGAATGGGAGAAAATATTTGCAAACAAATTAACGGACAAAAAATTGATCTCCAAAATATATAATGCATGCAGCTCAATATTAAAGAAAAAAACCCAATCCAAAAATGGGCAGAAGACCTAAATGACATTTCTCCGGAGAAGACATACAGATGGCCAAGAAGCACATGAAAAGCTGCTCAACAGCACTAATCATTAGAGAAATGCAAATCAAAACTATGATGAGGTATCACCTCACACCAGTTAGAATGGGCATTATCAGAAAATCTACAAACAACAATTGCTGGAGAGGGTGTGGAGAAAAGGGAACCCTCTTGCACTGTTGGTGGGGATGTAAATTGATACAACCACTATGTAGAACAGTATGGCGGTTCCTTAAAAAAACAAAATTAGAACTATTGTACAACCCAGCAACTCCACTACTGGGCATATGACTTGGGAAAACCATAATTCAAAAAGACACATGCACCCCAGTGTTTATTGCAGCACTGTTTACAATAGCCATGTCATGGAAGCAACCTAAATGCCCACCGACAGATGAATGGATAAAGAAGATGTGGTACATATATATGATGGAATATTACTCAGCCATAAAATCAGACAAAATTGGGTCGTCTGTAGAGATGTGGATGGATCTAGAGACTGTCATACACAGTGAAGTAAGTCAGAAAGAGAAAAACAAATATCGTATATTAACATATATATGTGGAACCTAGAAAAATGGTACATATGAACCGGTTTGCAGGGCAGAAATAGAGACACAGATGTAGAGAACAAATGTATGGACACCAAGGGGGTAAAGTGGTGGGGCAGGGTGGTGTGATGATTTGGGAGATTGGTATTGACATATATACACTAATATGTATAAAATGGATAATTAATAAGAACCTGCTGTGTAAAAAATTAAAATAAAATTCGAAAATTCAAAAAAAAAAAAAAAACCCAGAAAGAAATAAAGAAGACCTCTGAAGAGGAAAATTAGAAAACTGAAAAATAGTCTGGAGACCAGTTCAATAGATATGGCCATTAGAAAGATGTAAAGTCACAATGATAAACAAATAGTAATAGCTTATTTTAAGTGCTATAAATTGTTATAAGTAATCTTTGAATGGCTTTAAGATAAAGGGTACTTTTAAGATAAAATACCTGAAAAGGAATGGCTTC
Organism: Neophocaena asiaeorientalis asiaeorientalis; assembly: GCF_003031525.2. NCBI lineage: Eukaryota > Metazoa > Chordata > Mammalia > Artiodactyla > Phocoenidae > Neophocaena > Neophocaena asiaeorientalis. The sequence goes on along the minus strand of NW_020172369.1, from coordinate 3,825,366 downwards.
CACTAGAGAAGCCTGGAATTTGGAGCCTACTGAGTGAAAGAGGACTAGAAGTCCTGAGCGTCCAGGGAAGTCCTCTTCTGGTTGTGTGTGGAGTGAGTCAGGCCCTGTTGAAGCTTATGAAGAGTACAGGGACTTATAACATTAATTTAGATACATAGCAAATTTATCTAGATGACACCTCAAAGTGATGAATATCTTTATTTACCTGTGCTGTGCTCTATTGTGGGCTCAAATCCTATAGGACCCCTATTAACCTCTTAACAGGAAGCAATCTTCCTATGTCCTAAAACATTTACATGCATTTAATTGTTTTTCCTGAAAAATCTATGCATAATAGATAATTTTATAAGCTATGATTTGGGATTAATTTTTTTGGGTATTTGATGAGTTCAACTAAAGCTACCTGTCATTTTAGTAAGAGAAAATCATGCAGAGCAATGGTTTAATGAAATTAAATTAACAATTTCAACGTGTTGAGGAAAACTGTGTAAAACTTTTGGTATTCGAATGAGTTTTAGGTCCTTTCATTGCTGGATTATTTTCAAGCATAATATTTTAAAAAATTGAAGATGGCTTTAAACATAACCACTTGAAAATAACCCAGAAGAATCCATATGAATGATGATATGTATTAGCAGTGAAGAAAAAATAAATATCTATTTTATACAGCTATGGAATACAGCATAATGATTAAAAATATTTCATGCTCTGATAAATTTATCCATATTTATAAGAAAGCTTATATAAATTAGCCGTGACTCTATTTTAGATATGTGAGAATAAAACATCATCTCACTAGTTCTCCAAAGATATCAAATAATATAGCTATATATCTGTGGAATCACTCTGTGAATGTAGAATAATGGTCTTTGATGTTTAATACTTTTGGTTAAAATCCCATTTTTATGGTTCAAGAAATGTGTTTTGACCCATGTACTCTATGTACTGATTCATCTACTTCATATCTAGTGAACCTAAAATGGTTTTAAAAGAGTTCTGAAGATGTCAGTGAACATCTGAAAGTATTTTACAATACCTATATTAAAAAAAAGAATTCCCATTACAGAGGAGTTTAAATTGCCCAGACCATAAAATGATTATTTTTCTAACAAGTGAACTTGGTTCTGTTCTTTGTGTCCTTCCTGTATTCTATAGACTCTGAAGTAATCCACGATCAATCCTGCCAGTGCCCAAGCAATTAACTCTTTCGCTGCAGTTCCCTGGCTAACTTAATATCCCATCCTCTTACTGGATACTGGGACTTCATTTCACCCACCCTTGATAGGTCTTTGAACGCAGTGCAGTACTGTTACATGAACTAGATTTTATCTCATTTAAAATTGCTGTACACATGAAACTAATACAACATTATAAATCAACTATACTTCAATTAAAAATAAATTAAAAAAATAAAATAAAATAACATGCACATGGAGGAAGGCAAGGAGTTCTTAGGCAGGAAATACAGTGCTCACTGTAGAAGTAAATGATCACTTTTTGAGTCCATTCGATGTTTTCTAAGAAAATAATTTATATTGCTTAATCAAGAAACTTTTCCTCCAAAATGTGCTGTGTTTTTAAATTAAAATATTCCTATAGACTGAATGTTTTTGTCCCCTCAAAATTAATATGTTAAATCCTAACTCCCAGTATGATAGTATTTGGGGGGTGGAACATTTGGGAGGTTATTAGGTCATCAGGGTGGAACCTTTATGAATGGAATTGATGTCTTTATAAAAGAGACTTCAGAGAGCTCTTTTGAATCTTCCACCAAACAAAGACAAAATATAGCTATCTATGAACGTGGAAGTGGGCTCTCACCAGATACTAAATCTGCCAGGGCCCTGATCTTGAGCTTCTCAGCCTCCAGAGCTGTGAGAAATAACTTTCTATTGTTTATAAAGCCACCCAGTCTGTGATATTTTTGTTATAGCAACCTCAATAAACTAAGACAAATATACTTAGAATTTAATAGACTTTATTTTCCTCAAGAATATTGAGGAAATCATTGTTTTACAGCTTTTCCATAATATTCTGAGATTCCTCTTTTTCTAATATGATGCAAAAGTTATGAAGAGGGTAAAAACAGTGTTCATTATTTGTTTCTCTAAACATAGAGTATACTTGGTGAACTGCAAATAAAACCTACACTTGAACATCCCCCAAAAGCCATTCTGTTATTACTTTCCTCAGAGACTTCTCAGAGAAAAACTTACTTTCTAGTGGTAAAGACAATTAGAGTGACAGCTGATGATATTAGACTATAAATTCTGAAGTACAGTCATTGCTCTCATCTGTCCTAGAAGGCAAAAACTGAGAGAAGAAGATATAGATAACATATAGAATATGTAATAATTCCTTGTCTTTCCTTTTAATCTAGGATATTACTAAGTGGTACTATTGAAAGGAATGTGTGTTAATATTTGAAATAGTGATGAATAAAATGAAACTAGATTTTAAATATAGAGCATTTTAGTTTTTTTTTTTTAGCCTTGGTTTTTAATAGTCATTTTAAAAACAACATCTTTGTGCAGAATATTCAAAATCAACTTCTCAATATTTTTAATATGTGTAAATTCTGTAGGTAAAGGCACTAACCTTGAGATCAGCAATCAGTACTGGAAGTGCTTCTAGATTATCAATTAAAAATGAGTTACATTAAAACAAGTTAGCCATATACAATCTATTTTTAATTCTGATGTATACATATGACATTTGAATAAACATACTCCTTTCAGGCAGTTTAATCAGATTCATGTACTTACCATTTTTTATCAAGATTTTAACTTCAGCAAAAAGCCAACAGTATCATATAATATATGCTAAACATGTAAATATGTAGTTCATAAAATTACCACAAACCTATATTACCTCCAAATGCATATATTTGAATTAAAATGTTATTAATTTATTTGCATTCATTAAAATATATTAGCTTTATATTATCAAGCAAACATTTTACAAATATTCAGTCCCATTTTAAGTTTGGAATCCTTAATTTTAAAGTAAAGAAACCTCATCTTAGCAAATCAAACACTGTGATTTATCTACATTTTCAGAATTTTATACTGGTTGAGTTGAGATAATCATCAGTGTCATCTTATTTAAAACCCACTTTTCTTTTTCACATACCAGTAGGTGAGTTTTATTTCTGGCAAGTGAGGTCATATTAACTGAATAGGAAAATATTCCAAACATAATATAATTGATATCATTATTCCATGATTATGTTTACTCTTTCAGCAACATAATGTTTCAATTTAATAATTTCTGGAGTGCCTTCTCTGTGCAAAGCATGTGTTCAATATTGGGTCAAGCAAAGATAATTGAGTTAGGTTTTTCCCATAAGGAACCTTCCACCTTAGAAGAGAGTCACACATACTTTCTGAATAGCTGTAATTACAGGTCTAGCATAGATACTGCCAAAAAAGAAGTGGGAATCCATTGTGAAGGATGCCAGAGAAAAATGATTAGTGATAACTCAGATGTGAATTGAACCTTGAATATCTTGGTACTTTTCAACCAATCCTTATTTTTATCAGTGAAATTTATGATATATTACCTGGTCCAGAAATCTACAATCTATGAATTAAAATATAAGCAACATCAAGGGAAATTGGAACATATGAAGTGGTGATTAGTTTCCTGAACTCCACTGGACATGTAACTTCTCAAGTTTTATAGTAGATAATTCTTCTATATGATTAAGAGGCTCAATAATTATATATGATGCTTATAATTTACTTTTAGAGACTACTTTCCCACAGTATTCCCTCCTTCTCTCTGTAACTTTTATTTAACTTTAGAACTAGCAACTTATTTCTAATGATTTTTCCTTGGTTCTTTTAAAATAAAATAGCATTACTTATACAATTGTCAATAACTTAATCTTGTATCTTATTTTATACAGTTTTAACATGATTATCTCAAGATATTTCTCAAATATTTATTTTATCATTTCTTCAAATATGATTTTACAACTGCCAAATGTACCCTGAAATTGGATCTCAAATACTAATTAAAGTGAGATAAACATATGTGACATTAAAAACCCCAATGCAGGAAGACATTATGTTCCTTTCTTTTTATTTTAATTTAGAAACAATATTCAACATGTCTGAATTTATATTTGTCTAATAGATTTTCATTATTGCTCAAAGTATCATAACATCACTTATAGCAATTGTATTTCTACAGATATTTCTATATGCTATTCAACCAAAAAATGCAATTATTTCATTAAGTTGATTTTGTTTTTAATATGCTGGCAGTGTAGAGTATATCTTGTTAAATCAGCAAATACAATTATGGATAATATAATTACATTGTATCTATAAATATAAGTGTGTAATTAGACATATTTGCATTTAGAAAGAGAAGATGTATGGTCATGGTGAGGTTTGGAATGTGTTTTATCATTTTGTTACTAAACAAGTTTATATGGCTCTCCTAAAAAGAAGGCTGGGTATTTATCTTTTTGATGTCTTTATTCCTAGAGCTATCTTTATGGATAATTAAAATATTAAGTTTCAAAGACTTGTACTTAGTGTGTTTATCAGTGAGAGTCCCAGCTGGAAATAGACAGCAAGTTAAAATTGGGATAATTGAAGGAGGGTTTTATAAAGGGACCAGATATAAAGTAGGCAAGACACAAGGGAACTGCATGAAACAGTCAGGACTCCCAGGCTAGTAAGAGTGGTTGTTATTAGCCTTAGCCCTTTTTAATGAGCATGGTGAGAAAGCATTTCTGGAGCCTCTAAAGGAAATTTCTTACGGAGAGAGAACTGCCTTGGAAAGAGAAGTTTCATTTGGTTGAGGGACATAGGCAACCCCAAAATAAGGGAGCAAGAAAATAAATATCCTACTGTGTTCTTCCATGGATCTTCAGAAAAATTATCCTATTGACTAAATCCAACCAGAAGTCTGAGCACATGGGTGTCTTTTAATGTGGTTTATATAAGTTAATCTTCAGAGACTCAAGTGCAGGGTGGATCTGAGAGGCAAACAGAAGATATCGAACACAACAGATGTCAAGAAACAGTCAAATTACTGGGTCAAATAATTCACAGATAGTTTTTGGCCCACTGAAAGACCAAATAAATTAAATATTTTATCATTAGGACATAATTTACACCAGGCTAATTTACTCAGAGTAGTGAACAATCAGAACAAGAAAGAAGCAACATTAACTAATTCTCCTCTAAAATACATTATATTTTCTTAAAATGCAATATATCCATAATTTGGTCATTTTACTTTCTAAGACTCTAGGTGGGATGGACTTTATTGCTAATTTCTTTGTAGTAAAATTTGGCTCTTGCTGGGACACGGAAATACATAGAATTCCAATTAGTTCTTAAGGACACATTCGAAAAAGTCATTTGTGCTCCATTGTCACTATGCCTTCTGCCTGGGACTGCTTTCTGATTGTGTCCTTTCCAATGTTCTCTTCCTGCTCAGTTTTCTTTATAAAATAATGTATGATGTCAGCAGAAAGGTAGAGTAGGTAGCTCTAAGCTCTCATTTCCCTTCACAGAAACATTGAAAAACAAGCAAAAACCGTTGGGGTCAACTTTGTCAGAACTCTGGAAAACAGTTAAAGGTATGGAGCAACCAAGTGAATAATGAATTAAGAAAAAGGCACCTTCAAAATAGTAGAAAAGCTCTGTGATATTTTTACCTACCTTTGAGGCAGGAACTAGATGGATCCTAGGCTAGGCATTTATAACTGGCCTCCTGTTTACATTTCATGGAACAAAAAAAAGTGGGCTCCAGGCCAGACATTCATTACCAGCCCCTTATTTGCATTTCCTGAGGCAAGAGACAAATGGGCTCCGGGCTACATATTTATGATCATCTTCCTGTCTACATTCTGAGATCTGCAATTTGATATGAGAAACAACAACAGGAATAGGGTGGATAACCGAACATTGGACAATTTTACGGCAGGAACAGAGAAGGGCTAAATCCTGTTAGAGGTCATACGTTTCCCATGCTTGGGGCAAGGGAGACACTACACATGTGAAGAAAGCACCTTGGGGGTCAAAAACAGGGGGCAGCACCCCACAACATTTGATGCTAAGGCCAACCCATAGGCCTCTGAGCAGGAATCCATCTTGGAAAAAAGTTGCGCTTGCATGTTGGGTAGGGTCCTAGGGCAGGGCAGGTGTGGAAAAAGAAACCAGATAATTGGCCAAAGGTAAACAAAGACCTGGAAGAACTGACCTATATAAATGATTTAACCGTCTCTTTACTGCACTGCCCCTCATTAGGGTGGACACCCACACCATTTCTCTTCGGGTGTGCATCCCTGCCTTGCTTCTATCTTAACTAAACAGTTTATCTGTGTGCTCTCCTACTTGTTGTTGTGCTATGTCTCTACTAATAAACTTAGTAGTTGTTTTTACAGTTTTTGCCTCCATGAGAAATTGATTTTTCACTGGGGGCAAGAGAGAGGGAAAAATAGCTTCTAGTCTCTAGCCCCTGCTGGTCTGGTGGCTAGGATTCCTGGTTTTCATTCAGGCTACCCAGGTTCAATTCCTGGGCAGGGAATTAAGATCTCGCTTCAGGCCATTGCTCACTGCTGCCTCTCTGAGATCACCTATGCTCCACTCACTCCAGTCTTGAAGAGGGAAGCCTGCTTTCCCAAGGTGGGACCCACTTCCCTGGGTCCAGAAGGAGATAAGCATATCTTTTCCACAAATTATTGTATATGTTTGTTCTAACCTGCCTATAAACTGCCCAACACAAGGCACTTGTCTCTGTTCATATAACTTAGAACTCAGGCCAGAAAAGTGGAGGGAATTGCTTGAAAACATTGCAGATGGTACTACAATTCATAGGTGGCTGGGACAAAAGACTATAATATGTTTTGAATGCCTTAGGCCTAGAAGCAAAAGCTGGGGAGAATTCCTTTGGGGAACTGGAACATTCAAAAACACCACTTATATGGGGAAATTTACAGGTCTATGCTCTTGATCACAGCAAGAGACATTCTCAAAAAGAGTCTGAGAAAACTCAAATCTTTCACCTCAGTCTGATTTCAAAATCTCGATGAAATCCCATCTAAATGTTGAAGGAGTGCCCAGGTACTCAGTCAATCTGAAAAGACTGTGTGAGGTATTTTCTGTTTGTTTGTTTGCTTTGTTATTTTTCCTCCTGGTGTCCAAAGAGATCTCTGTCCAAATAGTAGTTGAACAGATGTTAGGAACAGAGACTTTAGTGTCCACACAGAGTAAGGAATATAGACATTGCAAAAATTAATTTTGGAAAATCTTGAAATAAACTGACTACTATAGCCTTCAATCATGAAAGCAAGAGAGAAATGACTTATGTATAGCAGATCCTCAGAAAGATAAATAGTCAATTTCTTATCAACTATGGAAGCCAGAAGATAGAGCATGCCATATTGAAAGTGCTGAATAAAAATAAACCCCCCAAAACTGTTAACCAAGAATTATCTAGCTTACAGAACTGGATCTTCAAATGAAGGGGAAATTAAGACTTTCCTAGCTCAATAAAAGCTGAGGGAGTTAATTATCACTAGATCTGTTGTATACAAAATGCGAAAGGGAGCCCTTCAATTTGAAATGATAGGATATTAAGCACTAGTTAGTAACTCAAAGATCACTGGTAAAGGTAAATACATGGGCAAATATAAGCTCCAAGTTATTGTATTTTGGGTTTGTAACTCTACTTTATATTTCCTATAGGGTTTAAAAGACAAATAAATACAGATAATCAAAAATCTACACTGTTGGCCACAAAATGTATAGCGATGTAGTTGTGACAACAAAAACATAATATGGGGAAAAAAATCAAATAGCCATAACAAAAAAAAAAAACCCAACATAATATGGGGTAAAGTAGAGATGTATAGTATCAAGGTTTTTGCATGCTATTGACGTTGAATTTGTTATTAATTTGAAATTGATCGGTACAAGTTTAGAATGTTAAATATAATCAAAATCACACAAAATCATATATATAATATATGTGAAATAAGAAGTAGATTAAAGTGATTCATACAAAAAAAAATAAACTAAACACAAAACAAGGCAATAATGGAAGAAATGAGAAACTTTAAATATAAGTGGATTAAATTCTCCAAATGAAAGATGAAGATTTGTAGAATGGACAACACAACATGAGTTAACTATATGCTATCTACAAATACTTATTTTAGACCTAAAGACACAGATTAAAAATGAAAGAATGGAAAAAGATATTTTGTGCAAATAGTAACAGAGTTGGGGTGACTATACTATCTGGCAAAATAGACTTTAAGTCAGAAACAGATAAAAGGGAAAAAAAGGATATATTATATTGATAAAAGGGTCAATTTATCAAACAGTAAAATGATTATAAACATATGTGCATGAACAACAGAATCCCAAAATATATAGAACAAACATTAACAGAAATAAAGGGAGAAATAGTTCTACAATATGAGTTTGAGAACTTTAATACACTGCTTTCAATAATGGGTGGAGGAACATTCTCCAGGATAGATCATACCTTGGGTCACAAATCAAGCCTTGGTAAATTTAAGAAAATTGAAATTGTATCAATTATCATTTCTGAACACAATGCTATGAGACTAGATATCAATTACAGGAAAAGATCTGTAAAAATTACAAACACATGGAGGCTAAACAATACACTACTTAATAATGAAGTGATCACTGAAAAAATCAAAGAGAAAAATCAAAAAATACCTAGAAAAAAATTACAATAAAAACAGGACCAACCAAAACCTATGAGATACAGTAAAAGCAGTTCTAAGAGGGAAGTTTATAGCATTAAAATCCTACCTTAAGAAACAGGATACATCTCGAATAAACAACCTAACCTTGCACCTCAAGCAATTAGAGAAAGAAGAACAAAAAAACCCCAAAGTTAGGAGAAGGAAAGAAATCATAAAGATCAGATCAAATAAATGAAAAAGAAATGAAGGAAACAATAGCAAAAATCAATAAAACTAAAAGATGCTTCTTTGAGAAGATAAACAAAATTGATAAACCATTAGCCAGACTCATCAAGAAAAAATGGGAGAAGACTGAAATCAATAGAATTAGAAATGAAAAAGGAGAAGTAACACCTGACACTGCAGAAATACAAAAGATCATGAGAAATTATTACAGGCAACTCTATGCCAATAAAATGGACAACCTGGAAGAAATAGACAAATTCTTAGAAATGCACAACCTGCCAGGACTGAATCAGGAAGAAATAGAAAATATGAACAGACCAATCACAAGCACTGAAATTGAAACTGTGATTAAAAATTTTCCAACAAACAAAAGTCCAGGACCAGATGGCTTCACAGGCAAATTGTATCAAACATTTAGAGAACAGTTAAGACCTATCCTTCTCAAAATCTTCCAAAATATAGCAGAGGGAGGAACACACCCAAACTCATTCTATGAGGCCACCATCACCTTGATACCAAAACCAGACAAGGATGTCACAAAGAAAGAAAACTACAGGCCAATATCACTGATGAACATAGATGCAAAAATCCTCAACAAAATACTAGCAAACAGAATCCAAGAGCACATTAAGAGGATCATACACCATGATCAAGTGGAGTTTATTCCAGGAATGCAAGGATTCTTCAATATATGCAAATCAATCAATGTGATACACCATATTAAAAAATAAGGAGACAAACCATACAGTCATCTCATTAGATGCAGAGAAATCTTCTGACAAAATTCAACACCCATTTATGATAAAAACCCTGCAGAAAGTAGGCATAGAGGGAACTTTCCTAAACATAATAAAGGCCATATATGACAAGCCCACAGCAAACATCATCCTCAATGGTGAAAAACTGAAAGCATTTCCACTAAGATCAGGAACAAGACAAGGTTGCCCACTCTCACCACTCTTATTCAACATAGTTTTGGAAGTTTTAGCCACAGCAATCAGAGAAGAAAAGGAAATAAAAGGAATCCAAATCGGAAAAGAAGAAGTAAAGCTGTCACTGTTTGCAGATGACATGATACTATACATAGAGAATCCTAAAGATGCTACCAGAAAACTACTAGAGCTAATCAATGAATTTGGTAAAGTAGCAGGATACAAAATTAATGCACAGAAATCTCTGACATTCCAATATACTAACGATGAAAAATCTGAAAGTGAAATCAAGAAAACACTCCCATTTACCACTGCAACAACAAAAAAATAAAATATCTAGGAATAAACCTACCTAAGGAGACAAAAGACCTGTATGAAAAATATTACAAGACACTGATGAAAGAAATTAAAGATGAAACCAATAGATGGAGAGATATACCGTGTTCTTGGATTGGAAGAATCAACATTGTGAAAATGACTCTACTACCCAAAGCAATCTACAAATTCAATGCAATCCCTATCAAACTACCACTGACATTTTTCACAGAACTAGAACAAAAAATGTCACCAATTTGTATGGAAACACAAAAGACCACAAATAACAAAAGCAATCTTGAGAATGAAAAACAGAGCTGGAGGAATCAGGCTCCATGACTTCAGCCTATACTACAAAGCTACAGTAATCAAGACAGTATGGTACTGGCACAAAAACAAATATAGATCAATGAAACGGGATAGAAAGCCTACACACATATGGTCACCTTATCTTTGATAAAGGAGGCAGGAATGTACAGTGGAGAAAGGACAGCTTCTTCAATAAGTGGTGCTGGGAAAACTGGACAGGTACATGTAAAAGTATGAGATTAGAACACTCCTTAACATGATACACAAAAATAAGCTCAAAATAGTTTAAAGACCTAAATTTAAGGCCAGAAACTATCAAACTCTTAGAGGAAAACATAGGCAGAACACTCTATGACATAAATCACAGCAAGATCCTTTTTGACCCACCTCCTAGAGAAATGGAAATAAAAACAAAAATAAACAAATGGGACCTAATGAAACTTCAAAGCTTTTGCACAGCAAAGGAAACCATATACAAGACCAAAAGGCAAACCTCAGAATGGGAGAAAATATTTGCATATGAAGCAAGTGACAAAGGATTAATCTCCAAAATTTACAAGCAGCTCAATAACAAAAAACAAACAACCGAATCCAAACATGGGCAGAAGACTGAGATAGACATTTCTCCAAAGAAGTTATACAGACTGCCAACGAACACATGAAAGAATGCTTAACATCATTAATCATTAGAGAAATGCAAATCAAAACTACAATGAGATATCATCTTACACCAGTCAGAATGGCCATCATCAAAAAATCTAGAAACAATAAATGCTGGAGAGGGTGTGGAGAAAAGGGAACACTCTTGCACTGCTGGTGGGAATGTGAATTGGTACAGCCACTATGGAGAACAGTATGGAAGTTCCTTAAAAAACTACAAATAGAACTACCCGATGACCCAGGAATCCCACTACTGGGCATATACCCTGAGAAAACCATAATTCAGAAAGAGTCATGTACAAAAATGTTCATTGCAGCTCTATTTACAATAGCCAGGAGATGGAAACAACCTAAGTGTCCATCATCAGATGAATGGATAAAGAAGATGTGGCACATATATACAATGAAATATTACTCAGCCATAAAAAGAAACAAATTTGAGTTATTTGTAGTGAGGTGATGGACCTAGAATTCTGTCATACAGAGTGAAATAAGTCAGAAAGAGAAAGACAAATAGCATATGCTAACACATATATATGGAATCTAAGAAAAAAAAAATGTCATGAAGAACCTAGGGGTAAGACAGGAATAAAGACACAGACCTACTAGAGAATAGACTTGAGGATATGGGGAGGGGGAAGGGTAAGCTGTGACAAAGTGAGAGAGTGGCATGGACATATATAGACTACCAAACATAAAATAGATAGCTAGTGGGAAGTAGCCGCATAGCACAGGGAGAACAACTCGGTGCTTTGCAACCACTTAGAGGGTTGGGATAGGGAGGGTGGGAGGGAGGGAGACACAAGAAGGAAGAGATATGGGAACATATGTATATGTATAACTGATTCACTTTGTTATAAAGCAGAAACTAACACACCATTGTAAAGCAATTATACTCCAATAAAGATGTAAAAAAAAAAATAAATAAAATAATGGGTGGAACATCTAGACAGAGGATCAATAGGAAGTAGAGGACTTGAACAGCACCAGAAAGTGACCACACCTGAAAGACATGTATAGAACACCATTTAACAATAGCTGAATACATATTTTTCTCAAGGTCACATGAGACATTTCCCAGAAGAAACCATATGTTATGCCATAAAACAAGTCTTAATAGAGTGAATAAGATAAACATCATTCAAAATATCTTCTCTGACCACAACAGGATAAAGTTAGATATCAACAACAGAAGGAAAATTGGAAAATTCTCAAATATGTGAAAGATAAACAATATATTCTTGAGCAACCAATGAGTCAATGAAGAAATTATAAGTGAAAATGGAAAATATTTAGAAATAAAAGCAAATGAACACATAACATACCAAAACTTATCAGATACAGCAAAGGCAATGCTCAGAGAGAAATTTATAGCCATACTGGCTTATGTTAAAAAAATAAGAGATCTCAAGTCAGTAACCTAACTTTATTTCTTGAGGAACTAGAAAAAAAAGAGAAAATTAAACTCAAAGCTAGCAGGAGGAAATAAATAATAAATATTTTACAAGAATAGAAAATAAATAATAGAAAATAAGTGAATAGAACAAATATAGAGATAATTGAGGAAATTGAGGAAACTAACAGTCGGTGTCACAAAACTCCTCCAAGTTTATTGCATATTTTCTAACTAGTCATTTGGATAATTGAATTTTTCCTATTAACATAGTATATGCTTCTCTTTTTAAAAGGGGAAGTAACAACAGGAACATTAAAGATGTAGCATAGTAAAATTCCTGATAAGCTGTCACCAGAGTAACCTTTAGCTAATCACAAATAAAACTTAGAAATCCTTCCAAAGTAAGAGATTTTGCCTATTTCAGAGAAGACTGTTCCTCAAATATTTCATACTGTAATGAGATGAAGCACATATTTAATTGATGTGTTAATGTAAAGTATCATCTATTGACAAAATAAAGAGTGAGTTTTTAATTGTGCAGCATAAATCAGACTTTGGAATTCATACCTATTTTTGTTTTAGACTCTGTCAAAAATTACATAGAGAGCACGTGTCTTGTTTGGATAGACTCCTATTTTCAACCTTGGAATTGCATATCTGCTCAGCGTCATTCATTAATTTATTCATTCAGGTGCCGATTAAAAATGCTGCAGTAAAAGACATAGTTCCTGTGCTTCAGTACACAAAGAACCAAATCTAATTATAAATTAGAAAGTCTATATGAAGGAGACTAACAGAAAACTAAGAATTATTGGGGAAGGGAGCAGAGATAGTTTATTTCTTATATATACACATTATTTATTTTGTATAAAATTATCATTAATTAGATATATTGTTATTCCCAATAAAATGAAAACATCATTTAGTTTTTGTTTGTTTTTCTATCAAGCTCCCCAGAATACTGGAACTGTGCCTAGTATCATATAACAATTCAGATATTTGTAAATGAGGGGAAATAATGAATGAAAAATGAAAGAGGAAACAGAAGGATCAATGGTTGAATAAGTAAACTTTCACTGAAGATGACGTAACTGAAACTTAGAGAGGTAGTCACTTGTCTGAGATCATCACATGCATTTAAGTTTATGTCTTGGGCTAAGAAAATATACTTTGAAAACTTTATTTGAAATCAGATATAGTAACAAGGTCAAAACATCTTTGTGAAGTATTAAAATAAACTCTCAATAATATGTTCTTATCTAATATATTTTTCTTCTTTGTTACTGATGATAGTCAAATGTAATGAAAAGAATGATGAAACTAGTCATTTCAAAGCCAGGACCTTTTTAAAACTATACCTTTAAATCTAGTACCATTTCGTATTCCCAGTGATCATTCAACAGAATGATTCTGATGATTAATAGCATAATTTCTAAATAAGGCAAATTTCAAATAATGTGCAGGCCTTTGCTAAATAGCAAAATACTGAAGTTCACCTAAATTTAAGTACTATGGTGTGCATCAATTTTGTATGAATTATGCTAGTATTGACAGAATGCTCAATAAATTGAGACATTTGATAAACTTATTTTAAACCATATCCTAACAGTATATGATGATATTCAGTACAATATCCATGTTGCTTTTACTTTATTCCACTTAATATATTTCAACCTAGAATTACATATAATTTGAAATGATGCCAACTTAAGTATAAAATATGCTTTTCATCAGGACATTAAATATAAAGATTCTTAGATGTTTAGGATTTTTTTAAGTGAATATTTTTTATGTATAGGTATATTCTTCCTTGTGTGTCCATATTAATAGTAATCCTTGGTTAGTGGTCATTTTAAATGTTGTAAGTATGTTTTATTGACTAAAATATTCAGAGTATACAGTAATAATTAGAGCAAATACTTGTAGATAAATCTCCATGATCTTACTAGATTTGAATTTACATTGGAAGGACACATATTAGGTTTAATGGTATTGCTTTAATAAATGGACATGGATACTCCATTTATTTTGTATATATCTTAAGAGGTTAGCCAAATTCACCACCCAGTTTGCAGATAAGGAAGTAGAAAATTAAAATAACTTGACCAATTTACAAGGTGGTAAGTAGCAGATGCAGATTCAATTCTATGTAGTCTGTTTGACTCTAGAGCACCTACCCGACAGCAATGCCAGGGATTTCATTTTATACTATTGAAACTTAAATTAAATTAGATAACTTGTCATAGAGCTCTTAATCTGCTATGGGATCAAATATGTAATTTAGTGCATATTAGCTGACTTAAATATTTTTTTAATGAAACAATTTGATACAGGTAAATGTTTCCATTGGTTGTTAACAGATCTTAAAACTCGATTCACCTGCATTTTCTAATATCTAAGTTATTTTTCCCTCTTCACTTCTCAATATCTGAGGAAAAAAAAAAAAACATTGTGCTTTTACGTAAGATAGACTTTGAAGTCAGAATATCCTGTGTTCTAATTGAAGCTCTGTGTGTGTGAGAACTTAGGAAAGTTGATCAATTTTCCTGTCTCTAAATTTCCTTATCTATAAATACAGAGACAATACCTACCATATATATTTGCTTGAAGAAATTAAGAAAATCTAGAATATAAAGCATTTATCAAAATTTTGTACAGAGAAGGACTTAATTTTAAAAAGATAACATTCCCAATAAAGTATCTCTGTTATTTATATTATATTAGAATTAGTAATGACTATCAAAAGCTTAGGTCAGGTGAGAAAATGAGACTACTATTTTAAATCTGTTCTGAATATAGGTAGTGAAACCTAGCTGTTAATGATTCATATTCCACATTTTCCCACTGAAGCACTTATGAAAATATTTCAAAGAAAGCAAATGAAATATAATACATGAAAATACTGTTATTGATGAAAAACCTGCTAGAAATCACAAAGCATAAAAAAGAAAGAATCTCCATTAATCACAGCACTGAAGCAGAATGGCAGTCCACCCAGATTGAAGGCTAATTCTACCTACCTCCCTGATTCAGAAGTTGCAGTTGAAAGACTCTAGTTTTGTTTCAACCCTGTCCACCTTTCCTCCCCCTACCTCCACATACTCCCTTTCAGACTTTTCAGTTTTTCCAAAAGTTGATTTCCTGGAGCACTTCTTGAAGGTAATAAGATGAGTGGTTGGAAAAAAATGACTCAGTGAAATAAGGTTACATAACTCATTGTGCAGGTCCCAAGTACCTTAACTAAAACTTTTGGGAATGATATGTGTAAGCTGGAATTAAGTTTTGTTCTTTGATTTTTGAGAGGGAATGCAGTTCTTATGTGACATATGAGACAATTCTTATACACTGTATATGCAAATTCACACTAAAGGCAAAACAAATAAAGGCTATAGATAACTTCACCATCAGTTTAAGCCACATCTTACTGCCAGAACAGTTATGTCAAAGCAATTTTGACTTCAGTGTTTTGGCTTTTGGAATTGTAGTTAAGGGAATGTGGACTTGTACTACATCCGTTCCCTTTGAAATCCAAAATGCAAGTTTGCATATTAAGTCTCTAAACATTCTGGAAGTATAGAAAGCTCTGAATTTGATTTGACCTACTGTTGCATAATATTGAAATTCCCTTCATTTATTCCACTGAATGTTGACCATGTATCAAGCTTCATGCTAGCAAAGGAGATTCAAGGATGCACAAGACAGATGAGGTTCCTGCTCTCAGGATACTGATAGCTTAGAAGAAAAAAAAAATCTCTAAACAATAATTAAATACATGGATTAGTAAACAATCCCAATTAGGATCAGGGATTCAAAGGCTTAGAAGGAAGTGCCCTGAGAGAGCTGAGCGAAGTACCTAACCAGGTCTGAGAAGATTTCTTTGTGAAAGTGGTATTTAAGTTGGGAGCTAGAAAGGGAGTTGGAAGAAAAGAGGATCTGAGGGGAGGGGAGTGAGTAGACCAGAGAGGAAAGGAAAGACTTCCATGAGGAGAAGCTAAAGTGTTTTTGTGAGTACCAGATTGAGTCCAGGCTTGTGAATAATAATTGTGGATTTGGTCCTTTACCTTAATAACAATGAAAAGTCAGCGAGGGATTATAAAATGAATCATCATACTCAGACTTGCATTAAAAATATTATCGTGTTTTCAGCAAGGGAAATATATCGGAGTGAGGGAGAGGAGTTAAGGGCCTATTTTGAGAAATACTGCTTTATCAGCAACTCTTTGGGGAAGCTGATTCTGGGACTGTAATTCACAGCAAGGGAGAACAATTAGTGGTCCTATACGCTAGGAATTAAAATTGCAAATGGATGAATGTTGTGTATGGCACAAGATGTCATAAACATAGGAATATGTTAGAGATGGAGATGGAAATAGTTGTAAGGCAAGAGGCAAAGAACTGACAATTGTAATATATGAGAAAACTTACATTTTGATAAAAAAGATAAAGGCCAATATACTAAAGGTCAATATATTTATTTTTGCAGAAAATATGTATTAAATGGTACTCAAATTCAGTAGCTGTCAAGAAAATGGAATTTCTTAAACTTAATTAAGTGCTAGAGTGTTGCTATTTACATATATATATATATTTAATAAGATAGCAATGGTCAACTGTTACTTTCCAATGGAAATTAACTTAGGGAGAATATATATATATATGTAATCATGATTGCTGATATCTTAAATTTGTGTTACATAAGTATTGCAGATCTGAAGTTTAAGAGGTAAGGTCAGAATTCATTGATTCTATTCTCTGGGACAAGTTGGAGACAAATAATAATGATGAATTTGAGAAAAAAAGAAAAATAATTTCTGAAATAAACATACCATCTGAATATTTAATGTAAGTGGTCCACCAGGAAACATAATCTTCCTAGAAACTAGGATTTTAAACTATTAATATATAATTTCAATGATCACAACAATCATTCAGGGACTTGTTAATAGCAATTGCTAAAGTAACATTAAAACCTCTGTTAAAGGGAAGCTCTATTGTTCCCCATTTTAGTGAAATCACAATGCAGAGAGGCAGGTCCACACAAATAGACCCAATAAATTTATTTTTTTAAACATCTTTATTGGAGTATAATTCTTTACAATGATGTGTTAGTTTCTGCTGTATAAAAAAGTGAATCAGCTATATGTGTACATATATCATCATATCTCCTCCCTCTTGTGTCTCCCTCCCACCCTCCCTATCCCACCCTTCTAGGTAGACACAAAGCACCAAGCTGATCTCCCTGTGCTATGTGGCTGCTTCCCACTAGCTATCTAGTTTACATTTGTAGTGTATATGTGTCCATGCCACACTCTCACTTTGTCCCAGCTTACCCATCCCCTCCCTGTGTCCTCAAGTCCATTCTCTATGTCTGCATATTTATTCCTGTCCTGCTCCTAAAAATCAAAACCATTTTTTTTTTAGATTCCATATATATGTGTTAGCATATGGTATTTGTTTTTCCCTTTCTGACTTACTTCACTCTGTATGACAGTCTCTAGGTCCATCCATCCCACTACAAATAACTCGATTTCATTGCTTTCCATGGTTGTGTAATATTCCATTGTATATATGTGCCACATCTTTAACCATTCATCTGTCAATGGACACTTAGGTTGCTTTCATGTCCTGGCTATTGTAAATAGAGATGCAATGAACATTGTGGTACATGACTCTTTTTGAATTATGGTTTTCTCAGGGTATATGCCCAGTAGTAGGATTGCTGGGTTGTATGGTAGTTCTAGTTTTAGTTTTTTAACAAACCTCCATACTGTTCTGTATGTTCTGTTCTGGCTGTATCAATTTACATCCCCACCAACAGTGCAAGAGGGTTCCCTTTTCCCCACACCTTCTCCAGAATTTGTTGTTTGTAGATTTTTTAATGATGGCCATTCTGACCGGTGTGAGGTGATACCTCATTGTAGTTTTGATTTATATTTCTGTAACGATTAGTGATGTTGAGCACACTGTCATGTGTTTATTGGCAATCTGTATATCTTTGGAGAAATGTCTATTTAGGTCTTCAGCTAATTTTTGGATTGGGTTGTTTGTTTTCTGGATATTGAGCTGCATGAGCTACTTGTATATTTTGGAGATTAATCCTTTGTCAGTTGCATCATTTGCAGATATTTTCTCCCATTCTGTGGGTTGTTCTTTCATCTTGTTTAGGGCTTCCTTTGTTGTGCAAAAGCTTTTAAGTTTCATTAGGTCCCATTTGTTTATTTTTCTTTTTATTTCCATTTCTCTCGGAGGTGGGTCAAAAAGGATTTTGCTCTGATTTATGTCATAGAGTGTTCTGCCTATGTTTTCTGCTAAGAGTTATATAGTGTCTGGCCTTACATTTAAGTCTTTAATCCATTTTGAGTTTATTTTTGTGTATGGTGTTAGGGAGCGTTCTAATTTCATGCTTTTACATTTTCCAGAACAACTTATTGAAAAGGCTGTCTTTTCTCCATTGTATATTCTTGACTCCTTTATCAAATATAAGGTGACCATATATGCGTGGGTTTATCTCTGGGCTTTCTATCCTGTTCCATTGATCTATATTTCTGTTTTTGTGCCAACACCATACTGTATTGATTAGTGTAGCTTTGTAATATTGTTTGAAGTCAGGGAGCCTGATTCCTCCAGCTCCATTTTTTTTTTTTTTCTCAAGATTCTTTTTGGCTATCCAGGGACTTTTGTGTTTCTATACAAATTGTGAAATGTTTTGGTCTAATTCTGTGAAAAATGCTAGTGGTAGTTAGGTAGGGATTGCATTGAATCTGTAGATTGCTTTGGGTAGTAGAGTCATTTTCACAATGTTGATTCTTCCAATCCAAGAACATGATACATCTCTCCAACTGTTTGTGTCATGTCTGATTTCTTTCATCAGTGTCTTATAGTTTTCTGCATACAGTTTTTTGTCTCCTTGGGTAGATTTATTCCTAGGTATTTTATTCTTTTTGTTGCAATGGTAAATGGGAGTGTTTTCTTAATTTCATTTTTAGATTTTTCATCATTAGTATATAGGAATGCCAGAGATTTCTGTGCATTAATTTTGTATCCTGCTACTTTACCAAATTCATTGATTAGCTCTAGTAGTTTTCTGGTAGCATCTTTAGGATTCTCTATGTATAGTATCATGTCATCTGCAAACAGTGACAGCTTTACTTCTTCTTTTCCGATGTGGATTCCTTTTATTTCTTTTTCTTCTCTGATTGCTGTGGCTAAAACTTTCAAAATTTTGTTGAATAATAGTGGTAAGAGTGGGCAATCTTGTCTTGTTCCTGATTTTAGTGGAAATGGTTTCAGTTTTTCACCATTGAGAATGATGTTGGCTGTGTGTTTGTCATATATGGCCTTTATTATGTTGAGGAAAGTTCTCTCTGTGCCTACTTTCTGCAGGGTTTTCATCATGAATGGGTGTTAAATTTTTCTGCCTCCATTGATCACATGTTTTTTTCCTTCAATTTGTTAATATGTTTTTTAACATTGATTGATTTGTGTATATTGAAGAGTCCTTGCATTACTGAGATAAACCCCACTTGATTATGGTGTATGATACTTTTAATGTGCTGTTGGATTCTGTTTGCTAGTATTTTGTTGAGGATTTTTGCATCTATGTTCATCAGTGATACTGGCGTGTAGTTTTCTTTGTTTGTGACATCTTTATCTGGATTTGGATTTGGTATCAGGGTGATTGTGGCATCATAGAATGAGTTTGAGTGTGTTCCTCCCTCTGCTATATTTTGGAAGGTTTGAAAAGAATAGGTGTTAGCTCTTCTCTAATTGTTTGAAAGCATTTGCCTGTGAAGCCATCTGGTCCTGGGCTTTTGTTTGTTGGAAGATTTTTAATCACAGTTTCAATTTCAGTGCATGTGATTGGCCTGTTTATATTTTCTATTTCTTCCTGGTTCAGGCACAGAAGGTTGTGCTTTTCTAAGAATTTCTCCATTTCTTCCAGGTTGTCCATTTTGTTGGCATATAGCTGCTTGTAGTAATCTCTCATGATCCTTTCCATTTCTGCAGTGTCAGTTGTTACTTCTTCTTTTTCATTTCTAATTCTGTTGATTTGAGTCTTCTCCCTTTTTTTTCTTGATGTGTCTGGCTAATGGTTTATCAATTTTGTTTATCTTCTCAAAGAAACAGCTTTTAATTTTATTGATCTTTGCTATTGTTTCCTTCATTTCTTTTTCTTTCTTATCTGATATTTATGATTTCTTTCCTTATGGTAACTTTTTTGTTCTTTGTCTAATTGCTTTAGGTGTAAAGTTATGTTGTTTATTTCAGATGTTTCTTGTTCCTTGAGGTAGGAATATATTACTATAAACTTCCCTCTTCGAATTGCTTTTGCTGCATCCCATGGGTTTTGGTTGGTCGTGTTTTCATTGTCATTTGTTTCTAGGTATTTTTTGATTTCCTCTTTGGTTTCTTCAGTGATCTTTTGATTTTTTAGTATCGTATTGTTTAGCCTCCATGTGTTTGTGTTTTTTACAGATATTTTCCTGTAATTGATATCTAGTCTGATAGTGTTGTGGTCAGAAAATATACTTGATACAATTTCAATTCTCTGAAATTAAGGCTTGTTTTTTGACCCAAGATACGATCTATCCTGGAGAATGTTCCATGAGCACTTGAGAAGAAAGTGTATTCTGTTGTTTTTGGATGAAATGTCCTATAAATATCAATTAAGTCCATCTTGTTTACTGTATCATTCAAAACTTGTGTTTCCTTATTTGTTTTCATTTTGGATGATATGTCCATTGGTGAAGGTGGGCTGTTAATGTCCCCTATATAATTGTGTTACTGTCGATTTCCCCTTTTATGGCTGTTAACATTTGCCTTATATATTGAGGTGCTCCTAGGTTAGGTGCATAAATATTTACAATTGTTATACCTTCTTCTTGGATTGATCCCTTGATCATTATGTAGTTTGTCTCTTGTAATAGTCTCTATTTTAAAGTCTCTTTTGTCTGACATGAGAATTGCTACTCCAGCTTTCTTTTGATTTCCATTTGCATGGAATATCTTTTTCCATCCTCTCACTTTCAATCTGTATGTGTCCCTAGGTCTGAAGTGGGTCTCTTGTAGACATCATATATATGGGTCTTGTTTTTATGTACATTCAGCCCGTCTATGTCTTTTGGTTGGAGCAGTTAATCAATTTACATATAAGGTAGTTATCAATATATATGTTCCTGTTACCATTTTCTTAAGTGTTTTGGGTTTGTTATTGTAGGTCTTTTCCTTCTCTTGTATTTGCTGCCTAGATAAGTTCCTTTAGCATTTGTTGTAAAGCTGTTTGGTGATGCTGAATTCTCTTAGCTTTTGCTTGTCTGTAAAGGTTTTAATTTCTCCATCAATTCTGAATGAGATCCTTGCTTGGTACAGTAATCTTGGTTGTAGGATTTTCCCTTTCATCACTTTAAAAATGTCCTGCCACAATCTTCTTGCTTGCAGAGTTTCTGCTGAAAAATCAGCTGTTAACCTTTTTGGGATTCCCTTGTATTTTATTTGTTGTTTTTCCTTTGCTGTTTTTAATATTTTTTCTTTGTATTTAATTTCTGATAGTTTGATTAACATGTGTCTTGTCTTTTTTCTCCTTGAATTTATCCTGTAAGGGACTCTCTGCACGTCCTGAACTTGACTGAGTACTTCCTTTCCCATATTAGGGAATTTTTCAACTATAATCTCTTCAAATATTTTCTCAGTCCCTTTCTATTTCTCTTCTTCTTCTGAGACCCCTATAATTCAAATGTTGGTTAGTTTAATGTTGTCCCAGAGGTTTCTGAGAGTGTCCTCAATTCTTTTCATTCCTTTTTCTTTTTTCTGCTGTACAGTATTTATTTCCACTATTTTATCTTCCAGGTCACTTATCCATTCTTCTGCCTCAGTTATTCTGCTGTTGATTCTGCCTAGAGAATTTTTAATTTCATTTATTGTGTTTTTCATCATTGTTTGTTTGCTCTTTAGTTCTTCTAAGTCCTTGTTAAATGTTTCTTGTATATTCTCCATTTTATTTCCAAGATTTTATCTCATCTTTACTATAATTACTCTGATTTCTTTTTCAGGTAGACTGCTTATTTCTTCTTCATTTGTTAGGTCTGGTGGATTCTTACTTTGCTCCTTCATCTGCTGTGTATTTCTCTGTCTTCTCATTTTGCTTAACTTACTCTGCTTGGGGTCTCCTTTTTGCAGACTGCAAGTTCATAGTTCCCGTTTTTTTTTTGGCATCTGCCCCACTGGCTAAGGTTGGTCCAGTGAGTTGTGTACACTTCTTGGTGGAGGGTACTTGTGCCTGTTTTTTTGGTGAATGAGGCTGGATCTTGTCTTTCTGGTGAGCAGGACTGCATCCGGTGGTATGTTTATGGGTGTCTGTTAACTTATTATGATTTTAGGCAGCTTCTCTGCTAATGGGTGGAGCTGTGTTTCTGTCTTGCTAGTTTTTTGTTATGGGGTGGCCAGCCCTGTCACTTGCTGGTCGTTGAGTAGAGCTGAGTCTTTGCATTGAGATGGAGATCTCCGGGAGAGCTTTCACTGTTTGATATTATATGGGGCTGGGAGGTCTCTGGTTTTCCAATTTCCTGAACATGGCTCTCCCATCTAAGAGGCTCAGGCCTGACACCAGGCCGTAGCACCAAGACCCTGTCAGCCACATGGCTCCCAGTAGGAAGCTCAGTGCCTCTGCCATCAGCCGATGAACCAGCAGTTTAAAGGCTATAGCCACACAGATGGTGAAGGACATGGCAGCTTGGCTCAGGACACTAGCTGGGGTGGCAGCAGCCTCCCAGTAAAAATTTAAGTGGCCTGAGGTCACATTAAAAATTCAGAGTTAATATCTATATTTTTTATGGCTATTACAAAAGTAAAGATAAAAGTTTTGTTTGTTTTTTTCTGTTTTTTATTATTTTTTAACAGCCACAAAGTTGGTTTTTACTCCTTTGTTCAGCAGCATCAGTGTATACAGTACATTAATCTTAACCTTCAGGAGCCAGATCAAGAAATATATACAAAAGCTGATGATTTTTTTTTTACCTGTCATATAGGTATATCTATACCAGTTCCTTGATAGTATTTTATGTCAAGGACTTTATAGTGTTGCACAGTCTTGGACTGATAAATGACTCAAAAAGTGTACTTACACTACACTTGTCATTATTTCAACCTAAAAAACTATAGGATTGAATGTTTTGTGAGTATCCACTGCCCTTAGTCAACAGCAGTATTATTTGTACCTCTGTTTAACCCTTTTATAGCTGTGAAATATTGTATAACTAACTGTGCCCCAATAAAGCCTGAAGCCAATGCCATTTTAAACTGATTCCATCTTCATTTCATATAATATACAAATTAAAAATCCTCCTCCTTATTCATAGCTACTGAATAAACTATAGTTTCCATGGCCAATGCTGCTGATTTCAATTATTACCTCATTGTGATGTTAGAATGGTAACTTGGACATATTTTCTGAAATAAAATTATACTTAAGTCGACTATGATTAAAGTTTTGTAGTAAATATAATCCATTTTTAAAATTTGTATTCACAAACAGTAAAAATTTCACTTGTAATACATAAAAATAAAGTTTTTATGTAGCTTTATTTTATTTTTTAAATATCAGTTAGGGAGATAAAAATTACTAAAAAT
Organism: Neophocaena asiaeorientalis asiaeorientalis; assembly: GCF_003031525.2. Taxonomy (NCBI): domain Eukaryota; kingdom Metazoa; phylum Chordata; class Mammalia; order Artiodactyla; family Phocoenidae; genus Neophocaena; species Neophocaena asiaeorientalis. The sequence continues at coordinate 3,801,197 of NW_020172369.1, read as the reverse complement.
AATTGTACCAGAAAATTATGGATCAATAATCAAAATTATCTATTGGTAGAAAAGTGTCAAGAGTATGTGGTCTCAGCAAACAAACAAACAAACTTGTAGTCAATGAGATTTATCTTCTGACTTTGATTTGCAGTCTGGAGAAAGACACATCATTTGGAGTCCCCTTGACTGGATTTCTTCACCTTAAAAGATATGTCACTATAATATCTATCATCTTCCACACAAGGATAATATAATATTTAATGAGAGTACTTGTAAAAAGTATTTTGAGTGCTTAGAGGAAAGACATTTTATTAACCCAAAACTTGTCCTTAAGGCTCGAACAAGCAAGTCATAATGTAAAAATAATCAGTTTTGTTTTCAAATTTATTACATGTATTTTAAAGTGTCATATTCTTAAAACAGAAGAACAAAAAGCAGTTTCTTATGAGAAGTATAGCTATCAACCCCTCTTATAGTATAATATCAGGATAGAAGAATATAAGAAAGAATGTATATATGTGTAACTGAGTCACTTTGCTGTACAGCAGATATTAACACAACATTGTAAATCAACTATATTTCAATAAAAAATAAAAAGTAAAAAACATAAAAAAAATTAAAAAATTATTTTAGCATAATATTTATGACCAATAATAATACACAGCATTTCCAAAGTAAGCCAAGAACACAATATTATAATAAATTTGGGTATTAAAAGTAAATCATTTGTTAACAGAATAATTAATGTTATAAATCAGTGGCTTTGTTTAATTTCAGTAAGTTCATTGAATACAAAATTTTTGTTAGAGTTGAAGATCCACAGAAAGGTGCTGATTAGTGAGTGATTAGATTTAAGAGCCACATCTCAGCATTGAGATAAAAGAATGACAATCTGTAGATAGTCATATATCTTTTTCTTTTACTTTTCAGTTTTTCAGCTAATTCACATAAAATTCCAAGAAAATTTAGATCTCTGAAATTTACCCTCTATAGCTGCTGTTGTTGCTGATGTCAACCTATATCTTTCCTTTTACTCACCAAGGGAGAATTAGTACTGCACCTACATTTAGAGGTATATGGACTATTCTAAAGGTCAGTAAGAAAGTTGACTAAAATAAGAATAATTTCAACTGTTTGATATAAAAGTCAAAGTTTTAGATTATTTTAATTTTAAGACCTTGAGAGATGACCTGTTTCAATGACATGCCTAAGTCAGGTCAAGACTATGTTTCATTACGTGTTGTATTATTATTTTTCCAAAAGTGCTACAAAAATGGCAACACCATTAGCAGTGATGGAATATGTACAATTTCTGTATAACTCTTACCTTCACTCATATAAGCCTCATTTCTTCCTTTGATCTTCTACATAAATATTCTCCTTGAATACTTGAAAATAGCACTTTGTCATGCTGTTCTGAGCTACACACACTCAATTATTATATAATCTATAATTTCTACATAAACATCTAAAGTTTTATACTTTTTCCAGTTTAATTGTGTTTTATTCATGCTGAAACTCCTGTGGTAAAACAAGAAGCCCTCATAACAAAGCAACATGCATGGCAAAATTGCAAAAGAAAAAAAAAAAGAAAAAATCTACCACATAGGTTTTCATCTTATATGACTCAAGGCTATTTTTTTAAGAAAATTTATTTTTTAATATATTTTTAAAGAGATCTAAAACTATGTGCTTAGTAAGTTACTATCCAAAAATCTATATTCTTTGACATTTTGGATTAATTGAAAACATTTCAAATAAATTATTCAATTTTAAAAAGTCTTTGGAAATTAAATAAAGATATTGAAATACATGTAACCATTTCAAAATAATTATCATTTTTCATAGTTTCTCAGCAAAATGTTTCATATATGTGTATATATATGTATATATTTATATATAGTTTTTCCAGAAATCATGTTTATTTGAATTTTAATGTACAGCAAATTTTGTCATGGCTATATTAATTTGTCATTAAGAAAATGGATGTTTATAGATATAATTGGAATAAAATATACATCTAATTTGTGCATAGTCAATATTATTTTGCATTCTTATGTGTTCATGAATTTAAAAATATGTAAATATGAGTATAAGAGTTTTAGGTGATGGGAATATGGTTTAAGGCATTGTCATAGTATCATAGTAGAACTACAATATAGAATCAATTGAGGTAATAACAAATATTTTGCCCCTTTTTTTTTCTAATATTAAAAACTGTTTACCTGCTGGAAATGGAATGAAAATTCACTAGATCTCTACAGACATAAGCTTAGTAATCAGACTTTCTAACTCAAATCCAGGTAACAATTACTGACATAGGGGATGATAATATCTGATGCAGAGTCGCTGTAAAGATCAAGTGGGATGGCGATCAAGTGGGATGCCATATATGTAATTTTATAGGACAATATTGGACACGGGTATGCATTTAATTGTGCTGGATATTTTAAAAATCTTAGCTTCCTTTTTTCTATACTTCCTGATGGCCCATAATCCTCAGATGTGATAGAAATGAAAAGTTACTGTCTAACAGCCACTTCCTTTCTTCTTCAGCAATGGCATCCCTGAAATTTAGCTGACCAAGAAAATGTCCAGAATAAAGACTAAACTGCTAGCCCTCTTTTAACTAGCTGTGGCCATGTGACTACCTGTGGTCAAAGAGATGCAGAAAATAAAGGTGGTATATACAGTTTCTGAGGTGTATATTTGTGGGAGGAGTTTTCTTTCTTCTCTCTTTTCCTGCCTGGTTGGGATGCAGATATAATGGCTGAAACTGCTGTAGTCAAGTTGACACATAGTGTTGAAACTATATTTTAGTGAAGACAAAACAATAAAGCAAGAGTTTTTCTGCAAGGAAGTATTAAAATAGTATATCTTGGGAAACTAGGGCCACTCATGCTAGTGTTGGTATCATCAGGTTAAAGCTTTCTTCTCTTCTAATGTCATTTTGGGTACTTTATGCATAATGATGGTCAACTTCCTATCAATCACTCTAAGGTAAAATGTGTCTGTTTTCAATGAGCTTTACTTACAGACATATAACATCTAGGTGGATTTCCTTTTCTTATACTCTCAAATATAAATAATGTCTTAGACAATGTGGGCAGCTTTAATAGATTATTACAGACTGGGTGGCTTAAACAACAAACATTTATATCTCACAATTTTGAGGTTTGAGAAGTCCAAATTCAAGGTGCCAGTAGATCCAGTGTCTACTGAGAATACACATCTTAGTTTGCAGATGGTCATCTTCATTATGTATCCTCACATGGCAGAGGGCAGAAAGAGAGATAATGCTTTTTTTATCTCTTTTCATAACAGCACTAATCCCATTCATAAGGGGTCCACCTTCATCACCTAATTACATTCCAAAGGCTGCACTTCCTAATACCATCACATTAAGGGTTAGGATTTCAATATATGAATTATGAATTTTGGAGGGACACAAATATTCAGTCCATAGCACATGAAACTTGAAGACTACAAATTTCTGAAGAAATAAGATTAAAAACAAACAAACAAAACAAAAAGAGAAATTCTGATTCTGAGGGAAATAAGACTATCTAATGGAGCAAAATATAACCTTAAAAAATTGATTAGTGTCCTGAGTGAGATTAGAAAAGATCCTCACTATCCATAAATGTAATTTCATAAAAAGTAACAGACAAAAAAATCTTGAAATGCTCTTTAGAATTTAAAAAAAAAGTTAGAAGAAGTATTGAGGAAATCTTCCAGAATAAGAGCCAACAGTCATGGGAAGTATGAAAGGAAAGATAAAATACTTAAAAGTTTAATTCGAGGCATGAAACATCCAAATAACACCCTTTATAAATAGAGAAAAGAGTTTAAAAAAAGAGAGAAATAATGATTAAATTGGTAAAATCAGAAACTATTCTAAAGACAAGCACTTTTAATTCGAGGAACCCATCAAATGGGAAGGAAGATGAGGAGTAGAGACTCACACCTGACAAATGATAGTAAGAATTTAGGATACCAGGAAAGGGGAGATACATGTAAAGAATCACAATGACAAAATGAATGACATAGACATCAAGCCATTTCTCAATTAAAACTTCTGTGTCATCTGAAATTTCACTTGCTATACAAACTAGATTGTTAGTTATTAGTGTTTTCTTTTTAAGAAAATATTTTTTTCATAGATTTGCTTTAAGTGAAGTAGTAGGCATTTTTCAAAAGTCTGTGAAAACTATCATATATATTAAACAGAAAACCAATTTGGGTATTAGAATTTGTTCTTGTATCAATTTGGATTTGACAAGGCAGTAGACCTTCTATGAATTATGTGGACTATGGAATTTATCAGAGGGTATAGAATTTTGAAGTCAATTAAAAACTACTATGAGAGATTATTGCATCTGTTTCTGGTGGAGGTCCTGAAGTTGCTGTAGAACAGCAGGCTGGTAGTCAATAAGGAAAGCCCTGAGCGAAACAAGGGAGAGTGAGGATAGAGTTCTTGAAGATAAAATGGAAGCTGTATCTTTCACCCATCACTTCCAACCTCAGTGATGCACCATCTGTAGACTTTGCCTCAGTGGTACATGTCAATACTTCTCAACCTGTCCCAGGTTGAAGACAGGCAATCCAATGGAATCTGGAGGAATTTCACCCAGCTGCTTCACAATGCCCCAAGGTGAGACAGCAGATCAGGGTCGACAGAGTGAATTTCAATAGTCTCTGATGCCTTACATTGAACTTCAGAGAAAAATGGTACTGTCTCACTCTGCCTTCCAACTCTCGCCTAACATGGGACCATCCAGGGAAGGAGATTTGGAGAATAGTTCAACAAAGCTAGGTTGAACCAGTACCCAAAACAAAATATTTGGACTCTATAAAGTTGTGGCACTAGGCTTAACAAACTTAGCCTAATAGAGGAAATAAGACATGGTTTGCAACAATTATAATATAAACTAGATTGTGATATGCTACACACTATCAGACTCTCACACCCCCAGTGTCTTATGGCATTAAAGATCACAGCTTCTTTCTGAGTTCTGAAGAAAGTTGTTTTTTTTTTTTTTTGGCTTCCACTTGAGGGATCTCAGTTCTCCAACCACAGATTGAACCCCGAGGCCATGGCAGTGAAAGCCCAGAATCCTAACCACTAGGACACCAGGGAACTCCTGAGAAAGTTTTTTTTATAGATTGAAATTATTTATATCCATCTTTTTCAATGTTGACTTGTGGTATTTTCATCAACCAATACCTCACTTTTTAAAATTTTTTATTTATTTATTTATTTTGTTAATGGCAACAACTAAAACTAGAGAAGGACAGACTAAAATCTCTGACTGAAATCTGACTTGTAAAACATTTTTGAGGAAATTGATTTAATATGTGTTCATGACTCTGATTTGTGGAAGTCACTGCAAGCCCATCCATAAAGGATAAGGCCAAGGACACAGGTTTCACTGCAAGACATTCATGGTAAAGTCCTGCTGATTCATAGGAGTAAGAAGGCTTTCATTTCTCCTAAGTTACTGCCAGTCAAGGCCAGTATTACTTAGCCTTGAAATCAAGAACCATGGGGATCAAATAAATGCCTTGGTGCCAATAATCAGGATGCTTTTGGAAACTTGGAATGTTAATTACAGAGTTGAACTATTCTTAACAGCATGTACGCACTTTTTAACTCTTGTGACACCACTATAAATTTGTTTATCTATAACCATAATTTAAAAATAGCTCTTTTACTTGGCAGATTCCAAATGAAATTTGGTAACTGGTTTATTGAACAGTTTGAATTCAGTAGGGCACAAACATGAAAATCAATTGGCATATTCCAAGTGACTATAATGTGCCAAACTCCATAGGAGGTGATGTGAGTTATATGAAAATGAATTAGACTTGACCCCAGTTCCAGAGAATTTAGTTTAATAGAGAAAATAAGATATGAGTTGCAACAATTGTATATAGTCATTATGATCACCATTTAAAAATTTACTCTTTTAACCTAATAAAGGAATAAATGACAACATTTTATGGTGAAAATATGTATATGTTTAAGCAACTTGTTTAATATTATATTTTTACCAATAGAGAGCTCAGGTACACAGGTTATCTACAAATAATTCTTATTCATTAATGGGAACACACAGTTTTAAAACTGAAAAGAAATTAAATTTTAAAGAAGTCATCTTTTGTATAAATTCATGCAGCTAATCAATGCAAGAATCAAGAGTTAAATCCAGAGATCCTGATATCCAGATTGATACCTGTTTTCATTAAATCATTTTCAAAATATGTTTTCAAACTCTATGATTATACAGCTTCATTTACATAAAATATGTATACATATCCAAAATATGTAAACCTATAGACACAGAAAGTAGATTCATGGTGCCAGGGGCTGGAGGGGAAAGGGGAAATGGAGAGTGACTGTTTAATGAGTACAGGGTTTGTTTGTTTGTTTGTTTGTTTGTTTGAGGGGGTGATGAAAATGTTTTGGATCTAGCTAGTGGTGTTGGTTGAAAATTGAATGTACTAAATGACAATGGATTGTTCACGTTAAAATGGTTAATTGTATGTTATGTGAAGTTTACCTCATTAGAAAACCCTAGAAAATGATAATGTATATCTAACATAAGGTAGGGATTTAAATTGGTGCAGCTATTATAGAAAAAAGTATGGAGGTTCCTCAAAAAATTAAAAATTGAACGACTATATGATCCAGCAATTCCACTTCTGCTCATATAAACAAAGAAAACAAACTGGGTATCTTGAAGAGTGTGCTGCACTCCCATGTTTATTGCAGCATTATTCACAACAGCCAAGGCATGGAAACAACCTAAGTGTCCATTAGTGGATGAATGGATAAAGACCATATAAATACATAAATAGTGGTAAATATAAATAGTAATATTCCATCCCATATATATATATATAGGTCTATGTCTATATATATATATGGGATGGAGTAGTACTAGTCTATTATTACATATTATTCAGCCATAAAAAGAAGGAAATCCTGCCATTTTCAACAAATGGACAAACCTGGAGGGCATTACACTAAGTGAAATAATCCAGGCTGAGAAAAACAAATATTGTATCATATTACTTATATGTGGAATCTAAAAGAAAAAAAAGTTTTCAAATGTTTATTTTATAGAAAGAGAAAATAAAAAGGTGGTTGCCAGGACTGGGGGAAGGGAGAAATGGGATGATATAGGTCAAAGGGTGAAAACTTTCAGTTATAAGAAAAATAAGTTCTGAGGATCTATTTACAGCATGGTGACTATAGTTAATAATATGGTATAGTATTCTTTGAAGTTGCTGAGAGTAGATCTTAAGCATTCTTACCGCAAAATAAAGTTAATTATGTGAGATGCTGGATGTTTTAAGTATCTTGATCTTGGTAATTATTCCACAATGTATATGTGTATCAAATTATCAGGTTGTGCACTTTAAATATATACAACTATTTCTTTCAATTATTCTTCAATAAAGTTTAGAAAATCCTACAAATAAAAAGAGCATAGATATCTGTGACACATTTTAATATGTATTTTTTGTCCTATAATCTTAGTGACAGATTCTGGACTTTCAAAAGTATTGTTCTTTTGAAAGATATGAAGTCAAATAATATTTAAAATAAGCTACTGTAAATTTTAACAAAAATAATATGAACATTTATGTTTAAAGAGCTGAGAGGAAGACTCAGATGCTGTTAACTTGGCAAGTCTGCTCTTAGAGGAAATTATTTAAAAGGAAAAAAAAAAAACAAAATATAGTTCAGAAGACACCTAAGACACTAAACCATAAATTAGGAAGGTTTGGCAAAAGGAGATTCACCTGGAGTTTCCCACAGGAGGAAGCCCAAAGAAATTCTTGAAGCTCTTTGTGATAGAAAATGCTTAATGATACACACTGCTCAGAGGAGAGAGGCTCACCAGGAAAAGCAAATTGTAAACCACTTGTTTACAGTAAGGGAACTAAGCCCATCCATTGGATGGTAGGAGCTTACTTGGACTAGGTTTAGCTGTGAGAAACAGTGTAGGGGGATGCAAACCAAGGAATAATATTAATCTATCCCTCTGGCACTGGGGAGAAGAGAAAGTTCATTGTGAACAATAGCAATCTTCCCATCTCTGTTATCCAGGGAGATTAAAAATTAATGAACCCACAGGCAAAAAATCTTTGGCCATGAGGGGAGTGCTTGTTAGCTTGGAACACTGTTCTTGACATGAATCTCTAAATCACCAGTCCTTCAGCTATGAGTAATCCCAAAGAAATCAATACAGAACCTGAATGTTACCAAAAAAAGAGGAGGAAAGTAAAAGATAAACATGACAGATGACTATCAAATAGAAGAAATATATGTTGCCAAGGAGAAGATAAAAATTGCGTCCAATTATTTTTGGAACATTTTTAAAACACATTTAATGAAGCAATTGAAGCAAGATCGAAAGCATAATGATAAAAACTCAGGGGAGAGATAGAAAGGTACAAGAAGATAAAAGGTGAGCTGGAATAGCTCAGGCAGTAAGAATAAAAGGGAATACAACTGACCCTTGAAAAACTCAGTGGGGATAGGGGTGGCGGAGTGGTGGTTAGGGTTACAGACCTTCTGAGCAATTGAAAATCTGCATAAAACTAACAGTCAACTCTGAGTATCCACACTTCCTCCATATTTGCAGTTCTGCATCCACGGATTCAACTAACCTTAGATGGTGCAGTACAGTAGTATTTACTATGGAAAAAACTTTGCATATAAGTGAACACACACAGTTCAAACCTGGGTTGCTCAAAGGTCAAATGTACATCACCACTCTCCCTTGAGAGTCTTAAGATGAGGCATTCCTTTAAATGATGTGGGGTGTTGCTATTTTGGGGATGACATATTCAGAGGAGAGGATGCTTATGAATCCTGCCTTTACACTGCTTTCTTAAGGTGCTCCATGAAGGTGTGAGGCATCATCAGGTCTGGAAATCATTCTAGGCATTTGTACTTGGGTCTTATTTAAACCCTTTTAGTGACCTCATCTTTATTTTAGACATACATCAGGCACAATGACAATTTTAATCTCTTTGACAATTCATCACATGGAGATAAATATAAGTATGTCACTGAGATTAACACAATTTTATAGGCATTTTGGAAAGAAAGGTACAATTTTTTTCCTGGCTTTTTTAAAAAATTTGACTAAAATGTTTGTCTTTTAGAAGCAACCATCTGGGCACAAGGCATTTAGAATGAGGTCTTGAGAACATTTTCAGTCTGTCTATAGGGTATAAGATTGGAGGATACAGTGATACTTTCTGTGCTGGGTATTTGAAACATGGACGTTTATTGTGTTTTTTACTTATCCAAATCTATGTAGCAAAGAAATACTCCCAGATGTTTTGAACACAGCCACATTTCTGAGAGCACTCTAGGTGCATGAAAAGCATTCATAAAAAACTAGATCACTTTCATAAATTGATGTTATAACATCGTAAGTGTACCCAAGGATAAGATATTGCTAAAAAGTTAATGTTTCTCTGTCTCAGCATATTTTTAATATTTATTGAAGAATAAGAGAAAATATCTTTAACACCTATTCCATTCATTAAAAGAAAGAAAAAAACTATCTTATCAAACAGAAATGACTTGAGATAAACAGAAACTAAGAATATAATAGCATTAATCAACACAGATAAATCATCAGAAATACACCATTGTTCTCCTTTATATTAGAAAAATTAAAGAATTAACAAGACACATAGCCTATTAAAGTTTAATCTCCCTTTCTTTTTCTTTCACACTTGCTATGCTTTTTCCTGTGGAAAGACTGAAAAAGTAATGCAAAAGAGCAGTTTGCTAGGTTGGAAGAATTAAATTGATAGGTTCTAAGAACTTAAGAGACAAATCAATGCAGTGCATCATTTCAAATCCTGTGACCACTTTGTTTTGAACTGAACTCTTCTTTTTCCTTTGCCACAGTTTTCTCAGCACTCTCCACTGGGAGAATGCTGTTTTATTAATAAAATATAGCTTGCATATAAACACAGAGAATAAACATAAATTCAGTAATTTTCCTCTACAAAGCAGTAGTTGAAAACTCTTGTGGGGTAACAGCATTCTAATCTGATAGCACAAACATACTTTATGACTGCAGAATTCTTCATTGGATGTGTTAATTATTCACACAATTATGGTTATCTTTTACTTCAATGGATGCAGTCACTCATTTATTCATTGAATAATAAAGAACCAAAAAGAAATTCAGGTAAAAGGTAAAATTTGTGAAAGCTTATAGGAGAGTGGGATAACGTTCAATTAAATCGGAGTGTGATATGAGTTTGACAAGCACAGGGATCAGAAAACACAAGTTAAATCCAGCCCACGGTGTTTCTGTATGACCCAAAAGATTAAAATGATTTTTACATTTTTAAATAGTTGAAAAATATTGAAAAAGAAAAGTGGTATTACATAATGCATGAAAAGTATGTGAAATTCAAATGTCACTCTTAATAAATATATTTTTATCTTTTTTTTTTTAAAGAAGATGTTGGGGGTAGGAGTTTATTAATTAATTTATTTTTTTTTTCTGTGTTGGGTCTTCGTTTCTGTGCTAGGGCTTTCTCTAGTTGCAGTGGACCACTCTTCATCACGGTGCGCGGGCCTCTCACTACCGCAGTCTCTCTTGTTGTGGAGCACAGGCTCCAGACGCGCAGGCTCAGTAGTTGTGGCTCACGGGCCTAGTTGCTTCGCGGCATGTGGGATCCTCCCAGACCAGGGCTCGAACCCGTGTCCCCTGCATTAGCAGGCAGATTCCCTGCGCCACCAGGGAAGCGCCCATTTTTATCTATTGAAAGTTTATCATTGTATCGTCTATGGCTGTTTTAGTGCTATGACCAGTTGAGTTGAGTGGTGGCAATCGAAATCATAGGGCAGGCAAAGCTTAAAATATTTACTCTCTGGCCCTTTACAGTAAAAAGTTTTCTGATCCCTGGACTAGAGGAACACAGGATAGCATGGAATTAATATGAGCAACTCTGCTGGAGTGGTCAAACAGGTAGAGTACATAAAGATGTCCTTTAACAAAATAAGCATTCATGTTCTATCAAGGGAAACCAAAAAAAAAAAAAAATTATGCTCGGCACTTTAAATTCTGAACATGGCCCACAAGAATTTCTGATGGCCCTGCATTGATGGTGATACCTTGCCATTTAATTACATTGTACTTTGCCCTGAAATCCTTAGAAACTAGTGGTGGTTCTGCCCCTAACCCAGAAACAAAATACGCAATTAACTGAGATTGTAAAATGGAATCTCCACTCACCCCCTTTTCAACAAAGGGAAGGTAACTTTGAAAGAGAGAAGTGTTTTCACAAAGTTTTGCTTAAATCCTCTGCCCAGGATCCTCTTCTACAATATTTCCGAAGAAAACCTCTGTGTGTCAGAGATAAGCAGTAAAACAAGAATGTGATAAACAGACTTTCACTAAAGGTCCTTTATAGGGAAAGCAAAATTTTAAACAAAAACAACAAAAAAAATCCCCAAATATTATCTTTACCATATTTTTCCTTGCTCTATCTCATATATTTTTAATATAGAACCATACCAATAAAATAAATAAGCAATGCTATAAAAAGATTTAAGTTGTGAATATTAAATAAAAATACCTCTATATGAACACAATACTATACTCATTATTTTAACCATTACATGAGGCACGCAGGGGCCCGATTTCAATCCCTGGTCAGGGAACTAGATCCGGCATGCATGCTGCAACTAAGAAGCCTGCATGCCGCAACTGAAGATCATGCATGCTGCAGCTAAGACCTGGCACAGCAAAAAAAAATAGATAAAATTAAAAATAAATAAATAAATATTTTTAAAAAGGTTATATTTGATTCAATCACTATTCCTATAACCTTCTCTTTCTCTTCTTTTGAGGTTTAATTATTATTCCATAAATAGAGAATTTACATGCTATGTATATGAGAATATATTTTTCTAGAACATGATTCTAAATATAAATATTTTACAAACTTTAGAAAAACTCTTTTTCTTCTTTTACACTCCTGTGATATATCTAAGCATAGTGGCATCCACTCATGAAAGAGCTCTCTAAGACTGGGCAAGATTACGTTGACTCCAGGTGTCTAAAACATGAACTGAGTTTGGTTAGTTTGATCTTTACATCAAACAAGCACATAACAATATAGAAGATACCATCTGGCTGAGCTAGGATCACTCTTGTCAGTAAAGGAATACATAATATATTGGGGGGAAAGACAAACAAAAACAAACACAAAAGGTTTTCAGGGAAACAAGTATTTTCCACATTACTTGTGTTAGTTTTCCATTTGATAAGGTGAAAACACTACTAGAAGTTATATAAAATAGATTAATGTTGTCTGACTAATGGCCATTTTTGTAGCATAACTATGAATCAAAAAAATCCTGAATCACAAGAAAGTTAAATATAAAAAAAGAAAGTCAAAAGTCTGCACTGTTAGAAAAATTTAAAGTAGGGGGGGCTATCTCAGCTTACCAATTAAACCTGTTGTCTCTGAGTAATCATAGCATCTCTTTCACTTTCAAAAGTATCATCTTAAAGGTTCAGCTCTCTGCCTCTGAGACTCTGGAATGTAAGATATACACTCAGGCAGCAAATCATTAAATAGAATGATATTCCTTTCCATATGGGGAGACAGACTCTTGAGAAGTTCCTCTGGAACTGTGTTTCTCATTGCCTACCAGAAATTCTAATGTTTGAACGACTGATAAGTTAAAAAATTATCAAATACCACAATAACATACATATATCACAGCTACCCACAAGTAATAAAGGCCCACAACTACAAGCTATTATGTGATAAATTAGCAAGATTTTGACTAAAAGGATTACTCTAAAACTTTATAAGGATGTTTAACAGCTTAGTTCATGACAGATATTTGACAATTGCTTTTTCTTGCCTTTTGATTGCTGTGTGATACTATGAGGTAAAAAGGATCTTGGGGGATGTCAGGAATTCTCAGGATCCCCAGTGAACCCTTTCACAATATTATTACTGTCCTATATGTTATTAAGCGATCATTAAAACTTCAGTTTCATCACTACATGAATTCTAACTAGCAAATGAAATGAACAAGCAAATGATGCCTTTAAGTTATTTTTAAACTAATCTTTAAAAAATGACTAAAGGTACAAAAATTTGATTTCCAGAGGAAGACAGTTTTTATCATTCTTAAATTACATATAAAATTTCATCAGTTGTAATAACTATTGATGGTTGGGGGGGCTATGCATATGTGTGGCGCAGGGGACATAGGGGAACTGTCTATACTTTCTGCTCAATTTTGCTGTGAAGCTAAAACTGCTCTTTAAAAAGTCTATTAAAAAGACACATATACATTGAAAAGTGGTGCTCAGCCTTTACTGTATATCAGAATCACAGGGAAGGCTAGTTAAAATATAGATTGTTGGGCCCACCCCTAGACTCTCTCATTCAGCTGGTTTAGATGAGAAACAATAATTCGCATTTCAAAAAGTTTCCAGGTGATGCTTCTGGTCCTTAGACCACAATCTGAGAACTACTGACATGGAGAAGCCCAGAGAAGAGTTGTCTTATGGTTGACTGAGTCTTGAAAAAGTGTCTTCTTCTTTAGGTTGAATTCAAAAGGCATCCCTGAGTTAGTAACTGATTAATTACACTTGAAGGAGATTATGGGATATCTGTGAGATAAAAATTTTCCCAGTTTTTCTATTTAAAGTTATTTTCTAAATGATGATTGGTCTCATTCTTTTTACTAACCAGGTGGCTCTTTTCCAAGTTATATTTGTGAATATTTCCAGGAACCTAGTGTAATTTTCAGAAAAAAATGTTAAGGTTGTTTATATGTACATGAAATATGTAACAAGAAAGAATCAGTAAGTAGAAAATGTGATAACTGATTTTGTATTTTTTCTCAATAAAAATTTACTATCCTGCTTAAATATTATAATAATCATAATTTTAGTAAAATGGTATAGAATTCACATTTATTTCTGATTAATTATGGTTGAGGAAATATATACTCCATGTTGTAGGGTAATAAAAAGTGATTAAGTATTCTATTGACGTCATTGAATTAAAAGGAAAAATAATTCCTTTTAGTGACATTTGAAAAGTCTAAAAGTGGCAATTACACAGACATATTGTGTTACTGAAGTTATAGGATTATTAAACAATTTTATCGTGCAATGTCTCTTGGACTTGTCTTGAAAGTCCAGAGAATATAACGATAATTAAGCCTGACAGAATTATTCATTATAAGCATTATTATTGTTAACTTCATTCTCTTGCATGCATTAATCCTTAGTTCCAAACAAAGCTTGAACCCGAGACATTCTATACTCATTACGAATACAACTTGGTAATATTTTAGATTTTATGCATATGTGTGGGGCAGGAGACATTCTGTCTTACACATTGATTCAACTCATATAATTATTTAAATACCCAATGTTTATATTTGATTATAGTTTTGCAAACATCAAATGACATTTCTCAGAGTAACTATTATACATAATATTTTCTGGTAAGGCTTTCCCTATTTTGTGCTCAGATATGTCTTAGATATGCAGAGCAAACACTGAAATCCAGGTCTGTGTTCACTTTTCAGTGTTACCGTATACTTAAAACATAGATCTCTTAGAGTGACTAGAAATGATCTAAGAATTTTAGCTTTCAAGCAAGCAGAGGTGCAGAGAAATTTTCTGGCTTTCCAAGCTTTACACAATCAGTGGCATGACCAAGAATAGATCTTAGACCCAAGTACCTGCTCAGTGCTCTTGCTTCAGTACCTTTCTGCCTCTCTACTCTGAAACTTGATGAAGCAAAGAAAAGAATAGTTACCTTGATTTATTATAAAGAGCAAAAGCATGCATGTATCATAACAAACACTGGAAAACAAATTAATGAGAACTAGCTTGTGGATGCTTCTCTACCTACAATTCCCCTGAGTCAGCTGAGGACAACAAAATTGTTTCCGCTGAGAGTGAGAGGATGGAAAATGATCCCCTTAGCCCAGGGCAAGGTATTTCGGGGGAACACTACTGATCTGGAATTTCCTACTTATTTATGAACTGATGGAGCATGATTCCTTTGGTCTGCAGGATGCTGTGAAAGGCATTTAACTGACTTTTGTGTAAGTTTAGTCCTGTGCCTATTCAGAGTATTTCAGAATTATATTTTCATTCTCAGTTGTTCTGTATCTTCTATATATAAAGATGCTTTAGATTTTAAAAGGTGAAAATTCAAATATGAAAGGGAAATTTGGAAACATAGTGGGTAAAGATTTAAATAGTTTTAAAAATTTGGAAAACCATATTTTAAAATGTTGCTACTTTATATGTAACAAGAGTTGTCTGTTATGCTGTGTATTGCATTTAGAACCCCTGTGGGTAGGTGAGTGATACTTACTTGAGTCAGAAATTTCATTTTTATGACCAGAATGATAATCTGCTCAACTCCATGGGTACCACAAAGAACCAAATATTGGGAAATAGAGCACCGCCTGTAGAATCAGAGAAAAACATGACTCAAATTCTAGACCTTCCATTTAATAAAACTAAGCAGAAGCATAGACCAAGACTAGTGCCTCCAAAACACAAGCTGTGTGGTATTGGCTCTGACATTTCACTTTTCTGAGTCTGAAGTTTCTCTTCTGTGAATCATGATTAAGAATACATGGCTCATGAAGTTATTGAAAGTATTCAGGAAGATAATATGTGGGAGAATAGCTAGCTTAGAGACTGACATATAGGGCTTTCATACTTATTTTACTAAATGTATTTATTAAATTATGAATTTTCCATTTTTTTCCTTCTTTATTTAAAAATTGTTTGAAAACCAATTTACATTTCTTTGTTCCTTAATGGATTTTAAATACTAATAATGCAAAAGAATGAGTTAAACTGTCCTAAAATACAAGAGAACACATGAGATTAAATAGAGAAAGATAAGGATTAAAGAAAATGTTTATTAAAGAAGGATTTAAGAAAGAACTTGCAAATGTTGTTAGAATATACAGTCTCCTCATTCTTAATCCAATGTAATTAAAATAATCTGCTTTTAAAATGTATGCACTTATTTATGTTTAATATTTAGAAAGATAGGTTAGTGAAACACTAATTCTGTAACAATATGCCTCAAGTAGTATAAAGAGAAAGTTAGGAGGTTTAGAAGAAGTTGGGCTGCCCTTAAATAACTGCTTTACTTTTTAGGACCGTATTTTAAAATCATAACAGAATAAACCTCAGGGACAGAAGAATATTTGCTAATTTTTAAAAAGTGTTATTTGAAGAAATATGCTCTTTGTGTAGAGTTTTATCTCACATTAAAATGACAGTGAAAGAGGGCTTCCCTGGTGGTGCAGTGGTTGAGAGTTCACCTGCTGATGCAGGGACGAAGGTTCGTGCCCCGGTCCGGGAAGATCCCACATGCTGCGGAGCGGCTGGGCCCATGAGCCATGGCCGCTGAGCCTGAGCATCCGGAGCCTGTGCTCCGCAACGGGAGAGGCCACAACAGTTAGAGGCCCGCGTA
>NW_020172369.1:3779810-3784597 GCF_003031525.2 Neophocaena asiaeorientalis asiaeorientalis | reverse complement strand
AAAAAAAAAAAAAAAAAAAGAGACAGTGAAAGAAACCTTGAGGGGAAATATGGAATAATTTAGCATAAATATATAGACAACCTCAGATAGGGATTTTTTTCCCAAAAAATTATAAAAGTCTATTCAAGGTACCTAAGTGGCTAAGTAAAGTTTTCATGAAAGCCTACATAAGTGTGAAAATATAGATTATCCATAATTATATGTAAAGAACTTGAAAAAGTTATGTAAAATATTTCAAGTATGTTAATACTTGTTATTGTTTCATAAAGAAATTAGTGGATGGAATATTAAATAATAATTATTTTTATCAACAAGTGGCAAAAACGTGATGTCACTAGTATTGCCGAAATCTGGCCTCTGTACACAGGTGCTGGATTAAATCTAAGTGACAGAGTTTCGGGTGAAGTAGAAAGAAATAGCTTTATCGCAGGGTGTCAAGCAAGAAGTCCAGGGAAGCTAGTGCTTAAAAGACCCAAACTCCCAGGGAAAGGTTTATAAAGACTGGGTGAGGAAAGGGGTTTGTGGGGTCACACACTATGGCTTCATATATATTCTGGCTACAAAATTGTGAAAGCATGGGAGCAAAGTGAAATTCAAGAATTATAAAATCACAGGTTTGGAGAAGGATTTGTTGAGATAATACAGAATTCATAGGTAAAAAGCAAAGCATGTCTCACATAGCTCGATTCAATATTAGTTCCTTTGAAAATGAATATTCACGCTCCACAGACAATTTAAATCACCGCTTCTTCTGGGATCTCCTGACACTTAGTATATTGCAATTTACTCAGTCACATACATGAAAGTCTCCTCTATTAGACCGTGTTCCCCTCCAAATAAGGAGCCATTAGTCTTCATTGTCTCAGCATCAAGCAAAATACCTGACTCTCTGTAAGCTGGCATTAATGTTTTTCAATCCTATTGAAAGCTTAAATTTCAATGAACCTAATGTATAATGGAAAGCTTTTTTAAAGCAAAATAGGCTTTCATGAAAACTTTACTTAGTCACTTATGTACCTTGAATTGACTTTTATAATCTTTTTGGAAAAAAATTCCCTATCTGAGGTTGTCTATACATTTATGCTAAATTATTCCATATTTCCCCTCAAGGTTTCTTTCACTGTCATTTTAATGTGAGATAAAACTCTACCCAAACAGCATATTTCCTCAAATAACACTTTTTAAAAATTAGCAACTGATGTATTACATAAAATTTTATGCAGGAGTAGGCTCTGAAGCTTTGATCCAAAACAGACAAGGCCTAATACCAAGGCATGTTTCTTTGAAAAGGATCACCTTGAAGCCCTGACTCAATGATCTCAGAAGATGAGAGAGTATGGCAAAACCATAAGATAAGATAGATAAGTAAGATAGATAAGTGAAGTAAGCTGAAAAGTCATTTAAAGGACAAAAGAAAAAGATGAATTCAGTTACATTATTCTTTGAAAAGTGGCTTATGTTCATGCATAAATGTCAACATTTTATCAGGAACATTGAAGGGGAAAGGTACTTCTTTGTCCCTTTCAAGGTACTGAACAAGAAGTTTCCATAGTAAAGAATGAATTCAAATGTTAAACCTGGAGAATATGCAACCTGTAATTTTTAGGTTCCAATGTTATTCCTAGGTAACACAATAAATTATATTTCTAAAATGTTTGTGACAAAGGCATACATTTATCACTGGTAACAACAGGCACGTTCACTTTGGCTTTGGATGGGAAATAATAACACAAACATCTCTCAATATGCATGGGCCATTTAGTCAGATATAGCAAGCCCAGTATCTATTAGGTGCTGTCTCCTGCCTCCTGACTTATGCCTCTCTGGAGTCTTCTAGACCAAGGGTGGGACAATGGTTGGAACAGGGAGCTGAAAGAGCCTTTTTCATGGGTCCATACAAGTGGCTCTAGGCCGAGAGTAGGCAGTGGTAACTCAGAGTCCTGAACCCAGCCCAAATCCAACATGGGTAAAAATTACACCAAATCAGAACAAAATTCTGATATCACAATCTTATAGTCTGGGTGAATTTATGAAGAAAATAGTGCCAACCAATGGTGATGGTGATTGTGATGGCAGAGGGCAGGTGGAGGGTTGGAGAGAATATTAAAGGAGAGAAACAGGGACCAGCTCCATACAGGTCTCTATCCAGACTTGGGGTGCCCTGCATAGGTATCACTGATGGCCCTTGTTTTTGAAAGTTAACAAATAAATATGGATTTTCCTGTGGTTAGTTTAAATAAAGTATTGGATTTTGTCTCTAATCTTAAGCTTGGCGGGCTCATAAATTAACATTTACTTGATGGTCTGATTAGCAAAGTGTCTTGCTGACTCAGATTAAAATTAGGAATGAAACATATTTATTGGATTTTCCTTTTTGTTATGGAAATGATACCTTGTTCAGATCACTCATTTTCTCTTTGTTCTTAAAGAGATTCTAACCTAATTTGTGTTCATTTTTTCCAATGAGCTTTTCTTAAAATTTTAATTTTGTAATAATTTTAGACTTGCAAAAATATACTCATCCCCAAATTCTATCAAATCAGTAAACTAATATTGATGTAATGCTATTGACTAAAATACAGGCTTACTCAAATTTCACCCATTTTTCCTTTATCTCTTCCAGATCCTATCAGCTAGCTCACATTGCATTATGTTTTGTCTCTAGTTTCCTTGAACCTGTAGCAGCTGTTCAATCTTTCCTTGTTTTTCATGACTCTGGCATTTTCAACACACTTTGGTTGAAGAGTACTGATCAATTATGTTGTAATATCGCTCAACGTGGGTTTGCCTGACATTCTCTCATAGTTGGAATAAGCATAGTTTTGCAAGCATAGCAGAGAAATGATGTCATGTCTTCAGGGAATCATATCTAGGAGTTATGACATCACTATGACTTAACACTGGCAATGTTTTCCTTGGCCACTTGAATAAGGGAATGTCTGCTGAGTTTCTGCAATGTAAAGTTACTATCTTTATCCTTGTAATTAATAACTATCTTGAGAGAGATACTTTGAATATATGCAAGTCCTGATTTTCCTCAAATTTTCACCACTAATTTTAGAATCAATTTTCTGGAACTACGTACATATTCTTTGCTCTCTCTCCTTCCTCTCTCTCTCTCTCTCAAACTCTTTTTGGTATTTAAGAAGGTATATGCATTTGTTCTAGTGTTTACCACTGAACTTATAGCTTCCTTCTTGACTTTTGTGTTATGTTTTTTTTATTTTACCCTTTAAGATCTTTTAAATCATTTATTGCCTTTATAACAATAACCTTTATTTTTCTGTTTTCTTCTTTCTCCTCAACCATTATTTCACCTGCCTTATTTCTACTTATTCATTCAATATAACACTGTCTATCTTAATCCCCATCTTTGTCTAATTGTGTAAGTACATTTATATATTTTAAAATGCCCACCATCAGGCTTCTGCCAAAAGTTTCCTCAGTCATTATTTGGATGACATCAACCTCTGGCAGAATGTGTAAGAAAGACTGAAAAGTGCAGAATTCCCTAAGTTTTTGAATATTAAAAACTTTTTTTTCTAATATGTTTGATATTTGAAAGACATATTGTCTAGATATAAACTAAGTTTTAAAAAATACTACTCTATTAGCTTCTTGATTTTACATTGATTTTGCAAAGTCTGATGCTTGTCTAATTCTTTTGCCCTTGTGCATTATTAGATCTTTTTTGTCTGGGCACCATGAGGATTTTATCTTTGAAATGTAATAGTTTTACTAGGAAAAATAATAGTTTTACTGGAAAAAGTCTAGACATTGATTGCTTTGGATTAATTTTCTCAAGTGTTTGGTAAGCCTTTTCAATGTGTAGATTCACATTTTTTTCTATCTCTGAAAAATTTATTTGCATATAGTTATAAAAATTTAATTGTTTTGTTTTTTTCTTTTTCAGGGACTCCAATTATATAAATATTTTTCTTTCTTTGTCTATGTTCCAGTTTCACTCCTTTCTAATGCTTTTGCTCCATTATGCTATTTTCATTATGATGTTTTTTTCCTACATTTATTTAATATATTTTTAAATTTAATTTTAATCCATTCTCCTTGGGGCATCTTAAAATTATTTTTTTTGTTGTTTTTGAGGTAATTTGTTTACTTTTGGCACATTTTTTCTGATTTAAATCAACTTTTTAATTTTTTCCATCTTGGTACTTTATTTCTTATTGAAGATAATTTTTCACATCCTCCGATACTTGCTTGAGTATGTTTAATTCTCTCTGAAATGTAGGCTTATATTTCCTTTTCCTGATTCCTTGTTATTTTCAAAATAGGTTTATTCAGTTGATTTGTGTGACGTTTTATTTCTTGAAATTTGAAAATATTTTCCTCTTAATTTTACATTACTTTTGTTCATTTAAGATATTAGGGAGTTCTACTAGATTTCCATTTTAATGGTGTCATTTCCTACTAGACTAGGAAAAATTGGGTGCATTAGCAGAGTTAATTGCTTGTCTGTTTGTTTTCTTGTATGTTTGTTTTGGTAGGCTGGGTTGATTGTGGCTCTTTCAATCTTGAGTATGTGTATGTTTTCCCTGTTTACTTTGTAAGACTCTAAATCTCTCCCTTTTTCTTCTTTCTCACTCCACCACCTCATTGCCAAATGACACATCTTCTTTCTTATTTGCCTTTTTAATTTCATAGAAGTTAAATATTTAGAATCCTGTCCCTTTATATCTCATTCACCCCTTTAAATCTATCCCTTTAAATTTTATACCTGGTCCTGGCTTTGGCTTTTTTTTTTTTTTTTTTTTTTTTTTAAAAAGACT